>NW_005871181.1:3571520-3676987 GCF_000147115.1 Myotis lucifugus
TGGCTGGGCAGGTCTGGATCAATTTTAAAACTTAAGGTAATAATCTGAAATGTCTCCAGTGATAGAAATATTGTTTAAATCAATTCTTACGTAAAAGGGGAAAAAATCCCGTAAGCTCAGACATTCCCCAGCCAGATTCACGAAGGAAGTGCTGGGCGCCCGTCCAGCCATCTGATGACTGAGGTCTATGTGCCAGGTTTGGATTGGCCACTGGGGGCAGACACACTTAACTGCTTACGCGGTATTCCTTTCCCTCTTCTCCGTACTCACAGCAGGGATTTCTGAGTTATTACACAATTTCCACACCACACAATTCCCAGGGGCAACGTGGACCACAAGGCGATGATGGGACAGGACGCTTCTTCTGTGTAAGGCAGCGGGAAGCCCAGCTCGAGGCCTGAACAGGTGAGCCTGGGAGTCAGCATTTCTAAAGCTCACCAGATGGTTCTAAGGCCTCTGCCAAAGCGGAGAACCAGGGTCAAGGCCGAGGACGGCAGTCCTGTCCCCCAGTTTCCTAGGCTTGCTCAGCAAGGCCTGTGCAGTCTAAACCAAGCCCAGACATGAACCGTCTGGGGAGTGTTCTAGAAAAACCGCCGCCTCCCTGATAAAAACAGAAGGCAAACTGTTGTGTGACCCTGCTCTTCATCCCTCGACTGCTCCCAATGCAGGTAGGACGTTGACACTGAAGCCGTCAGCAACGCGCGTATAAGGACTGCAGCCAACACGTGGGGATGGTGGAGAACAAAGAATCTCCGGCTTCTGCCCCTCCTTTGAGACCTGTTTTTGCCAACTTGCGGCTTGTCTTTCTGTCAAGGTTCAGGGACTCAGGATGGGTAGCAGGAAAAATAGTAATAAGACTTGGGTGTGGTAAAAGGGAGAGGAGGCATGGCCCTACCATGTTTGTTTTCATCCTTTCACATCTATCCTACATAATAAAAGGGTAATATGCAAATTGACCCTAACAGCAGAAAGACTGGGAATGACTGGTCACTATGACACACAGTGACCACCAGGGGGCAGATGCTCAATGCAGGAGCTGTCTCCTGGTGATCAGTGGGCTCCCACAGGGGGAGCTCTGCTCAGCCACAAGCCAGGCTGACAGCTGCCAGCACAGCGGTGGTGGGAGCCTCTCCCGCCTCCTCAGCAGCACTAAGGATGTCCAACTGCAGCTTAGGTCTGCTCTCTGCTGATAAGTGGACATCCCCCGAGGGCTGCCGGGCTGCCAGAGGGATGTCTGACTGCCAGCTTGGGCCCGATCCCCCAGGGAGGGGGCCTAAGCCGGCAGGTAGACATCCTCTGAGGGGTCCCAGACTGCGAGAGGGCACAGGCCGGGCTGAGGGACCCCCCCCCCCGAGTGCACAAATTTTTGTGCACCTGGCCTCTAGTATATATATAAAACCCAAAGTGACCAGTCGACCATTTGACCGGTCGCTATGACGCGCACTGACCACCAGGGGGCAGATATGCAACACAGGAGCTGTCCCTGGTGCACAGTGTGCTCCCACAGCGGGAGCGCTGCTCAGCTGATGGGCACCAGACACTGGGCTCACCCGCCTCTGCGGCAGCTACCAGGCGGCAGTAGAAGGCCATCAGGCTGCGATGAGCCAGAGTGGTGTGGCACCGGGCCCGAGCTCGGCTTCCTCCCCAGCCACCTGTCACTTCGTGTACTACTACATCCCCTGATGGGTCCCGGATTGTGAGAGGGCACAGGCCGGGCTGAGGGACCCCACCAGTGCACCGGGCCTCTAGTAAGATAATATAATTAACCAATTTTCTTAGTACTTCACAAAGTCATACTTTCATGTTAAATGTGTTATAAAAATTGATCATTTAATACAACGACTCCCCCCCCACAAAGGAGAGTGACAGGTAAGAAGACTGGGACAGAGAGGTTGATGACTTGTCCAGGGTGTACGCATCTACCAAGTGTCCAGCAGAAGCAGGTTTCCAGAGAAGCTCTGTTCCAACTCCCTCTGCTAAGCTGCTCCTGGATAGAGCATCTTGAATGGATGCGCAAGGAGCATTTGTTCCTTCGGAGGTAGAGACAAACTTCCCTAAAAGCCCGCGCTGCTAATTAGGCATTTTACTGCCAACCCGCCCGGTTGTGAGAGCCCGTGGGAGCATTGCGGCATCGGATCTACTTGGTATTCATGGTTTGAGGACGGATCCCCATCTCCCCAGGCCTCCTCTCTGAAAGGCTACCCGAGGAGCGCTCCTATAAATGAGAGTGATTTTACATCTCGCCGCTCAAAATGGAAAGCATAATACTATATAAATAAAATATTATAGATAGTACTTTATTAAACATAAAAGCGATTGTTCTCTTTTATGGCATCATTAATAGACATTTAAATTTCCTGCTTCAAGAAAAAAAAAATGTTCAGGGAAGTAGTTACATTTCAGCTTAATTGTAATGCAAAATATGCTTCCAACACAGTAAAATGTTAAGTGAATGAGCCTGGTTCTTTCTCTCCTGTTCTTCTGGGGTCTATCTTGAGGTGTTTGGGGGCTCCTTCGTAGGCTGAGAAGATTGAGAGGAAATCACACTCAACAGTCAGCACAAGGCACCCCCTGAACGTCTCATGAAATGCAGTGGAATGAAAGGCCTGCACAGATGAACTCATGCTGCAACTATGGATGCTCTGGTGGACATGCCATTTGCAAACTTTCTTTCCGCACATATGTACACTGGCAAATCTCCACTCTTACACATTTTGAAGAAAAATATTGGACTATAGATCTTGGTTTTCCTGGTATAATCCTGTGGGGAAGAGAATCAGACTTGCTAGGCTAGGAATTAAATGAGAAAGAAAGGGAAATCGTCTACTTTGGACTCTCAAAATTGGCTCTTGAATCCTACAGCCTAGACCAGCGGTTCTCAACCTGTGGGTAGCCAACCTGTGGGTCACGACCCCTTTGGGGGTCGAACGACCCTTTCACAGGGGTCACCTAAGAACATCGGAAAACACATATATAATTACATATTGTTTTTGTGATGAATCACTATGCTTTCATTATGTTCAATTTGTAACAATGAAAATACATCCTGCATATCAGATATTTACATGACGATTCATAACAGTAGCAAAATTACAGTTATGAAGTAGCAACGAAAATAATTTTATGGTTGGGGGTCACCACAACATGAGGAACTGTATTAAAGGGTCGTGGCATTAGGAAGGTTGAGAACCACTGGCCTAGACTCTACCTGTTTTGTTTTTTTTCCTTTGAACACAGAGAAAAGCCTGAGGAAACCTATACCTGGCCCTATTTCATCGGAATTTTCTGTGAAAGAGAGTAAACTACTCACTCTGGACGATCTTAGGGTTGCTCGATGTATGAGGCGAATGAGTGATGGGATCTTGGATACTTGGGACGTACTAATTAACCTGTGAAGGTAAGCACTTTATCATCTATTCTTCCTGAGAGAAGGGCAGAAATGTATAAAGCATTTTGAGATCCGCACAAGAAAGAGCCCTTATAAGCCAGATTTTTTAATGGTTTTCCCCTACTTCTTTACTAAGTTATCGGTTAATTTCAAACTTTTCAAAAAGTAATCTTTACATTTTCTCAGTAAAATTCATATCCTAATGAAAAATATTGCTAAATGTTCCAGCTCTGAATCATCCCTAATGTTTGTCCACGTTAGATATTTCAGTGGTTTGGTTGATTTATGTCTTGGGTAAAGTTCTTAGCATATACATTCTTTTACTCGCCTATTTATTCTCCTTCTAGCTTTCTGCCTTTTGGTCTATGTTGCTTCAATGTTATCAAGGATATAGCTTATTCATATTTCAGCGTTTTCACTTAAACTCTTATATTGAACTTCATTTCCTATGATAAAAATGGGCTTTAATAGTTTCCTACTGCATGCTTTGTTCTTTAACAACAAAAATCACACATCCTCTTTTAAGGGCCCAGATGAGTATCACCTACTGATCTACGCCTGTCTCCTTTCATTGTCTTTTACTTCCGGGTGAAAGGTACCCTGACAGCAACTATTGCTATTACCTTTATTAAAATAATTCTGTATTCATTCTGAGAGGATTCTGTCTTAAAAGAATGCCTTGAACATTACTTATTCAACTAACAAGTTTGAGAAGCCACATACTTCCTAATGGATTTTCTATTCTGATAAAAAATTTTCAAGGGGTCACTTCAATCTTTTAATAAAGGGAAAACTTTATCTGGGAAGTCAAGGTGTTTAAGCTCATGTAAGCCTTTTCTGACCATCAAGGTGACTAATTACGTGACTGCATCTTTTAAGGAGAAGGTACATTTGACATTGTTTTTTACCTCAATAAAGAGACTAGGATTGTTTCGTTTCCAAGGGAAGATGTACAAGGTTAACTTGTCTTGTTCATGAAGGAGCCAAGTATTTACTTCTGTGCATTGAAAGCCTGTGCTTCTTTTTTTAATTTTGTTTTATTGCTTAAAGTATTACAAAGAGTATTACCTATGTTTCCTTTCCCCAACCCCGCCCCTTGACATTCCCTAAAGCCTGTGCTTCTGTGCCTAATTATGAAATACTAGAGGCCTGGTGCACGAATTCGTGCACCTGTGGGGTCCCTCAGCCTGGCCTGCAGGGATCAATGGACCTCTGCCCAGCCTTACCCACCAGCTCGTCGGGCTCCAGCCCGCTGTCCGCGTCGATCCCACACAGCACAAAGTAGTGCGTGAAGCGGCAGGTGGCCAGGGAGGACCCCGAGCCCGGGCTGGGCGCCACGCCGCTCTGTGAGTCCAGCATCTGGTGCCCACCTGTCAGTTAAGCAGAGCTTCTGCTGTGGGAATGCACTGACCATCGGGGGGCAGCTCCTACGTTAAGCATCTGCCCCCTGGTGGTCAGTGCACATCATAGCTACTAGCCAGCGGTCATCTGGTCATCCAGTCATCCAGTCACCCAGTCGCCCGGTCATCCGGTCGCTCGGGCTTTTATTATAGAGGACTAACCAAGCATACGGAAGGGACTTCAGGAATTATGAGCAGTCATCACAAAATACTTTATTACGCTCAACTAGTAAGTATGGGGCCTGAGATTTGGGTTACATTCTTAAAGGTGTTTTTTGTGTGTGATTTTTTTTCGTTACAAATTTTTCATTTCTACAAATTCAAATTTTGAGAAGTCTACTTTGAGGCTTTTGAAAACATTTTTTTCTGGTCTTGTCGACTTATTCTATTATTTTTGGACAATTCATTCCAGAGCAATTAATTATCCTCCTTGATAATTAATCTTCCCAGTGGCTACAGGTTTCCCACAAAAGCTGTCTTTCCCCCACAGACCTTTGCAAATACCTTTGTTCCACCAGGTATTCCGTGGTTCTTTGTTTAAAGAAATCTGCCCTTCCTACAGCTGAAAAGCAAGGACTCTTTATATCCATCTTTAGAGCACTGGTTCTTATATGTGATGTTAAGAAGCATTTTTGAAAATGGCAGAACATCAGAGCAAAATTAGTTATGCGGAAACGGGAATGTATTTATTGGTTTTCATCAGTGAAAACTCCAGGAGTAGGTCTGATTTGAGATAAAGCTGGCTCCGGTAGGGGAAGTGCTAGGGACATTAAAAATAACACTAAGGTGTACTTCATTATCTTAATTCTTGGCAAGAAGTAAACGTAACACACAGTACCTGTGAGTTGAATGAATAAATAAATCACTCTCAAAAATATTGCACTGGGTACATATGTAAAGCAGCACCAGATGTTGCCACATCTGCTTTTAAAGACAGAATAAGAAACAAAGCAAAATGCACTTTAAACAAATTTCACCCCTTTTACAAATTTTCTGTTTTCCTCTAGGCAAGAAAAGCTGTAGGTACTGAGCTGGAATCAGAAAGAAAACTGATACTTATTCAGGGAATTTTGCAAACAAGGAGGTCCCTGGCCCATTAGCATTGGCCGGGAAGGACACCGCATAACCCTCCCGCACAGACACAACAGAACCCGCGCATTCAACCCTGTGTGAATTCCTGCCAACAGAGCATTGCGCTTAGGCAAAATAGGAGGTTTTATTTTCTTCACGTCTAGCCTGGCCAAATCTCTTTGCTTATCTAGCTTTACAAAATGCATTCATTCAACACAATTTCCTCCTCGTTCTCTCTTTTTTTTAAAAGCTCGATCTTCCATGTAACAAACAACACACTTGTTTTGAAACTCCAGTGACCCAAACTCAGCTACACGGAAGCCTTTGGAGAAGAAAGGGTGGTTGCAGTAGGTGTTCGGACAGGCACCTGGGCACTACCCCTGGATGGAAGATTCACTGCGCATCTACAATGTAAAAGCTCTGTGACAGCATCAACAACAAAGAAACTCAATGAACCCACATATTACCATGCACTTTTAGAAGAAAAGCCATCTATAGCTAAGATATATTAAAATTCTATTTGTTCCCTGATATTTAATGATCGCTCCTAGGTCTTGCTACGTCAATTTACTTGGATAAAGGGAATACTTTATAAGTTATGTTTCCAGTGGAAGTTAAGAGTAGTGGGAAGTTATTAGGATTGCACAGTTAAACACAGACAACAGTATGGTGGTTCCCACAGGAAAGGGGGGGGTGGGGAGGAGGTAGAAGTGGATAAAGGGGAGATAATTGGTGATGAAGGAGATTTGACTTGGGTGGTAAACACACAATATAGGCTGTATTACAGAATTGTATACGTGAACTCTGTATAATTTTATTAACCAACGTCACCCCAATAAACTCAATAGGAAAGGAAAAAAATCATAAAAAGGATGGCACAGTTAAACTCTTAGACTCTCATAAGTATTTGTTTTGTTTTCAGGATAATGGACTTTGACGCAATCACACAAAATTAGTCACCTTTTTTTTTCTGAAAAAAGTCTTTTAAAGTATTCCTACTTCACAAAAGAAATTTCACTAGAAAGAAACCAATTAACTAAAATTATTTTTTTTTTACTCTCTAAACGTTATGAGCAATTTTTTCCCCAACAAAACATCTCTGGAAATTAATTTTTGATTGAGTGATTCAAATCAAAATATTCAACACTCTGCTGGATAGAGAAGCAGTGGTACTGTATGTCAGTACTCTTTAAGTTTAAATATAGAATAATAATAAGGTTTAAATATAAGTTGCCAATGATGCATTTAATATAGCTTTAATAAGATTTTGGTAATGTTAAATAAATGCCAATAAATTCCTCAAATCAGACTTACATATACAATGATAGCTGTTTTAAGTATTAGCTCGATGGGTTTGAAGTTCTTAATGGCTGTTACAAAAATCAGAACCTTCTGGGTGTTGTAGTTAATATGATGTAGAACAAAGAACACAGAAATGAGACTGAAGGTGACTGCCTTTCAGGATGTGAAATTTGAATGCACCTCTCTCATTCCTTCCTCTTTCCATAGTAATATCACAAGCAACAGGTAAAATATTCCCGAACACTCAAAAAAGATATCTATTGCAGGACATCTACTTGGAATTTTATGGAAGGTAAAATTAAATTAGATTTTATAGCATAAGATCACCTGTAAAGACACGTAATATGGCATGCCCAACGGCCTTCTGAAATAAAAGTGGACATAAAGACTGCAGTAAAAAGAAAAATCCTTTGAGCATCATACCAGAAAGGTGGGTATTCTATTTCTACAGGTCCTCGAGGCTAAATTTAAACATGAGGCCGTTAGAAGGCTCTAGCGATTATGGCTAGGAACTACAGAGAAATGAGACATTGGCCAAAATTGCCATCCTTCCCAAAGCAACCAGCAAATTATCTGTAAAAGTGTCATATCTATTTTTTGGTCAGAACGGTATATTTTTTGGTGTGCCGCGGAATTTTACTAATTAGTTTATGTGTGCCATGCGATAAAAAAAGGCTGAAAATCACTGCTCTAACAGATGAGACAATTTTAAGACACTAGGTAAAGATTGTATTCGTTACACATAAATTGTACAAAGCACAGCTTCTCACAGATGATTTTGTGCATAACAGAAATGCTCTCATATTTATCATTTTTTAAATCTTTTTTATTATTATATTTTTATTGATTTCAGAAAGGAAGGGAGGAGAGATAGAAACATCAATGATGAGAATCATTGATTGGCTGCCTCTTGCATGGCCCACACTGGGTATCGAGCCCACAACCTGGGCTTGTGCCCTGACTGGAAATTGAATTGTGACCTCCTGGTTCAGAGGTCAAGGCTCAACCACTGAGCACACCAGCCGGGTTGTTATCATTTTTAAGTATGAATTTTTGGTCCTTTCTTTTTTTGTAGAGCCTTTTCCATATAACCTTGTTTTGGTTTTGGTTTCTGTTTTTTGTTTTGGTTCATTCTTATCTGTGTGTTGGTTGTTTTGTCTGAAATTGGATTTTCATGTAATTAATTGGTTCTGACATTAAACAATGGTTCATGAAATAACTAGAGGCCTGATGCACAAAGATTCATGCAAGAATGGGCCTTCCTTCCCCTGGCTGCCGGCACCGCCTTTGCTCTGGCCCGGAGCCGCCTTTCCACCTTCACATGCTGCCCAGAGGCCCGAAGTGGCTTGGGTGTGCGGAACGCCTATGTCGTCGCCCTGCCCCCGCCCGCTGGGCACCTATGTATGCAAATTAGCCTATCATCTTTGTTGGATTAATCTGCATATTCACTCCTGATTGGCTGGTAGGCGTTGTGAAGGTATGGTCAATTTGCATCTTTCTCTTTTATTAGTGTAGATGTGTCATTCCATACTGTGTGTACAACTGACTAAAATGATGGGACATTAGGGCAATCAAACGTTTTCAATGCACTGAAATAAAAGAGTCTAGAATATAATTTGTGTATATACAGATTCATTCTGAAGAATTATTGTAATAAAGGATCCCTCGTTTTGAAGTGATATTTTTAATAGCACCAGTATCCATCCACATAGTAAGCATGTTTGTTTTACTGATCTTTTTTCCATTTAGAAGCCTGTGACTTTATTTGAGTTATCATTTGTGCCAACGTCCTCGTAACACTTTATAAATACACGTGCTCTACCTGCAGCTTTTAATGAGGAATGATTCTGTTCACAGCGGCTCCCTCAGACCATCAGTCCCAGGGACTGTGTTCGGCGCACCAAGCTGTGAAATTTTCCTATCATTTATGTGTGTTTTTTAGGCACTGCCTGTGGCTTTACTGGTGTTCATTATTAAAAGCAGAGCACTCTCAGAATCTCAATCAGTTTCTCCTACCAGAATACCAATTAAAACCTGCTTAACACGAGCGTAGAAACCCACTCTGATTCATCACTTTGTTTGTAGCAGAATGTCTGGGTTCTAATAAACCTCTGTTTTCATAAACTAAATTATGCATTACTCATTTCTGCAGAACGACATCTGAAAGGAGAATAGGCAAGCTATAGTAATTAGTTGTCTAACCGAGAGAGAAGAAAGCTGACATTCTGTCCACCCCGGGTCTTAATTAGAATTTTGTGAGGTAGCACTGAGTCATGAACCTGAGTCTTAAGATATGGGAAAATCCGTGAGCATGGGATTCTGTGTTGCATAAGGGAGATAGCAGGAAAGGCCTTGATAAGAGAATTCCATGAAAACACATAAGAATGTGATGAACTTTTTTTTCTTTTTAATCAAGCCTTTATCCAACTTGAAGTTTTGTGTCTCAGAGCTCAGGCCTGACCCAGGTACAGAAAACTCAGTGGGCGGATGTCGGGGTCAATTTCTGCCCTCCCCCCATCCTCCTTTCCTCTCCCACTCAACTAGCCACGGCTCCTGGGTGGGGACAACTGGAGAGGGGGTGATAAAGGCTTTAAAAGTTTGATTCTTTTTCCACCATTGTATCTTTATTTTTGCATTTCTTATTTACCTCTTGTCTTGGTTGAGATGAAATGGAAATAAAGTGCCTGGTATCTTATTTAACTATTTTTATATCTTCCATATGTTTTTTGAAATAAAATTCACTTCCCCTTGGAGTATATTTAGCATATTTCTGAGAAAGATAAAAAGATGTGCTTAATATTTAGCAGTGTAAAAAGTAAATTACTTAGTATTGGAACTGAAAATCTATAATGGAACCAGTCATATAAAAAGAGAATTTTCTTTCTTGCTTAATGATCTTCTGTTTATAAAAAAGTGATGTTGACTCTAAAGTAGGAGAAAGTGACTTAGGTATTCTATTAGTTAAATTTAATGTCCGTCCAAATTAAAATAAAGGAAGTAGTATCAACCAGAAATGAAATGAGACATCTATGATATGGAGAATCTTGGGTTAACCTTCTGAGTATCAGAAACTATCTCTGACCTTGGGCATGTTACTTGCCATAGGTCATCTTCTGATCAATAACATTTTTGGCAGAGAGATAAGAAATACTTGTTTCTCCTTGGAACAGATAATTGGATTTCACTTAATGAGATTGCACAGCCCTTGAAATATTAGGTAAATAGGCATCAGACACAGATTTAACCTCTGAAAGTGATGTTTTAATTGTGTATTAAATGAGAACAAAACTATTTACTGCTTGGAAGATTTCTCATGATACTCAAAATTGGTTTGTAATAGGTTGATTACACTTTAGGATTCTAACACAGCACGAATTATCCAGAAGCCAGATATACAGAGAAATGTGTCATGTATCAAACCTCTGACCAAACTCCTGACTGAAACACTGATGATCCTAGACATTAGTATGGTTAAATTAATAGCAGATAAATGGATTTTACTGTAGTAAACATCTTTGTGAAGAAAGAATATCATGAAAAAATAACAGATATATTTTACCAAAAAGAATTAGCAATTGTGAACACGTATGTATCAAGTATGTAAAGAAAAAAAAATGACCAACCTGAGAAAATGACAAAGCAGAATGATATTTAGGCACATGTCTTTCAAAACCAACCAGAATGTAAAACAACAATGCAAGAAAAATCATAGATATGGCTTTTAAATCCTTATTACTTAGTCAAACTATTAGAGTACCCAGCTGGTGTGACTCAGTGGTTGAGCACTGACCTATAAACCAGGAGGTCACGGTTTGATTCTCTGTCAAGGTGGCAAATGCCTGGGATGTGGGCTCCATCCCCAGTGTGGGGCAGACAGGAGGCAGCCAATCAATGATTCTCTCTCATGATTGATGTTTCTATCTCTCTCTCCCTCTCCCTTCCTCTCTCTGAAATCAATAAAAATATATATTTTTTTAAAAACTAGTAAGAGTGAAGCCACGATGTTTCCCATAAAGTTTGATACCTGCGTACTTACCCCTGGAAAGATGAAAGGTTAAAAATGAAATAACGAGAAATTAGAAAAAGAACAACAGCAAACTAAGGAAGAAAGAAGGAGATAAGAAATACAAGACTCAGATCAATGAAACAGGAGAAGTTAGGAACAATAGAGTCTAACAATAAAGGCCCTGCTGGATTAACCCCTTGCATAAAACCTGTGCATAATACCCCCAAAAAATAAGCAGATGAAAGTACAAAGGAGAAGATACTAGTTCCTGGGTTTTGTTTTTGTTTTTTTTAGCAGCTCTCACCCTGGGGCTATGAGCCCTTGGCTGGCACAGGTAGAAAAAAAAAGTCTTTCTGATTTGAGGAAACCAGAATTGCTTAAGTAATTCTATAATTTACTTAGAAAGTTTTAAAAATCACAGAAAAAAATGAAAACTCTTCCTACAAAGATGGTATTACTGGCTTCCAGCAACAAATCATCACAATCTTATTAAACTCGTCTAAACAATAGAAAACTGCTTCTTCAAAGGAATCCCTGAAGAGCATATATCAGGTAAAAACCCTCAGGACAGTAGAAGTGATCAGTGAGTGCAATTTTATTCTTTGCTGCTCTTTCTTGACAATGTAGGTAGCGGACCACGCCTGCCAATCAATCGTAGCTGGCTTTCACCTGAGAGCACGTGTCCATACAGAGCTGTGGTCTCTCACAAGGACTCTATAAAGAGCCATGCCACAAGCAAAGCACCAATCACTGAAGAGGTCTGCTAGGGAACATCACAACGACCCTGAAAAGGGAATTCTGTGTGTTGTCTCCAGGAACATAATAATGGGTGCGTCACGATCACGTGTCTTTGGAAGAAACACACCTAAGGGTTCCAATCATCCAGTCCAAGGCATTTTCCCTTTGTCAGCTGTAGTGCTGCCACCAAAGGGTGGCAGGTGGTCAGGCCTTGGAGAGAAACAATACAAAACTGTCCCCGGCCATGAACATGGATGTTACGTCGAGGGCGATGCCCCACTCCTACTGGAGTTTCTCTGAGTCGTACACTAAGAAGGTGAATGCAAGGTCCAATAAGATGCAGAATGGGGTTGATGCAAAGCCATGAAATTTGAAAGGGCTGGGTGTAATGTAGGGTTATGTGACCAAATTATCCAGATCGAGCTAACACTCTTCTGATTATTGTCTTTTAAATATTTTTTTTATTGATTTCAGAGAGGAAGAGAGAGGGAGAGAGATATAGAAACATCAATGATGAGAGAGAATCATTGACTGGCTGCCTCCTGCCTGCCCCGCACTGGGGATCGAGCCCACATCCTGGGCATTTGCCGCCTTGACAGAGAATCAAACCGTGACCTCCTGGTTTATAGGTCAAAGCTCAACCACTGAGCCACGCAGGCCAGGCTAAAACTCATCTGATTATTATTGGAATTGAGCACTCCTTTGCCCCCGCCCCTGCACTCCCAAGTCTGAAAGAGATCTAATATTTGTGTAACCACCTAATTCTTAAATGGTATAATAGTGGTGAAATAAGACGTTTATGCTTCTGAGAGCATCATTCTACGGGTCTACAGCTCTAGCTATAACACCTGGTATGACACCACCTTCAAATATGGTTTTTAGATTTCCATAATTTTATTCCATATTTAATGTCTTCGGTTTGTAAATTATTGTTCAAAATACACGAAATCCTATAAACTGCAGTCACTATATGTCCATGTAAAGTTTATATTGCCCTTTAAAAATAGCTTTATATTTTTCTGAACTGGTTCACATAGTTATTCCCAAGGGTGCTAAACTTCGGATTTAAAAAAAAAATCAGACATAGTATTTAAATTTCAAAATGTCACAATCGTGTATTCATATATTCAGTCATTCAAGAAGATATTTACGAGAGCCTATCAGAGCCCAGAATGGCATTAGGCGTATCAGGGCACACGGTGTCCTCAGGATGTGGGCAACCACTCCTGCCTTCAGCCACAGACGTTCCTGCTCCCACCTCCTGGCACCCAGCCACCGCCGGGCTGCATCATTCATCAAACCCTGCAGCCCGCTCTCTGACTGGGCAGCAGCTCCTCATTTCTGCCCAAATCTCTTCATCATGGAATTGGGTTCCTTTCAGAAAAGTTCATCATGTTGAAAAGGGCCTGCGATGCAAAAACAATGCCATTTATCAGTGTAGGCAAGGGGACGGCTGGAAAATGATCGATTTCCCGGACGTGGCCGGAGTTTATCACCGGCTCATTTTTACTGCTCCTTGTGCTGGCTGGATCCGGCCGTGAGACGGGTGAACTGGAGGTGCCGTGGCCCTTGGCCCTGCCGAGTGTGCTTAATAATCTGGTCTGCATTCGTGAAGGTGTCTCCCACGAGAAAGGCAAATGGTAACAATCACAAAATGTTTTCCAAATGCACGGCTTGAAGAATCTATGATGTCCCACCTTCTAATCCATAATTAACTGATGATTGGAGATCCAGGTGCCCATTCCAGGTGTGGTTCTGGATGCTACACCACTGACACCCTCACCAGGCACAGTCTCTCATTGTGATACTTCAGCCTCGGAAAACAATTGTCCCTGCCCAGCTGGCGTGGCTCAGTGGTTGAGCATCGACCTATGCACCAGGAGGTCACAGTTCGATTCCAGGTCAGGGCACATGCCCCGGTTGCGGGCTCAATCCTCAGTTTTGTGGCATGCAGGAAGCAGCTGATCTCTGATTCTCTCTCATCATTGATGTTTCTCTCTCTCTCCCTCTCCCTTCCTCCCTGAAATCAATAAAAATATATTTAAAAAACAACAACTAGATGTCCCAGAATTGTGGACCCCTCCAGGCAGGATTCCGTGTCGTGCCTTCTTCATCCCACATCTCCAGCTTCTAGATCCACCTCTGGGTGAGTTTCCTTGGTTGGTGGAACTTCGTTCACCTGCGTGGGATCAGACACACAGACACTGGGAAACAGTTGCTTGCTTCTCCTTCAGGGAGGCATGAAATGCCCGGAACTAAAGAACAACAAGAAGAAAGGGTATGCTCACTCAGGTCTCGGGCAAAGGGTGCTATTTCCAATTGTTCCCCTCGAATACTGGCATCTACACCCTGTTGCTCTGTAAGTACAGGAGGGCATCTCTGCTGTCAATTCCATGGCCATCTGCCTTCATGCCACCAATCCTAAGACTAAGTTGCAGTTTCCTCCCAAGGGAGACAACTTCACTGTAATGAAGATTTGAGTTGGACGCTGGAGAAGGAACTCGCTGTGCTCTGGGTTACAGCTGGCCAACTCTGTTCAACTGAAGCAAGAGGAATGTGCTGGAAACCAGGCTGTTTCCATAAGGTTTTTTAGGAAGCTCCCTCGTGGGATTTCCAGCGGAACTTTCAAAACTTCTCCCAAGGAGCATGAATGCTCACTGGAGCTAAGGTAACACCTGCAAAGCCACAGCCAAGCATAGCAAGCTTTTTGTCTCAAAGGCGTTTGCAGGGCTTTGCTGTAAGTTGTGTTGGTTTTACATTTTGGATAGTTTTAACTGTATTGCTTATTATTAGAGCACTGTAGACAGAAATTTAACTTATATAACATTACATTATAAAGAAGCAACTGTGTTTGCCAATGGGTTTATTTGTTGACAATCATTGGGAGGGAGTAAAGAAAGACGGAAGGAAGCCTGCGTGGCTATAAGAATACGCATTCAGAAATTCTTCTTTGAAAGTTTTCATTTCTGTGGTGACAAAAACATGGTCGCCATCCTCATGAATTTTTGTCCCATAGACTAAAGTAATCATAAATAGAGAGTTTAGGAATTCGTAGTAAAATTATAGGCTGCTCATGTGGGTGTGTCAACTTGTACCCATTGTGTTTTGTGAAACTCTCTAGTCATACTCAAAGTTAGACAACATGAAGACCTCATTCACGATCCAAGGGTCCCATTTTTTGAGAAATAAACTCAACAGGTGAACATTTAAGAGATTAATGGTTAGACTTTAATGATCACTCTTTTATGGAGCTCTAATGGCAACCATATATATATATATATATAGCATCTACTTTACTGGGGTTTGTAAATCCCTCCCAGCCCATCAGTCTTGGTCTTTCCATTGTCTTGTGGTCTGCAATTATAGTAACTAAGCAAAGAGAAAAAATGCCAAGTAGCACATGAGCAGAAGGCTAACAGTGCCTTCCACACAACTCCTGCTAACACAGAAGTCTGCTCAAGACTAAACGGTGGATAGTGTGTATCACAGGTGGGATCATTGGCCCTTTAACCCCTTCATTAGCTCTTGACCCCTACAGTTCAGCAGCAATGGAACCATAACTTCCCCTTCCCCAGGCCTCTGTACTATTCCGACAGTTCCCCAGTAATGGGGTGTGTGTTCACTGCAGCTACATTACAGAGCTGTGCATTGCCTGTCCCCCGCAGCAGCCCCCCGCAGCTGTGGGTCTTGGATGCGCACTGGTGGAGTTCGTCAATGAGCTGTGCTGATTAGGGTCCACCAGGAAGGCGGGCTTCTTAGGATAATTAGCTCCCCTGAGAACAATGGCTGCCTTCCTAGCTGGAGAGCTACCAGAAATGTATTCTAACGTATGGGAGGCCCCGAAAAGGCACCTGTAATTACAATTCTTTTCTCTCCTTTTCTTTCTTATCTGCAGTTCAGTTTTCTGGGGTCTTTCTTTTTTTACGTTTCCATCCTGAAATCTCCATCCTGATTAGCAAAACACTGCTATATAATTTGGTAATGACGAATCCTACCTGCTGAAGGTCATGTCTTTAAGTGCTCTATTGACTTTAACCTCGCTTTTCTCTTTCATTGCTGAGTTCGGCAGATAAATAGTATACAAATTCACACACCTTGTGGAAGAAAGCCTAGTTGTTTAGAATCCTCGCTATGTAGGCAAATGATTGAATGGACTCTGATTTTTACAACCGGCACCTTTCTACAATTTGCACTGAAGCATGGTCTTAATTTTAGGAGGAGGTCATTCTCCAATTCCTTCTCATTTCTTTTGGATATTTTCCTATTCTCCTTTCTATCTGCTAGGGGCATGTGTGTGTGTGTGTGTGTGTGTGTGTGTGTGTGTGTGTGTATGTTTTATATTTTTGTATTGATTTCAGAGAGGAAGAGAAAGGGAGAGAGAGAGAGAAACATCAATGATGAGAGAGAATCATTGATCAGCGGCCTCCTGCATGCCCCACACTTGGGATCGAGCTCACAACCCAGGCATGTGCCCTGACCAGAAATTGAACCATGACCTCCTGGTTCATAGGTCAATGCTCAACCACTGAGCCACGCCAGCCAGGCTGTTCTGTTCTGTTTTGACTCTATCATCCTACTACAGCCTTCCTGTTGATAGCTGACAGTCTGTTGACTTTTGTTATGAATATACCAATTATCATTATAATAATGGTTCCAACCTCTCCCAAGTGGGATGGTGAGCTGCCCGCGCAGTGCATAGCAGGGTCAACAATAGCATATCATCTCGACTGTGAATCCACAAATTCACTGGCCTGAGGTTACCTGTCACCTTCATATGAGAGAATGCCATGGAGTCCTACACCATCCACTCTAACGGGCAAATGTGCATCAAGTCAATGGCCTTCTCTTTAGACAGAACACCAGCTTGTTTGTGGAACTAGGATTGTGGAAGATCTACCAGTAAGCAGTCTTCCGTCCATCCATCTAGACTTGGGAGGGGCATTTGGAAGGTAACTGGGGAACAGAAAAGCTAATAACTATTGTCATTAAAATGGTCTTGCAGCTTCCGGAGTTCTTCCATGAACATCTCACTGAGTGGACTATGAAAAACAATAGAAGGCAGTCTGTTCAAATAGCTGACACTACAGCCTCAGAATCTCTGAAGCTGAGATTTCAGGAAAGTCGACAATAAAGTCAAGATTCTTGACTCCCGCCTTTTCCCGCTCCGGGGCTATATTTGCCCAGCACAATCAACCCTGCTGTTTCAATCAAGTCAGTCAGAAACACAAAGCCAGGGGAACCAGATGTTTGGCATTTTCTATAGGACACAGCTGGCTGATTGTCTGAATTCTTCATGTTTTAACTAATCTTGCTGTCTTGCTATAGAAACATCATGGAAATGGATTTCTTTGCTTGTGAAATGTAACTAGCTCCCTTAAGGGCCACGCTATGGGGTTAGCTACCTTAGAATTAATAGCAAGTGGTTTCGATGGACAAACTTGCAAGTGTAGATGGTGAGGAAGAGAACACATACAGTGTTCAAGGAAATTAAATTGTTGAGTTTCAACAGCACTGCTATACATTTTATTTTAACGTCTCTTCAGCTACACAAGTGTCATAACTGTAATAAAGAATCAACTACTGCCCTAGCCCGTTTGGCTCAGTGGACAGAGTGTCAGCCTGTGGACTAGCCCGTTTGGCTCAGTGGACATTCCAGTCAAGGGCACATGCCTTGGTTACCAGTTCCTTGGCCCTGGTCAGGGTGCGTGAAGGAGGCAACCAACCAATGATTAATGTTTGTTTCTCTCTGTCTCTCCCTCTCCCTTCCACTCTCTCTAAAAATCAATGGAAAACATCCTTGGGTAAGTTTAACAAAAAATAAAATAAAGAATCAACTAATAATTGGTTTTATTTTAAAAAGGAGATTATAAAAGATCTTTCCAGTTATAAAATTAATCATTATCTGAATTTGTGATTTTTGCCCTATTAGAATTGGAATATAAATTTAGAAGTACCTATTTCTTTTATTATTATCGTTTTGCATTTATATAGAATTTTATTTCTCTCAAGTAAAAAGATTTTCTTAAAGCACTGTGCATTTTAGCCCCTTAAATAAAGCAAATCCAGCGGACGTCATCCATTAAGCAAACCTGCAACCCTTTGCTGTACTGGCCGATACTTTCACCACTGAGAACACTGGCCAGGGCCAGTCCAGCTTGTTATCTCTTTTAATTTATCTTTATTGTTGATTAAAATAAATTGAATATAAAATAGCCCTCGCTGGTTTGGCTCAGTGGATAGAGCGTTGACCTGTGGACTAAAGGGTCCTGGGTTCAATTCCGGTCAAGGGCACATGCCTGGGTTGTGGGCTTGACCCCCAGTAGGGGGCGTGCAGGAAGCAGCTGATCAACGATTCTCTCTCATCATTGATGTTTCTCTCTCTTCCTCTCCCTTCCTTTCTGAAATCAATAAAAATGTTTTTTAAAATAATAAATAAATAAATAAATGGAAAATAAAACTAGATCCTAGAGACAATGGGGAAGGGATTAAATGTTCCCTTTGTTGTTCTTTTCCCCATTGACCCCCTCCACCCCGCACCTGCCCCTCAGCCTAGCTTTTAAAGAAGAAAAGGCTGATGGTTATATCTCAAGTTGTGATCAACTGCTAAAGTGACTCTGAGTTTTGGAGATCCGAGGGGAAGGTGGCTCTCCATAAGCACATCCTTCCACCATAACTCACTCCTGTCTCTTTAACTCCCAGTATCTCTGGTCCTCAGACTTCTACTACCTACAAGGAACTTTTACAATCTGAACATGGGAATTAATGGCAATCAGGTTTTATTTTCCCCAATTAGTTTTCAAATATATTGTTGGCTCTTCATCTCTAATGTCCATTTCATAGGCTTAAAAGAAAATCTCTGCAACTGTCAGTGATGGTTTAAAGTAAGTAGCTTCCTAAATCAATGCCCTGTCACTTCCTATTAGAATTGCTTGCCTGATTAAAAAAGAGAGAGAGAGAGGCAGTAATTAAGTGTTTGCCTGTTAATCTAACTGTTATTTAGAAGTCACTAATGAAAACGGTTTATGGGTTCCAATGGCATTTTATATTTAAATTAATGCTGTTGCTAAAAGCTAGAAGAGATTTGCACAACATTCAAAACCCTCTGGGAAGTCAACTATTGCATTGACAGGCCCTGGATGAAGACGTTATCTTGCAAAGTTATAGTTTATATTTGTTTGCTGCCTTTTCATGTCAGTCTCCAGCGGTTCTCAACCTGTGGGTCGCGACCCCTGAAAATACATCCTGCATATCAGATATTTACATTATGATTCATAACAGTAGCAAAATTACAGTTATGAAGTAGCAACGAAAATAACTTTATGGTTGGGTTCACCACAACATGAGGAACTGTATTAAAGGGTCGTGGCATTAGGAAGGTTGAGAACCACTGGATGGGTATTATCTATAAAATAAAAGGCTAACATGCAAATTGTTCCCTCGACCAGGAGTTTGACCAGACAGTCAACGGGGAGTTCAACCAGGGGTGGGGCCAGCCAGCCAACCACCTGCAGCTCTTCCCCCTGGCAGGGCCCACCTCTGACCAACCCCCCCCACTCCGATTGGTGGTGGGGCCAGCCTGCCAACTGCCCGCAGCCCCTCCCTCTGACCAGCCCGGCCCAATCGGCCCCTATTGGGGTGGACCAGCCGGACCCCACCCATGCACAAATTCATGCACCGGGCCTCTAGTTCATCTATAATTGAAACTCATTTCATCTATATATATAAAGTCATCTATATAAATAAAACCCTAATATGCAAATAGACCGAACAGCAGAACAACTGAACAACTGAACAACCAGTTGCTATGATGTGCACTGACCACCAGGGGGCACACGTGGAACATGGTGGGTGTTGGCAGCAGGTGGCAGAGCGTGGAACATGATAGGCGTTGGCCATGGTGGGATGGTGGAGGTGAGCAGGGATGCCAGACCAAGGCAAGGCGCCAGTTGCTGTCATCGGGGTGAGCCTCTGGTGGTTACTGAAAATTCTTTGCTCTCACATACCATGGTCCAGCCCAGCACTCGAACCTGCTGCTGGCACCAGCCCCACTCGCACCTGCTGCCAGCGCCGAAGCCACCACTTGCACCCACTGCTGATGCCCGGCGAAGGCCCCACTCATACCCGCTGCCGACACAGGAGCTGCCACTTGCACCGACTGCTGGCACCGGCCCCAGGTGCATCTGCAGCCGGCGCTGGAGCCACCACTTGCACCTGCTGCCAGCGCCCGGCGCCGGTCCCGATTGCTCAGCGCCATCAGCGGGTACGAGTGGCAGCTGCCGGCCCTGATCACCCCTGAGGGCTTCTCCACCTCCCCCTGCTCCTGAGGGGCAATCAGGGCAGCAGCCACCGCTCACACCTGATGCTAGCGCTGGTCCCAATTGCTTCGTGCCATCAGCAGGTACAAATGGGGCTCGAGCAGTCAGCTTGTGAGAGTGGCAGGCAGCAGCGGGAGTGAGGCTGCTGGCAGAGTGGGGACCAGGGGCTGCAGTGGGAGGGCCTGGTTGGGGGCACAGAGGATGGGCCGAGACCCGCCCCTGTGCCCACCACAGCCTAGCGGCCCACAGTTCCTTTCAAGGTGCAAGAATTCGTGCACTGGGCCCCTAGTATTATTATTAAAAAAAAGATAAAGGAGAAATAAAATGAGAAAAAGGAACAAGAATCCTCCTAGTATTTCTGTCCCCAAGTTGGGTGTAGAGTTCTCTAATTGCAATAAATTGCACTTAACGCTTTGGGTGGGGAGAATTTTAAAATACCATACTGCTATGAATGTTGTATTTTATCTATGAAAGATAAAATCCTCGATGATCGTTAAATACACAAACTATAAAATGAATAAACTTGTATACAGATTGGGCCAAGAATGTCCAACTTAATCTTTAACAATTAGAAGGTCCCTGAAAATACAAGAATACTCCATGACATTAAAATCTAAGGGGTAGGATTCCAACAGGAGTCCTTATTTTAGATGCAGCTTTCCTGACCTAATCAATATTAATCCCACCACCATTATCTCCAGGATCTAGCTTCATTTTCCTTTTATTTATTTTGTATTCAATTATGTGCTCTTGGGTTTAATCACTTATCCACTGTTCATCTTCCCACGCAGGCTGTTTTACGTGATGTCCTGGAAAAAACATTTTTCCGCATCTGGAATCCTGTATTTAGTGCTGTATTTAACTTTAGACAATGCATTTTTTTGGTTGGCTGTGTGATGTTTGAATTGATGGAACATTGTAGTGAAAATTGGAAGCAAAAGGGTCAAGACTAATACTAGTTATTGGCCTGGGGGCTTAATTGGTTGTGAAGGAATGGTATTATTTTTCTTTTTGTTTAAATATGTTTTTTATTGATTTTAGAGAAAGAGGAAGGGAAAGGGATAGAGAGATAAAAACATGGATGAGAGAGAAACATTGATCAGTTGCCTCCTGCATGCCCCCTACTGGGGATCAAGCCAGAAACCTGGGAATGTGCCCTGACCAGGAATCAAACTGGCAACCTCTCGGTGCATGGGTCGACCAACACTCAACCACTGAGCCACACAGGGAGAGAGGGTGAGGAAGAAGGCAGGGAAGATAACTTTAATAAAGGTTCATATCCATTAAACCCAATCCAAAAAATTTCTACATAGAAGTAGGATCGTTCGATATTGTTTCTCATTCTCTCTGAATATTATAAGGATTTCCTGGAAATCACAGATAATGTCAAAGCTTATCCCCTAACCTTCACTCCAAGATTCAATTCCAACAAACATATCTAATGAATATTAGCAATCTATATAGTATATATAAAAGCCAAACGACCAGAATGACAGAATGACAGGAATGACTGGTCACTATGACGCACACTGCAGCGGCCAACCGGCCCGATTGGGGCCCCAATTAGCCCCCCAACCACTCACAGCCCCTCCCCCAGCCAGCCCCATCCCCGATCAGCCCCCCCCCACCCCAATAGGAGGCGCCACTGCCTGGCCAATCCCCAGTGACCCTCCCCCTGGCAGGCCTCACCCCCGACCGGCCCCCCTCACCACAATCGAGGGTGGGGCTGGCCGGCTAATCACCCGTGGCCCCTCCCCCCCAGTGGGCCTGGCCCCCGATCAGCCCCCCACCTCAATTGGGGGCGGGCCAGGCAGCCAACCACCCGTGGATCCTCCCCCCAGCCCCCAATTTGCCCCCCCAACTGCTTGTGGCCCCGGCCGGCCCAGCTCCTGATTGGACCCCCTACCCGGATCAGGAGGGGGGCCAGCCGGCCAACCTCCCACTTCCCCTCCCCCCTGATGGCCAGGCCCAATCAGCCCCCATCAGGGCGGGCTGCCGGGTTCCACCCATACACGAATTCATGCACCAGACCTCTAATAAAGTAATAACTCCATTTCCATTATTTTTTCATGGCTCTTCAGGGCAGGACAATATTTGTGGGTTTTCTCAATAGGCATTTGCCTACTGTGTCCTCTCTGTACCTCCTTTACAAATGTACAATGAGGGTGAAAACTGGCTTAGAGGGTAGAATGTAGAAAAAACAACTATTGGGCTCACCTTTAAAGCACACAGAGGGCATAAAGGATTTGGGACTGAGAGTCATGTTGTACATAAACCGTAATCCCTCGCCATACATAAATCTGTTTTATGTATATTCTGATATGATGTTTTGCTGTTGTGTGAGCCTGAGTAAACATTTTAATGTGTTTCTTAATGACTTCAGTGGCTATTAGGCGAGTTATTCATTGTTTCTAAAGACCTTCGTTGTCCGGGATCACATGAATGGCTTCCTTATTCAGCAGGCTGATAACGACTTCATTTCTTCTAAAGTACTTTCATTTTAAGAATTATTTACTGCTCTCTGCTTATAAGCAAGAGCTTAAGCTTGGCTTTTATCCAGAGGAAGGAGGACAGGGATCTTTGATTCTCAAGACATTGCCATGTTTCAAAGAGCAGGAGAGAAACGGAAGATGGTTTGTTCAAAGTAAAACCTCAGTCTAACATCTGATCATGTGTATGTTAGTGGTGTGTTTCGGCGGTGTGTTGCATGTATAATCTCTGGTCAAAAAATATGCATGTTTTACATTTTTGGCAGGTGGAATATACAAAGCAAAAAAAGGTAAAGTCATTTGAATGGCTTCCCCCCAACATAAAATGTCCATTCATTGAATGTATGGAAAATTCAATTACGATCATTCCTATATGTAGATAATGCCATAAAAATCAGTCACACTGAAGTTCATAAAAACCATATTTCTTAGTGTAGCAATGTCTCCAATACCGTCTCTACGGTATTTAATCAACAGCCATGATTTACACAATTTCATAAAGGGAAGCTTCAATTTTCCCCAGAAAAGAATAGATGAAAAGACTATACTGAAAGAAATAGAATATTATTTTTGAAGCCCTGAGACTCTTCTTGATCAAATTAATGCCTAATCTCATCAAAGGCAACAACCATGCTATTTCTAAATTACTTGCATGTCTTCATAGTTTTAAATATATATTTATGTATGTGTGTTTCTTTATATGTATTATATAAATATATAAACATAAGTTGTGTAGGTTTGCATGGTTTTTAACATTCACCATTGATCATACTGTACCAAATGCCTCTCTAATTTGTTCCTTTTTGCTTAGCTGTATTACTTTTGACATTATGAACTGAAATAGCTGTAGTCATCCATCTTCTAGGAGTGGGAACACTAGATCCCAGGGCCTGTACATCATCAACTTCACTACAAAATGATGGCAGCAATCTCCCCTGCCTCTGGCGGGGTCTCCTGCCTCCCGGTGGACTTCCTTGTAATAGTTCAATATTGTTCCTACTGGAGTGGTTCCGGGAAATCTGGCTCCTCCCTATGGAGAAGGTTTCCTTCTTTCCTTACCAGATAACAGTGCATTTATGCATACAAGTGTTACATGAATAGATTCACAGTCGTTCCATTTTATATAGGAAATGTGTCTGGAGGTGTTCTGATTTTCTAAGAGGGGATGTTTGGTAGCGTATCAGGTCTGCCAGAATGTCAGAAGTAGAAGAATTTTGAACATGATACCATTTTCCCCAGTTTTCAAGGAAACCCTCTCTCAACCTGCTATCCCCATTCAGCAGCTGACCTATTCTTTTCCTCTGTGTCAGTGGTTCTCAACCTTCCTAATGCAGCGACCCTTTAATACAGTTCCTCATGTTGTGGTGACCCCCAATTTCATTGTTACAAATTGAACATCATTAAAGCATAGTGATGAATCACAAAAACAATATGTCATTATATATGTGTTTTCCGATGGTCTTAGGCGACTCCTGTGAAAGGGTCATTCGACCCCCAAAGGGGTCGCGACCCACAGGTTGAGAACCGCTGTGTCATTAGCAAACTCGTCTAAGGGATGTCTATGTCTTCACCTCCCAGCCTTTGGTGTGCTCAGAGTGGAACTCGCCCCCAGTCACCCCAAATAATTCTCGGGGTGCTTATCCATTTTTCTTGATGTCACATCCAACACTCATCTGCAGTCCTCACCCCTGTGAACCCTCAGGATTACGTACATTTGGGGGATGACATAATGTTCAGTATTACCTCCTGGAATACACTCTTTTTAAAAAATATATTTTAATTAATTTCAGAGAGAAAGGGAGAGGGAGAGGGAGAAACATCAATGTTGAGATTCATGGACTGGCTGCCTCCTGCACGCCCCCTACTGGGGATCAAGCCCCAAACTGTGACCTCCTGGTTCCTAGGTCAATGCTCAACCAGTGAGCCACGCCAGCTGGGCCTGGAATTATCCCTTCTGAGCTTCTGTGAAACAGTGTTCACCCCACACTGTAGCTTTTCAGTCCCGCCGGCTGGTTTATCTCAGCCAAATACGAAGCTTCCTCCAGGCAGACATCACACATGGCTCCTTCCTCGACCACTTCCCAGTACTCCCATCTGGGCTGCACTTTCTCAGCTGCGAGCAGCTGACGCGTACATTTATATTTTCAGACTTTTCCATCCAACGGCTTGCTTGCCTCCTCAGAAATGATTCAACATGTTCGCTCAGAATTCAATATGTCCACAACAAACCCACACTCGTCTGTAGAAAGTTATTTTTTTTTAAAAAAAAAAGAGGAAAAAATAAAAGGCTGTCTTCCTCCACTGTTCTCCATCGCTGTGCACAGCAACAGTATTTATCCTTCCACACGAGCCGTTTCAACATCATGCCAATCTCTCCCCCTGGACAAGTTGCCTGACCTCTATCAGCATTTCCATCCATTTCCCCTTTTTACCACAGTAAAGCTATTTAAAATCCCAAATGCAACATGCAGATGATGTATCACCAAATTGTTCACTTGAAACCTATGTAATTTTATTAACCCATGTCACTCCAAAAAATTAACTAAAAATAATGAAGAATAGCCCAGCTAGTGTGGCTCAGTGGTTGAGCATCCACCTATGAACCAGGAGGTCACGGTTCGATTCCCACTCAGGGCACATGCCCGGGTTGTGGGCTCCATCCGCAATGATGATTCTCTCTCATCATTGATGTTTCTGTCGCTCCCTCTCTCTTCTTCTCTGAAATCAATAAAAATATATATTTTCAAAAAGCAATATATCATGATGTTAAAAGCATGAACTATGCCCTAGCAGTTTGGCTCAGTGGATAAAGTGTTGTCCTGTGGACTGAAGGTCCCAGGTTCGATTCCGGTCAAGGGCACATGCCCGGGTTGTGGGTTCGATCCTCAGTGGGGAGCATGAAGGAGGCAGCCAATCAATGATTCTCTCTCATCATTGATGTTTCTCTCTCCCCCACCCCCTCTTCCTTCTTCTCTGAAACCAATAAAAATATATTTAGAAAAAAAAAAGCATGAACTATGGAAGCAGAACCCCCCGGGTTTATGTCTTGGCTCAGCCACTGAGTAGCTGTGAGAGGAGGGACCTAGCGCCTCTGTGCCTTCATTGTATTATCTATAGAGTGCAAGTGGCGCTAATGATGGCTCCTCATTTTTAAATTGCAACTTTTAAATGTAACCCACTTAGAACAGTGACTGGTGCCCACAAAGTCCCACATAAATGTGAGTTATGTGGATCCACCTCTAGCTGGGCTACCTGTTTTCCTCCTATTCAGCAGAATTTATTTACAAAATGGTTTTATTGCAAGGCTCTCAACTCCTCTAACGCTTATTTTTCATAAGCTAATGAACTTGTCTTGAAACTCCAGTTCACTTGAGAGCCATTTGTTTCTATTTGTTTCTTAACTACGTGCCGTCCGGTTTCTACCTGCTGTATTAAATGGCTTTGAAGGTACAAGAATAGTTGTTAGATAAATTTCCAATTTGGCATTTCTTCTCGTGTTGAAAACCTTCACCTCAAGAAAGGAAGTTGTTCATGTTCATCTCTTCGACTTCAATGTGAATTTGGGCCAGGCGGTAATTAAATTAGAAGCATGGTCCAAAGTGACTATTTGCTTTTTTTTCTTTTTAATTACTTCTAAAATTAAAAGATAGGTACCTAAAAGAAATCTATCCAAATTACACATTGCTCTGATACGATGTTTTATAATCATGAAATATTAAACAGCTATAACATTTTATTTCTCTACTCCCAGCCTTTCTCTTTAATAGAATCAGCTATTTTTTTTTATGTCTTCTCAGATCGGATTCCTATCCAAACGCAGAAGCATCCATATTTCATGAATACTTTGACGAGAAACTTTACATAATATTCTAGGTCAACGTGGCAGGATGAATATGTATAGATGAGACTTACCTCTGTGTGTGTGTAGCCTTTTTGTAAATACTTCCCATCTCCCTCCAGGGCAGACACTGCATCTGCTGTGTGCATGCGGCTACTTGATTCAGTCCCTGGACTTACTATGTCATGTCACTGATATTGGAAATAGCATTTGGAGTTTTATTTCATATTCTATTTCACTCAGATGAAAGTTTATTTCAGGAGACTTGAAGTGCAAACATTTGTCTTTGTTGGATTCCCTATTACATCTCAAAAGTCCATGTTAGGTATTACTCTCAAAATTTGAGACATGACTCAAGTATTTGCATACTTAATGGTAATTATTTAAATCATATGCACTTCAACAAACAATTGGCCTCGTACAAATGGGCTCTTTGTACTTAAGATTTTAGGGAAGAGCATGGGAAATGGTGGAGAATTGGACAGCTTGGGGAGTTCAGCTGGCCTGACTCGATCACCTCTTTTGCAGGCAGCCATATCATATAGAGATGTAACCAATTTTATATGGTTGCTCTCCCATAATTATATTTTTTAAAATGATGTAAAAGTTAAAGATCTTAGTGGCAACATTAAAATGTAGTCTGATGCATCAGTTTGGTGACAAAGATGCCTGAACAAAAACTGCCAAAAATATCTGCACCCCTCCCCATAGTCCCAGAAATGCCTACCTTCTCACTACCATCTTCCTCACAGTGTAGCCACTGGGCCAAGTCCGACAGGGCCACTTGGAGGGACAAACTTTCTTAAACCACATCTTGGACCTACTGAGTCAAATCTTCTGACGGTGTTCTGGACACCACATTTTACAAACATTTCCCCGATGTCTTTTGTGTATATTCAAGTTTGATTGGTCCTTAACTTTTTGTTTTGCATTAAATAATTCAATTTCCACATGAAGATCCCAATACTCTTTAGAAGAAACAGACATTGAACCGTGATTACTTCTCAAACCTGGAAGAAGTTAATTTACCTAATTTTCTAACTAGTCTTCTCAAGATACAGATGCCTGGATTATCTGAGAAAACAGTTACAAAAGGGGAGAAGAACATACACTGCGTGGCCAGATTATTATGATCACCCCATCAGTATTTCATTGGGACACCTTTTGCCTTCAATACTGCGGCGATTCTTCTAAGCATTGACTCCACGAGATGTTGAAAGGTGATGCGAGGAATCTGACACCATGCCTGATGAATAGCACTGTCCAGTTCTGTGAGATTTGATTGTTGTGGAACCAGCTGCCTGATGGCTCTTTTAACTTCGTCCCACAAATGCTCCATTGGATTGAGATCTGGTGAGTGTGGGGGCCACCTAAGCAAGGTAAAGTTCCCCTCATGTTCTTGAAACCACTCCTGCACAATACGAGCACCGTGGCATGGCGCATTGTCTTGTTGGAAGAAGCCATCTCCACTGGGATATGCCATCAACATGATAGGATGAACTTGATCAGCAATGATACTTAGGTATGTTGTGCTATTCAGATGTTGTTCCACACGAATTAAAGGGCCCAAATCACGCCAGGAAAACATGCCCCAAACCACAACACTGCCCCCACCAGCTTGAAGGGTTGTACTCATGCATGTGGGGTGCATGCTTTCATGCTGTTTCCGCCAAATTCTCACTCTGCCATCTGCATGATGCAACTGGAAACGTGAATCATCAGACCACATGACTTTTTTCCAATGCTCGACTGTCCAATCCTTGTGTTCCTGTACGAATTGGAGACGTTTTATCTTGGTAACTGCAGACAGCAAAGGTGTTCGAACAGGCCTTTGGCTTCCATATCCCATACGATACAGTGTATGGCTAATTTGCCTACAAACGTCAGGTGATCATAATAATCTGGCCATATTGACATTAAGCTTTACACACACACACACAAACACACACACACACACACACAGACGCTCCAAAAACACCAGGACGCTCCAAAAACACCAGGGATGGATAATTTAGAGCAGCTCTCTTTGCCAAAGCCACTGGCCAACCACTTTCAAACATGTTCAAAAAAATCAAGAAAGAGAAAAAGACAAGGAGAAATAGACGTTGTTATAAAAATAATGCTTTTGCAGTTCAGTAGCACAGTTTTTCCATTAATGCAGAATGTGTTTTGCTGTTAGTTTGGTCTGAAAACGAACAACTGACAATTGGACGTGATAAATACTTCACTTTTTAGAAACCGCATTAGGGGACCCGGCACTGTACGTCATAGAGATGTGTTATTTACATCCATTTATCATGCACCCGTCCTGCACTACGAGCTAAAGAGGAAAATGAGAGTCTGCTGTGGCTCTCACGCTGGAAGTGGATCACAGTTTTGTTTGTTCCTCAGCTAGGAAGTCCTGTGTTGCAAGGGAATATTAGCATCCGGCATATACATCAGGGCATAATTAGCATATTAGAATGTTTTTGCATGGAGACTGGCTTTGGCTTTTTTTTTTCTTCCCAGACATAGTTTTATTATTTTAATTTGGTTTGTTCCTTGGTAAGTCCTTGGATTTTTTTTTCTATAGCATTTAAAGCTGTCTTATTATCCTATAAATATTTTCTGGTTACACTGAATTGTTGAATGTTTGCCGTTAAATACAAACAGGAACAAGCTTCCCACTTTGATGTTTTAAAACATGAACTTCCCACAGTGTCATGGCAGCGTTCACAGGGGTGGCTTTAACAGCCATCAGACACACTGTAACAGTGGTTCTCAACCTTCCTGATGCCGCGACCCTTTAATACAGTTCCTCATGTTGTGGTGACCCCCAACCATAAAATTATTTTCGTTGCTACTTCATAACTGTAATGTTGCTACCGTTATGAATCGTAATGTAAATATCTGATATGCAGGATGTATTTCCATTGTTACAAATTGAACATAATTAAAGCATAGTGATTAATCACAAAAACAATAAGTAATTATATATGTGTTTTCCGATGGTCTTAGGCGACCCCTGTGAAAGGGTCGTTCGACCCCCAAAGGGGTCGCGACCTACAGGTTGAGAACCACTGCACTATAAGGAATGTATTTCCCAAGGGCTTGGGGATGCAGTCATTAAGGAAGTTAGCACCCAATCTCCCATTGTCTATGGGAGGGCACTGCCTGAACTAGAATAGGAGATGGATCGACTCCATCACAGAAGCCATAGGCTGAGTCCCCAGGGCTGTGAGGATAGGACATGTGGGCGTCACTCATTCACAGGGTCGCCAGGAGTCAGAGCCCATAGCCGACTCAATGGCACATCACACCTGTGACAGGGTGCGGTCAACTCCTCTTATTCGTGGACCAGTGGTTGTTTCTCTTGAGAACACGTATGGAATGGGTTGTGTCTGCTTGCCTACGTCAAGCTAAGATTTCTTTCTGTCTTTGCAGCCCTCTTGGTGCATGGCCAGTGATGGGCAGCATATTCTGCTTCCATGTTTCTTCATTAAGAAAGCTCAACCTGTCCTTTTTTTCCCCCTCTTCTAGCTTCATAGAGAGGTTTTCTGGGTGGGAAGGAGATGTTATTTTTAATTATGTTCCCCCAACACACTGCAGGGTAACTGTTCTGTAATCACTGAAAATGTCAAGATCGTGAAAGGAAAGAAAAGCTGGCGACAGGGTCTAAACTGAGGAAAACGGAAAGACAGCAGTTAACTGCCATGTGAGGCTCCAGGCTGCATTCTTTTGAATGGACGCACATACCAGGAGCTGTTAAGCCTTCAGTGGAGCCTAAGTGTCAGATGTATTGGGAGTGATTTTCTTATTCTGGTGGCTTCCTTGAAGAATGTGTTCGGGTGAAATACTAAAGTAGGTATGAGAGATGCACGATTATTTTCAAATGGTTTAGAGAAGTTATTTGAAATACACTTTTCTCTACATAGGAGACTGGTTCACAGCTGGTATTGGAGGGGGAGGGTGGACAGATACAAAAGATATCCTGTTGCCCTAACCGGTTTGGCTCAGTGGATAGAGCGTCGGCCTGCGGACTGAAGGGTCCCAGGTTCGATCCTGGTCAAGGGCATGTACCTTGGTTGCAGGCACATCCCCAGTAGGGGGTATGCAGGAGGCAGCTGATTGATGTTTCTAACTCTCTATCCCTCTCCCTTCCTCTCTGTAAAAAAACCAATAAAATATATTTTTTAAAAAGATACCCCGATATACTCATCAAAAAAGATAAAATTTGTTTAAGTTTCTGCTAGTTGGTCCTTTCTTTAAATAAGCACAGTTACTTTTAAAGTTCTATTTTGGATTCCTATATTCCCTCTCTCAAGACAACTCTTATGTATCATACCCACATAAGCTTATATAATGTATGTTGTTTTGTATTTTAAACCACCCAAGTGGTATCATACTTGCCCACACTTTTGCAGCCTGTCTCTTTAGCTGATGTTATTTGGGGATGTATACACTTTTTACATCTTGCTAATATTCATTTCTCACGGCAGCATCACATAAGCCCCCGCTTGTCCATTCCTCTGCTGACAAACAGGTTGCTTTGATTGTCCCCACTATCCTAAACACTGATGCCTCATTATATAAATTTTAAATATATCTTCTCCCACGGTGTGGTTTGCATGTTCCCCTTAAGAACTGACATTTGACACACAGGAGGTTTCAATTTTAATATTGGCCCATTTGTTGACCCATTTTTTAACGGTTTGTCCTGTCATTTTATGAAAAATTATTTTTTTTGTGTTCATGTATTAAGAATATTTTTAGAGGTACTGCAGGGGGGAAAAATAGAACGGACTTTGAAAAAAAAGCTTGTCCTAAAAAGTAAAGAATATAAATTAACTCGCTAATATACGTATATATTTATCTAAACTGTAGGGTCGACAAACTTCTAAAATAAATACTCGCATAGCATTCCATGTTATGTAAAGAGAAGTTTGAAATTAGTCATTTTCTGTGTTTGAGAAAACACACTTAAGATAGTCAGACTTACATTATTTATCTTTTGGCTAATTATGTGGGGAAATGCTTGAGAATCTTACTATCTAAATCTACTTCTAACTGTCATATATTTATTCTCTCATGCACCCATGCAAGCACACATTCATTTAGTCAACAGATATTTGACGTATTCATATTTATCTTAGCACCTCGTGTCTGCCACAGAGGTCTAGAAGTAAAACAACATTTCTGGCCGCAGAGATTTTGCATTTTGTTGAGAAAATACAGGCCGTAAACAAATGAATCTGCCTCTATAAAGTGGTTGGACCCTCGTGCACTGCTGGTGGGAATGCAGACTGGTGCAGCCACTGTGGAGAACAGTATGGAGTTTCCTCAAAAAACTAAAAATGGAACTCCCATTTGACCCAGTGATCCCACTTCTAGAAATACATCCCAAGAAACCAGAAACACCAATCAGAAAGGATATATGCACCCCTATTCATAGCAGCACAATTTACCATAGCGAAGATTTGGAAACAGCCTAAGTGCCCATCAGCAGATGAATGGATTAGAAAGCTGTGGTACATCTACACAGTGGAATACTACTCTGCTGTAAAAAAGAAGGAATTCTTACCATTTGCAATAGCATGGATGGAACTAGAGAGCATTATGCTAAGCGAAATAAGCCAGTCAGAGAAAGATAAATATGACATGATCTCACTCATTTATGGAACATAATGAACAACATAAACTGATGAACCAGAACAGATCTAGAGACAGAGAAGCATCTATCAGTCCGTGAAACCTCAGAGGGAAGGTAGGGGAGGGGAGGAGTAAGGGGGAGAGATCAACCAAAGGACTTGTATGCCTGCATATAAGCCTAACCAATGGACACAGACAACAGGGGGGTGAGGGCATGAGTGGGGAGTTGGGGGGATTATGGGGTGTTAAGGACACATATGTAATACCTTAATCAATAAAGAAATTTAAAAAAGAAATAAAGTGCTTGGACGATAATGATACAGTGGCTAAGGAGAACAGCAAAGCAGCAGGATGGGAAGGGCGAACTTGGCTCTTCTTTCAGGCAAGGCTTCCTAAACCGGAAGAGGAAGGTGGAGAGAAAAAGAGGGAACAGCATTGCAGAAGAGGGAAGGACAAGTACAAAGGCACTGAGCTCAGCATGCAGCCTGTGAGCCATCCTACCAGGGCGCCTGAGCAAGCCCCATCCCCTGCAGCTGGAGGAGGAGTTCCGCTGACCCCTGCAACTTGCTAATAATGAACATGTAAGAAAATTCATTAGTAAATTACCCTGACTTCTAGGTCCCAGGCCCAAACTTGCTCCTGTGGGGCCATGTTGTTTTGAAAGTGTGAGCTGCACAGATACTCCAGCTGAAGTGTGACTTTTTAAATCATCTCCAGAGTGGGTGAAATACTAAGGAGTGTTGTTAGCGCTAAAACACCCGCATTGCCTGGGGGGATAAGAGAGCTGGAGGCTGGAGGAACAGTTTTGTGGTCTTTTTGCTGTTGTTGCTGTTGTTGTTTTTTTAGATCTCATTGATTATATCTCAGTCTGTTTTAAATGGCAGTTTATAATATTTAGAAGAAAGCATACAGAATGATGTCAAACTCAGCTCAGGTCATGGCATTGATGGGAAAGAAATTGACAGTGTTCACTTAGAAAACACCATAACTACTGGTCAGATGAGCTCATTACGCTGCCCGCTGACTTGCTAGTATCAATATAGATTGAATCAAGCTAAGCCGAAATGGAATTTTATTTTAAATGCTTTGTGATTGAAACAATTTGCAGAAAATATGGGCCTTGTTAAGCCAATATCCAGTGAATGCTACATGCAATTTCTACAACACTACATATATAGTGACACACTCAGCAGAAATAATACATTTATGCATTTCTGTCCTTCTGGGATTAGAAGGTACGAACAGAAATGTCAACTGGACCAGTTCTCCATCTTTCATGTTTTTCTTCCCCAAAAATATTCTATGGAGTAACCAAGGTTCCAAATTGTTGCAAGCAAAATGAATAATTTTTTCAATGAATTTGTTTACTATCAATCTATCTTCACATTAATATTTATAGGAAGTTTAAGAATCTAACTTCATGCTTTAACTGGCAAACATCTCTATTTCCATTTTACAAAAAGAAATTATCAGGTGTGAAATATAACTTATTCTGCATCCAGTTTGCAAAATGCAGCATGCATTCCGAATTATAAAGGAAACTGGAAAATAAAGTGATAATTTATTTTCCAAATCTAAAGTTTTTTTGTTTTTCTAAATACTCTGGTCAGTGTGAATCTATAAGCACTTGGGAACCTAGATGAAATAAAGTAATTACTGATACTAATTCATTAACATAATTAAATAACTATCTTAACTATTATACAAAACATTTTATTTAGAAATAAACCATTTGTTTTCCTTCGTTACCTTGTATTAAACAATATAATTTAGGCTCCTGACTGGCAGTATTACCATCAAGCCCCATAGAGCCAGTTTTTGCATCATCTCACACAGTTTTTCAGAGTACGCCCTCTTTTCTTTCCTCTGCATTTAAATATATGTGTGTGTGTGTGTGTGTGTGTACATACATATATATATAACTCTATTTCCTTATGATACATTCATAATAGAAATGTAATCCCAAATCCCAGTATCAATTGGAGTAATATCAACACATGTATGCCCCCTCCCCAGAACTTATGAAGGTACTATATGTTTCCTACATACAAATCAGTACATTGCTTTTTTTTTATATTTGTATTGATGTCAGAGAGGAAGGAGGAGGGAAAGAGAGATAGCAACATCAATGATGAGAATCATTGATCAGCTGCCTCCTGCACGCCCCCTACTGGGGATCGAGCCCACAATCCCGGCACATGCCCTGACCTGGAATAGAACTGTGACCTCCTGGTTCATAGGTTGACTGACGCTCAACCACTAAGTCATGCCAGCTGGGCAGGATATTGCTTTTAGAGATGAAATTTTAGAATCCTGTTTATCAGAAGATAGAGACACCTGCCATTGTCTCAAGGAGTAACCACCAATCCCTGTTAAAGGTTTTTGTCTCATTTTACATCATTCCTGAGCTGAGTCTGCCAATCAGCCCCCTCCCCCTTCTTCCTAAGTGCTTGTCTTTAGTGCCTGCTCCTTCCCTGCCTCCCTCTTCACTGGCACCTTCACTTCAGTATCAGCTCGCTCATAGTTGCAAAATCTCTCACCATCCCCAGCCCAGGCTCGTGTAAAACCCATGGTTTTCATAATATTCACATTGCCAACATTCACCCCCATATCGATTCCAATAGGCAGCGAACGGTTTGTCCTAATAACGCTGTGTGTGCTGCTCTCGGGTGACTGAGGAGCAGGTCAGTGATTCACCTGAAGGTGCTTTTCAGAGTTTCTCCCGACTCGTTTTATGAGGCGAGTATTACCCCGATACCAAAAACAGCCCCCCAACCAACAGGCACTCATGAATAATAAGGTTAATTCAGCCAAATAAAAGTGATTGCTGGCTTGAGCCACAATTTAAAAAAATGCAATGTTTCTCTAGTTAAAGGCGATATGGCATTTAAATAGAGCACCCCCTTCAAAAATCAGTGACATCATGGTGGCTTGCTAGTGTACCTGTCAGTAATGAGACACTTGTCAAAGGGCCGGATGCCAGTATAAATGCAAGCATGCACCTCACACACCCAAGGAAGTAAATAAATAACCACCGTAGTTTTCGGCAAGTCAACTCATCGCAGCCCCTCTGTATCGAGGCTTTGAATAAATGGCATCTTTGCAGACAAAACAAAACTCATCGTGAACTTGAAGCAACCCTCCATGGCAAGAGGAGAGTGAGAAAGGGATTTGGAAAGTACTCCTCCATCTCCCCTGAAACAATCCACCTCCAGGGGAAGTTAGCAACGTCAACCTCCTTAGCTGAGCTCACCTGAGAACCAGGCGGGAGGAAAAACACGGCCTCGATCTCCCATCTGAGGTTTGTGTCTGGAGACTGAAAAAGAAGCGACAACACGAAAGCAATTAAAATAGTTCTTGGGACGATGTCCTCTGTTAATTACCTTTACAAAGAATCGCTCCTTCAAAGTGACATGCCCTGCCATGAATTAATCTTAAAGGAACAGGGAAGTATACAAGCCTGGCAAGGTTTATTTCATTTTACTCAAAAAGAGCATTAATCATCAACCAGAGTGTTAGCCTCAAGACTGACATTATTCTCGGGTTCTACTCAGGAGCCAGGGGGCATGCATTTATTTTGATGAAATATTAATTTTGTCTTGGTTTATAGACTTCTAGACAAATCATTCCTTCAGATGTAATTACCTCAATAAAATTAATATCTCCAAAAGTAAAATTTAGAGGTGAGGAAGGGCTATAAAATCTATTTGAAATTGCTTTTACGGTTAGTTTTATAATTTTTATCTTACATTAAAAGTGTATTTTATGTTTATTATTACCATTTGCTCATGCAGAGAGAAATTCCCTAAACAGGAGACTTTGTAGGGGAGACATAACATTTTCGTTTTTAAAAATTGGTCGCCCGTTAGATTAGGTAAGGTCCTGTAGCAGACGAGCTGCTGTAACGAACAGGCCCCAACTGTAAATCTGCCCACGCGTAACAGAATCACGCTTTTCCCGTCAGAACGTGCGTGTTCAGAGGAGAGGCCTTGTCCCCTCCAGCTAGCGTGTCAGGAGTTAACCCTTCCCTTCAATCTCATGACTTGGTCCTTTACACATACAACATTCACTGATTTTATTTCTCAAAGGGAGGAGGTGAATCCAGAAAAAGTCAACTATTAAGTAATTGGAGCATAAGCCGTTTGACTGGCTCACAAATAAGGCATGTGGCTGTTTTCTAAGTAAAATTCTAATGAGTCAACATGTTTATTGGTGGAGCCGGCTAAGGCATGGAATTGGAGTGTACAGAGATCTAAAGCCCTTCCAAGGTTACCTTCCTGTAAGTCAAGTCACAGAAAAATGCAGGGTGTCCCCCCAAAATGTATACACACTCAGCAACTGATAGCTCCATGGATGTGTCTTTCTTTTTAGATTGAACCCACTGGAATTAATAGTTATTCAAAGTGTGCATACATTTGGGGGGGCACCGTATATTTCAGGATGAAATGCATGTGGGGTAGATGGGTAAACGATCCCTCTACCTCTCTCTCTGTGAACAACTTTTCTTAGCACCTTTTATTTCCGCCACTTTTTCAAATACACACGCTTCCTAGACAAGGTAGCAACTTCTGGTGCTGCAGACACTGCTGAGGGAGAGAACAGTGTAAAAAAGACACATTCCTCTCACTCCGGAGTGTCCTGCGGGTCATTAAAACGTGTATTAGATACATAATAAATAATAAACTTTATTCCCAGTTATACAAAAGCGGAAATCCTTTTAATAGACAGCAGTAACATTAATCCAACATGACGATTAATTTTATTTAATTTTTTTATATATTTTATTGATTTTTTTTACAGAGAGGAAGGGAGAGGGATAGAGAGTTAGAAACATTGATGAGAGAGAAACATCGATCAGCTGCCTCCTGCACACCCCCGACTGGGGATGTGCCCACAACCAAGGTACATGCCCTCGACCGGAATCGAACCCGGGACCCTTTGGTCTGCAGGCCGACGCTCTATCCACTGAGCCAAACCGGTCAGGGCAACGATTAATTCTAACAAGAAGACGGCGGGTAATGGATGTGGCACAGGCCGGTAATACAAGAAGAGGAGTAACTTTTCCCCATAGTTTCATTCTTTCCCTCTGACATTCTTCTGGAGCCATTGCTAAGTGTGTCTAATCTATGTGCATATGGAGTCACATTTTTAAAATATTACATTTTTAAACCATTTTTGGCATAACTACCTGGCTGGTACCTGGCTGGTTCAGGAGGTTTCATGGTCACCAGACCCTCGCACCACCCGGGCTGGAGCTGGGGGGCCACTGACCCCAGTGGGGTCCACACTTCCCATCGGGGATTTCGCACCTGCAGATTCCACCAGCCTCACATGGTGTTCACATCTGTGGCTGCACATTCTCAGCGCAGATGGAAAACACTGTTTTCGGTCCCCGGTTGGTGGAATCTGCGGGTGCAAAAGGCTGGATGCAGAGTCGCCTGTCAGATGTGGATTTGGGGCTGCACCGGAGGCGGCTGTATTGCTCTGTGGAGATGCTTCATCGTTTCATCCATCTCTCAGAATGGAAGAACTGGACCAGGGGCGAGTGACATCCAAATTATGGCACTTCTGTTTACGTAAATGTGTAGAAATCGTTATAATGCCATAGATAGCCTGCGGCCATACATTCCCCTTTGTTCTTGAGCAATAATATACGTATTGCTCGCATCAGATAGCAAACCACTTTTCAAATATATTCATTTAGATGATTCCCACAGGAACCTTCTAGAAGCAAGGACTCTTCTTTTTCTTCCCACTAGCCTCCTCATCATTATTTTATCGCTGAATGAACAGTTGCTCAGAAGAGAAGATCAACGTTTCAAGTCCATGTAGTTAATAAATTTTGGAGACAGAACTCCGGCCTACATGTCCATATGACAGATTTTTATGCTTTACATAACGCCATGCATCTTAACAATTTCCTAAGATTTAATATAAAAATAATTGGTGAAATAGACATGAACATGCTGGCTATGTGGGGAGTAGTCTTATTTCCCATGTAACTATAATCAAGGTCTGTGGAGAGCTGCAGATGGCAGATGCGGCCCAAATTCATGAGACAGAAAACTAAGAAGAAAGCATTCAGGTTTTCTGAATGAAGGGAACTTTGAAAGTTCCTCAGCATTATGGACAGATCTATGAGCAAGTCAGCAGATGGATCTAATATTTATTGACCTCTAGTATGTTATTCGTTTTCATTTCACACTCAGCTTATGTTATTGGCCATGTTGTAATTTGTACTCAATAAGAGGTAGCTGTGGTATTTTCTTTAACGGCATTGCCCCACAAGGTTAGCACAATAGCAGTCATGTAGCAAGTGTCCAATTGGATTAATCAAATGTATATATTTTATACCATTTGATTTATAAAGTGGAAGATGATGAAATTAAGGCACAGACATCCTATCTAATAAAAGAGTAATATGCAAATTGGCCAACACTCCAACACAGAAGATGGCTGACCCCATGTGGACACAAGATGACCTGTAGGGGAGAGACAGTTGGAGGGACCCAGGCCTGCAGGGGAGGGCAGTTGGGGGCAACCAGGCCTGCAGGGGAGGGCAGTTGGGGGTGACCAGGCCTACAGGGGAGGACAGTTAGGCGCAACCAGGCTGGCAGGGAGGGCAGTTGGGGTGACCAGGCTGGCAGGGGAGGGCAATTAGGGGCAATAGGGCCGGCAGGGGAGCAGTTAGGTGTCGATCAGGCTGGCAGGCGAGTGGTTAGGGAGTGATCAGGCTAGCAGGCAGAAGCAGTTAGGGGCAATCAGGCAGGCAGGCAGGCAAGTGGTTGGGAGCCAGCAGATTGTGAGAGGGATCCCAGATTGTAGAGAGTGAAGGCTGGGCTGAGGAAAACACACACATACACACACACACACACACACACACACACGCGCGCGCGCTCCTGCATAAATTTCGTGCACCGGGCCTCTAGTTTTCAGATATTTGCAAGAGATCTCACAGTAGCTTTGGAAGAGAAAAAAAACAAAACAGGAATATTACCTAATTTGTGCTGTGTTTTCTTTAAGATCAAAACCAGTAAAAGACAATAAGAATCAAAATTAAAGGCCATTTCATTGATCAATATAGATACAGACATCTTGTGATCATTTACAAACCAGTAACCTACATAATGTGTGTAGGTGTGCAGGTGTGTATATAACTCCAGTCATAAAACACATACGTGAGTATATCAAAGCCTTCTTATGCACACCCATGTCAACAACAAATAAAACAGCAGACTAAAGCACACAATTCAGAATATTTCCCTTGACTGGCTGCTCTTCATTTTACATATTTATTTATTCTACTTCCTTCAAGGCAACACTTTTATCTTCACCCTTTTCCATTTCTTCTCTCTCTGCAGCGCCTGTCAAAGGCCTCCCTAACTGCATCTTGGGACTATTCTCGAAACGGTTTACTTTGGGCCTGGCCTTTTTAGTTTATCTATCAACTCATCTCCTGCCTCACTGAAACCCTTTTGCAATTGGATTTCCACGTGTCTATGCATTTCCAAAAATCTGTAAATGACTATCATTTTTCTAAACTCAAGCCATCTCATCTTTTAAAGAATTATCTCGGCTTTATGTTATAATGCACAGAAGAATATATAAACCGCATTCTCTCTCTGCCTGTGTACAGTCATGGGAGTGTATCAAGAATGAACTTACCACTGCAGGGCCTTGGGTTTGTTTACAAAAATGATGACTTGTATAGGTTAGTCAGACATCCTACCTGTCTTCTCTGAATGATGCCAGACCAGGAGGGATCCCTAACAAACCTTCTTTTGAGTCAACAAATACTGAGTTTCCATTTCTTCAGAGCCTGGTATGAAGCCACAGAGACACAGCAGTGAGAGGGTAAGTGAGGTTCTTGCCTCGGATCACCTGACCTTTTAGCCGACCAATGGGCAATATGCTTTCGGATGGCGTTTCGTTCCTATTGACACACATGTCTGTCTTCACACCAGTTTTGTAAGGAACTGAAATCAGGTGGTAAAAGTTTCTAAAATTTCTCCTTCTGAGCACTGTTTTGGCCATTTCCAACTACCAGACAAGAACAGAAGGGCCGGCTGCCTCGCGCTCAGCTTCACCTGGGTGCTAATGGCTGTCTGGCCATCGGCACGGATCCTCCGCCTCCAACTAGTAGTTTGGACACAAATCAAAGAAGCCCTGAAAGAACTTTTATAATTTACAGTTTCCTTCCAGGCTGAACACTCCCAGGAATCAGCGCTGGGCGTAGTCTTAGCGAGTTAATGCCCGTGCTTAACATTTATATGGGATTCTGGTTATTGGGAAAACCCTCCACTCCCGCTGACATCTTGACGTGGCTTTAAGCAGCTCCGTGAGGGATTATCTCCGCTCTGAAGAAAGGACAAAGAATTCTGCTAATTGCAGAGGAATCTTAACGTCCTTTCAGCATCGTGCTCCCTGAATGCGCTCAGAACTTTCATTAAAGAAAAGAAAAAAACCACAGGAAGATTAGTTAATGTTGAATAAAAACACAGGTTAAGCAATTCTATCCTTAGATTATCCCCTCGTGAGGTTAGGTTATTTCTCTCTCTAGTTCCTCTCTAATATTTTGACATTTCTTTTTATTTTTATGACATTTTTCCATCCTTAGCTACTTTAAGTGGATTCGGCTAATTTACATATTAGGTTTAAATCCAGTTTAGGAAACCTCTATTAGAAGTACAGCTGGTTAAGTATTTCTTTTCACCAATAGACATTTTTAGAGAAACCCAAAGGGTAAATATTTTCAATAACAAATAATTCCTGCAAAATTTAAACACATTATTTACTTTTGACTTAAGAAAGTGGGATAAAGATGATTAGTTCTGAGAGGCATTAGAGCAGTGGTTCTCAACCTTCTTAATGCCGCCACCCTTTCATACAGTTCCTCATGTTGTGGTGACCCCCAATTTCATTGTTACAAGTTGAACATAATTAAAGCATAGTGATTAATCACAAAAACAATGTGTAATTATATATGTGTTTTCTGATGGTCTTAGGCGACCCCTGTGAAAGGGTCGTTCGACCCCTAAAGGGGGTCGCGACCCACAGGTTGAGAACCGCTGCGTTAGATTATGATGGGGAATATGAGACATTTTTTGGGGGGGGGTTGGGGACTAGCAATCTGAATCTGTGCCAATAACCTGCCTAAGGCACACTCTTTCTGGCTGATAATTAACTCCATTGATGCCTCTTCTGTCTTGCAGAACCTGTTTCCCAGAATACTCCCTTGGGCCATAAACAAAGAATGGAACAGCTTAGCTAGAGGGGAGGTCCCTGGCACCGCCCACACCAGGCATTTGGATACAATCTAACTCCCCCATTCTAAGGGACTCAGGGGGGCTGTGGAAGCCCACCACAGAAGCCTGTTAGTTAGGAAACAGAGAGAAACCAAAGAAACCAGAGGGTATGCTAGTAAAAGGTAAAGCTTCCTCCATATTCACCCACTCAGGGATTTGGAGAACTGACCTGCTGAGTCACGGTACTGGTACATCCAAAACATCTGAAAATAAATGGGTTTATCCTGGATCTCTGAGTACTCTGTGTATTTTTCGGTCGCCTGATAAATTCTGTAACAATTACTTATGTCAATTCAGTGCTGCAGCATAACTGCATAAAAATATTTTTTAAAAAATAAGTGTACAATCTGACCTCTAAGGTTTAGCCTTGTTATTAGAAAAAAAAGCAATGGGAGAATTCATTGTTAATTGGAGCTCACATCTATATTTTAAAGCATATCGGACCCAAATTACCCACCAAAATTTTACTATTTTTTTCTACACGAAAATTCAGGTTATGGTGAGAAGAAAAGCATTTCCTGGTATCTTCCTAGGGGAAAAGAAAAGAAAACATTGGCCAGAAGGTGTATAATTTTTACTTGCTGGAATGACTACCTAATCTTGGTAGCTTGATGAAGATGCACTGGCTGGTGAGTAACTATGACGTAATTTATTATCTCTGGGACTTACTTTTCCTCAAATCGTACTTTCATTTCCTTTACAAAACTCCAAGATACATTAGTTCTGGGACCTCAGAGGACACGCAAAGGCCGCGGCTAATAGCAGAATTTCAACGAACCCTTTAACAAACCAACTACAAACAATGACATTCAAATAGCATGCTTTTTATAAATTCAGTTCTGACAAAAAACAAAAAAACAAAACAAAACTACCAATTTGTTACTGATTGTCCCGCTGTTAACGGGGAACATGGGATCATCAGCAAGTTTAGGAATCTAGAGAGAAAAGTGCAGAACCAGAAAGGGAATATCAGAACAGGCTATCGGAAGGCTAGAGAAGAATCTTTTGGGGGGTCTCGTTTACAGTATTTGTGATGAGGAGAAAGTTTCTTGCCTCTTTCTCCCCATTTCTACTTCATTCCAGGGACTGGGTTACCTTCTAGTCATGTCAGCCGGAGGGGCCTACCAGAGTCAACCAAAGTCAAATACATTGGCTGTGTACCCCCCGCCACCCCCCATGGAAGGGTGTCTCATCGTTGTCTGTCTCCCTTTTTTTCTCCAGGCTTCTTGGTAACAGTCTCCGCTGCTAATATCACAAAGGAACAAAAAGGATTCTCTTGTCATAAAAGCGCTTCTAACGCTTTTCTTATTATACGCCGCAGCGATAGAACCAGCTTAAAAAGTAATCTTTCAAACCATCAAGAGAGGAAGGAAGCACAGCGGAAACCCCCAAAAAAGGCCGAAATAGAACGAGTGTGAAAACTGCACCTGATCCCGTTCTGATGCTTTCAAAGGCTTGTTTCCTCTTTCGGAGGCTGGAGAGCTTAACGTTTGCAGACTGTTAAGGGTGGACAAAGAGTGACAAATAGAGTCCGCATCTATGGAACAGGTGAACAAAAAGCCAACAAACCAACCACATCAGTCAAGCAAGTGGTTGGTTTTAAACACTATTCCCTCTGAGCCTTTAAAAAAATCATAAAATATATAAAACAAAATTCATTTGTATTATTATAAAGGTTTATTGTCCGTGTGTGTGTGTGTTTAGTGATTTTTTTTTCTAACTAATTTGTGTTGAGGCCTCTAGTTTTCATTAGAGCAAGGTGATACTAGGGGATTTTAGGATACAAGAGGTATGATGTAGCTCTTAGGAAAACAGGCTTTGCAATCACACGTGGAAAAACTCTGGACGCTGGTTCTGATTTTAGCTCTAACGGAAGCCCCAGCTGCACGTCTTCTAGGTCTGGACTGAAAGAAAGGGGACTTTGGACACTCAGGGGTGTAATTCCATCCAAATAAAAAGCATTGGTTCTCCAGTGCAAGTCTCAGAAAATTCTCTTTCTCGGGATATGGCAAGAACCCCACTCCCATGAGCCACCGGGGGAGGTGAGCCCCTGTCCTACCCTGTAACAGGTGGGTGTGCACATGACTTGACTTGGGGGACCCCTTCCCCTGGGAAGTCTAGCACTCCGATACCATATACATTTCGTAGCAACATCAATGTTACTGACTAGAAAAAGCACTGTGAGGAGACAGTGGCCGGTGCGTTGCAATGGCAGGTCCATGTGCAGTCCCGATTCTCAGCAGCCTGCCTCTGGCAGGGCCCTTCCTTCCCAATGGGCCTTGGCACGAGTCTGCTCTCTGTCAGACTCAGTCTGAGCCAAGTCTGACGAACATCCAGTTCAGCTGCCGGGGGCCCGTGTGAACGCCAAAGGGAAGAGGTTGTGTGTGGGCCTTTTCCCCCCCACATTCAATTCAACAATATTTTTCAGAATAAAGGGCAAAAATGAGAATATGACTATTTATTGTCAGGCTCCTTAATTAATGCAAAACAATCCTCAAACAGAGCAGAAACGCAGATGGAGGCAGCGACAGAGTAATGGACTGGGACTGCAGAGACCACAGGGTCCCGGGTTCGATTATGGGCAAAGGGCACGCACCTCGGTTGTAGGCTCCTCCCCAGCCTGGGCCCTGGCTGGGGCGTGTGCAGGAGGCAACCAATTGATGTGTTTCTCTCACATCAATGTTTCTCTCTGTCTTTCCCTCTCTCTTCCACTCTTCCTAAAACTCAAAGGAAAAACATCCTCAGGTGGGGATTAACCAAAAATAAAAATAAAAATAAAAAAACCCACATCCTTCAGGGTGGAAATCAGATGCAAGCTTTACATTTTCCCCTCCCTGCTGTGAGAATAACTTGACCTGGAGTCCTGGAATACCCATCCAGCTCACCTGAAGAAAGGTAACCTGACTCGGCCGGCTTCCATCACCTCTCTCAGCAAACCCTTAGTACTATGAGACTTCTCCATGGCTTCCTTCCTATTAACCAAGTTCTTGATGTTACCAGCATCCTGCAAACACACACTCATAAGCCTAATAAAACCCACATAATTATTGTGAGTGGAAGATTGGGAGGTGACGTTGGAGTTATTTCTACTCATCGAGGACTAGAAGCAACCTGTCTTTTATTTCATGGGTAGCCCTTCCTGCACTTAAAATAGAGGACGTCTCAATTATACCCATCGGTGATCTACACAGACTAATCAAACCTGCAATAGGAAAGTTTATAAATAATACAATGGGAGACCTTGTTAATAGACCAAAAAAAGAGAGAGAAAGAATAAATGCATCTGTCAGAAATACGGAACATCCCCATCTTGTTTAGTAATTGTAAAATTAAGCAATAAAATCATATCAGAAAATGTATTATCAGCTACAGAATCAGAATAAATGGCTCAGCCAGTGTGGCTCAGTGCTTGAGCATCGACCTATGAACTAAGGCAGTGGTCGGCAAACCACGGATCGCGAGCCACATGCGGCTCTTTGACCCCTTGAGTGTGGCCACGAAGTTTCAATCGCACTGTACGTGCACGCCCGCACGTGGTATTTTGTGGAAGAGCCACACTCAAGGGGCCGCAGTTTGCCGACCACTGAACTAGGGGGTCACAGTTCCTTTCCTGGTTAGGACACGTGCCCGGGTTGCAGGCTCCATCCCCAGTAGGGGGTGTGCAGGAGGCAGCCAATCAATGATTCTCTCTCATCATTAATGTTTCTATCTCTATCCCTCTCCCTTCCTCTCTGAAATCAATAAAAATATATTTTTTTAAAAAAGAATAAATGGAGTTGGTGGTGTTGTGTAATATAAATAGGAGAGAATATTACATATGGTTTAGAGCCAACGGCTCTGTATTCACAGACTATAGTGGTAAATTAAGTTTTTGTTCCTCTCAAATGCTTCTCTCTGCGTAGCCTAGAAATATTATCTCAAAAAATTTGCTTAAGATGGGTTCTTGGAGTAACAGGATAGTGATAGTAATAAGATGAGTAGTAAGATAGTGATGATTGAGGACTGTCGGTGAAATCCCAATACATGTCTGAAACACAGAAACATTTATTTTCCTTTTTTTTTCTTTTTTAATAACTGGCTTTCCTGAAAGTGAAAACGGATGTATAGGCTGACAAATGAGTAACTTTGAAAACAGAAATTTAAAAAGAAACAAAGCTAATGAACTTTGTTTACTGTTTCAACTTTAAAGATTAGCCAGAGAGAGAGAGAGAGAGCATCGGTCTTGAGGATCAATGCTGATGCTAGAGATACAATTTCTTTTTACGCATGATCGTGCCTGCAAATTGTCCCATAGAAAACATATTCAACTTAGGAATATTTACATTATCAAAGTGAAGGAGGAAGCCAAGTGAGCATAGCATAAATTAAAACTTAAAATATAGCCATATTAATCAAAAAAAGAAGCTAAACTCCTAGAATTGGTAATGAAACAACAAAGCGTTTTTGCAGATTGTTATACTTCTTCCTATTCCAAGAACAGAGTCAGCACCCTAACACTATTCAAACGCTCTTAAAAAAACAACAACAAAAAAACACCCCAAAACTTTTAGATGCTCAGCACTTAAATTTTGGACTCGACGTATTGCTACCAGGCTGGGCTGTTTAGCTCTTAATCCTTTATTGTTTGATAATCTTTCTTCACAGCTGGTGACATGCAAATTATATTTCCCCCCAGTAAATAGTGCTGGGAGTGCAGATTTAAACCTCAATAAATCAGATTTGTCTTGGGCGGCGATGAAAGGGAAGAGAGGGCCACGCGGGCCTGCCAGGCTTCTTGTCTCATTCCACGCCGTATGGCCTTTCGGTTCCTAAGCAGGTGCAGAGTCACCCAAGCAGATTGTATCTCAGTATTAACTCGATCTTATCAACTGTGTACATTGCATTAGGAGTGAGGACTTGTCAACGCATATAATTACTGGACGATGTCCGTGCCCGCATTGCTGGGGGTGAAGGCAAGGCTCGCTGAACTTTGGCAGACTTACAGGATGTATTCAGCAAAGTCCCTCTTTATCAGCCGTCAGCTCCTTTCCACTCCCAGGCGACACAGGTGACCCCCTTCCCACCGTGATCTGGAAGCCCTGCCCCTGAGCTGTGGTGCCACCAAAGAAAGTGGCTCTCATTCAATTCGGTGGTCCTATCCAGACTATGCACATAATGAAAGGCTAGGATGCCAAGAACCTATCTATCTATAGTAATAAAAGCCTAATATGCTAATTAGACCAGACAGCCGGACAACCTTCCGGATGACCTTCCCGACGAAGCAGAGGCGGTTAGGGATGATCGGGCCAGAAAGGGAGGGCAGTTGGGGGCTATCAGGCCAGCAGTTGGGGGGGGCAATTGGGGGTGAGCAGGCCAGCAGGCAGAGTGGTTAGGGGCAATCAGGCAGGCAGGCAAGCGGTTAGGAGCCAGCAGTCCTGGATTGGAGAGGGTGCAGGCCAGGGTGAGGGACACTCCCCCCCCACCCCGTGCATGAATTTCGTGCACTGGGCCACTAGGCCACTAGGATATAGATATAGATATAGATATAGATATAGATATAGATATAGATTAGATATAGATATAAAAGGCTAAGTGACTGTCCGACCAGCTGGAACATACGATGCGCACTGACCACCAGGGGGCAGTGACTTGGCAGCGGCAGTTCTCGGTTGATGCATCCCGGAACCAGAGAGGAGGGAGCCCGATTCCTCGCGGGGCTGCGCGATTCCACCTTCAGACATGGGTTATGTTGTTGCCGGGGCACTGTCGGCCCCAAATCTGGTTTACTGCTGAGCTGCGGTGACTGGGCAGCGGCAGTTCTCTTCTCATTAATTCCCTTTCAATGTGCAGAAATCCATGCACCGGGCCACTAGTTTTAAAAATAAGAGGTAAGTCGAAGGTTTTTTTTACATGTAAGGTTCTGCCACCATTTCCTCTAATACTCAGAGCCTATCCCAGGCCTTGCTCTGTCCTGGAGACAGAGAAAAGAAAACCCATAGCTTGGCCAGTGTGGCTCAGTGGTTGAGCATCGACCTATGAACCAGGAGGTCGATGCTCAATTCCAATCAGGGCACATGCCTGGGTTGTGGGCTCGATCCCCAGTGTGGGGCATGCAGTAGGCAGCTGATCGATGATTCTCTCTCATCACTGATGTTTCTCTCTCTCTCTCTCTCTCATTTCCTCTTTGAAATCAATAAAAATATATTAAAAATAAATAAAATCCACAATGCAAATCTCTTTATAAGTCGGATTAGCAAAATCAAAATTTCTTTCCCCCCAGGCATTAAATGCCCAATCTAACGAAAGCCCAAAGCATCCCGTCCTGTTTCCTCCTTCGTCCAGCCTCAGCCAGAGGCTCTTAAAGCCTGTGTGGACTTGCACGGCTCTCTCACTCCCTGGGATATCTATTATGAAATTTTTATGGCCTCACAAGTTGGATTAATTTCATGTCAAGTTTCTGATGTACCTCACTTTTAAAGAACACTTAAAGATGACAGCATATGCAAAATTAATAGCGAATCAGTCCCATCCTCTCCAAATAAAAAAACATGCCAACTCTTTTCCCAAAAGCAGCTCCTCAGGCAAAATTATGTTCCTATAATCTGGTGCCTCGTGTTGCCAAAGAGCGTGGCAGAAACTCAGTCATTTCTGAGAAAAAAGTGGCTTGAGAGAGTGAACTATCAGATCGATCCTCTCTGGGATGTTTTCAGACTGTAAGACTTGTGAACGTAAATTCCACTGGGAGAAGTCTCCCCGCAGAATTTTAATTTTGGCAATATGCAATAACCATTCTGGGGAAATCTAATTTTGCACACTATCTTCTCTCTTAGGGAGGGAGCATTGCTGACTACTTGCAAAGTTCTAAAATATAGAATAACGGCATCCAAGTCCATTAACCAAAGTATCTCAATAAACAGGGTTATCCAGTAACCTATGTCCATTAGCCAAAGCATCTCAATAAACACAGTTATCCAGTAACCTATGTCCATTAACCAAAGTATCTCAATAAACACGGTTATCCAGTAACCTATGTCCATTAACCAAAGTATCTCAAAAAACACGGTTATCTAGTAACCTATGTCCATTAGCCAAAATATCTCAATAAACACAGTTATCCAGTAACCTATGTCCATTAGTCAAAGCATCTCAATAAACACGGTTATCTAGTAACCTATGTCCATTAACCAAAATATCTCAATAAACACGGTTATCTAATAACCTATGTCCATTAGCCAAAGCATATCAATAAACAAGGTTATCTAGTAACCTATGTCCATTAACCAAAGTATCTCAATAAACAAGGTTATCCAGTAACCTATGTCCATTAACAAAATCATTTCAATAAACAAAGTTATCCGGTAACCTATGTCCTTTAGCCAACAAACACAGTTATCTGGTAATCTATGTCTGGGTCGACTCCCTATTATTGAAAATTCTGGTAAAATGTTAGACGTTGAGTCTGGTGGAGAAGATAATCAGGAACCGTCCAGTTGAGTTCAAACCATGGTCTGGTTTTAGCACTTTTTGAGGTAAAACCCGTTTCTTGAAAGGTGACTGGAATGTTTGCCTTGCCCCTCTCATGTAAACACTCAGATTGCTCCCCCAGGAATCAGACTGTTAGAAGACACATCGAAGATGTGAAGAGAAGAATAACGGGAGTTTGACTACAAGAACGTAGCCGTCTAGTTCATAGGCAACAGAGGGAAAACATTAAGCTCTGTGGGATCGGTGCTAGAGTATGAAGCCATTTTCCTTGTTACTATAGCAACAGCAAAATGTCAACTATTTTTAGAGCTTTGTTCCAAGATTCAAGCAGCCATGCTAGTTATCAGTGTGTTTAAAGACGCCGGAAACATATGCCAAGCAATAGAGCTGGAAATTTAAGTGTAAAAGGTAATTTATTTCCTCTCAAACATTTTAATAATACGCATGCCTCCCCCCCACACATTTAATGCTTTTTTATGCAAATATAAATCCACATGTTATAAGAAATTATATAAACAGTATTAGTGTATCTACATGCAGTTAATAAGTTATTCCGTGTATGGTGTTTCAACAGTGAGTATAACATTAGAGCGCTCATAGCTATAAACACTGTAATGAACTTGGTGTTCAGACGCTCCATTCGTTGGTCGTAGCTCATTTCTTTCACCTTCAATAAACACCTACTGAAAGCCAGACACCCCACTAGGTTCTGGAAATATAAGGATGACAAAAGTGCCATATTTTTTGCCCAAGTACATAGTTCTAAACCTGAGTTTGACCTTAAGATGCACAATAGGATAAATCCTGACAAAAATGTTAGGACGCACAAATGTGAGCTAAGGAGCTTTTTCTCCAGAAATAAAACGTAGGTTCTTAATTTTTGCCAAGAAGCAGAAATGAAGAATGGGTTCGTCTCTGTGCGGTTGCCTTTGTGTTTGGTGCTTAATGAAGCTCCGCTGGCAAACGAGAAGCTAAAAGCCATCTGTGCAGAACACTTCGCAGATTCGAGCGTGATGGGAAATTAGCGACTTTTATGTTTTTATGGGCGAGATGCAAACCATGCAATTAGGAAAAATGATGCAGTTACAGACATTTTGAATTACCCAATGTAGTGTTCACTCCGAGCTCTGTAGGTCCACGGTGTTTGTAATTCATGATCTTCACCTTCCCTTCTTATATTTTAACGTATAGTGTACATCGTGGGGTTTCACAGACAGAGGTAATTATTAAAAGCCATTTGAGAAGAAAGTGATCTGGCAAATTAATCTCATATTGAGACTTACTTTCTTAGGTTACCACTGTCCCCTCCTGAATGCTACAGACATAATAGAGTAATATTTTAAACTAGAGGCCCAGTGTATGAAATTCGTGCATGGGTAGGTCCCTAGGGGCTGCCAGCTGCCGGCAGGGGCCTTCCTTTATTCCGTACCACCCCCTGGTGGTCAGCACACGTCATAGCGAGCGATGGAACTCCCAGTCGGTCAAACTCCCAAGGGGACACTTTGTACATTAGGCTTTTATATATATAGATGCCTGTATATGTCCAGTGGCCAAAACTCTGGAATTGAAAAATACATCGTTTCTCAGAAGTACCTGTTTTTTGAAAACTGTGAGGGGTCAGGTTTACTTAGAATCATCTATTTAATTCTAAGGTAGTCTTAATGTTTTACTGTTTAATATCCTGAGTACACTTTGAGACATATTCTTTTTCCTTGGCTGTAGATGACCAACAATGAGTGAGGGAATCACTATTGGTCTATTCATGCTCTCCTAAAGGGAAGCCTCAGGTTTAAGAATAACTATCTTATCACATCCGGTGTCCTTTAAAAATGGCTTTCTATATAGACATGTAAGTAATTCTTGTTTTACAAGAATACTCAAAATAAACAACTTTTGAAAGTGAGTTCAAAGTTTATTTTCACGGAGTGGATGAGAAGTTCCTTGGGGGTCAAAGGAGGAAAAAGAGCCAAATTTCTTGGACTTTAAAAGATGAGGCTCCAGTAAAACTGATAAAGGAATATCTAAATTTAAAAATAGATTTTGTATCACCTATGGCTTTTTTATCCATCCAGTTACCAGAAAGTTTCCTTTTTGCTTATTTCTTTTCTTTTCTTTTTCTTTTTATTGATCTCAAAGAGGAAGGGATAGGGAGAGAGAGATAGAAACATCAATGATGAGAGAGAATCATTGATTGGCTGCCTCCTGCACACCCCCTACTGGGGATCAAGCCCGCAACCCGGGCATGTGCCCCGACCTGGAATCGAATTGTGACCTCCTGGTTCCTAGGTGGATGCTCAACCACTGAGCCACACTGGCCAGGTCTTGCTGCTTATTTCTGAGCAACATCATCACTTGGTATTCATACAGTAAAATGTTCTCGTTGGAAGCATATCTTTTTAGTTTTTGTCATTGTGAGTGTTTGATGCTTATGAAAAGTGTCAGATTGACATTCGTCGATACCAAAGTCCTCAATCCGTGCCTTATTTAAGCCTTGGGGAAGCAGAGCCTTCTCAGCATGGCTACCACAGAGAAGTTAAGGAATACCCCAATGGCTTGGGGCGCGGCCTCTCCGCACAGTCTGTCAGCCGATGCACCAATTAACTCAACTACGATTTTTATGATGTGGACCAATTTCGCTGGAAAGTGGAGCCATGGCGGTCGGTTTTACAGTTGCCTCAAGAAACAAAGAGCCTGAACTAATTGCAAAAGCTGTCACTGGTGTCACGGAGCCACTGAGTTGGAAAGTTTACTGAGCAATCTCTCGCAGTCGGCTTCGTACCTAAACACAGTGATTTTACCGACATTGTACTATTTGCCTTAAAGCCGAACATGAGACCAGGAAAAATTAATTGAATCATTATATCAACGTAGACCTTCAGTGTTTTATTTATATGGTCATCAATTTCAGCGGGTAAGTTGAGCAATCCGGTCCTTCTCGGTCATACTGCTTAATCAGTGCATTGCTGAAACTCTCTGTCAAGCAACATTTGGTCTTCATGCAAGGCAGTTTGCAAGGTGTATAAACATATTCTGTGTAAGATTAGTTTCTACGTCTTGATGATAATTCCTGAAAAGAATAAACACATGGATGCCTGTCCTCTTTCGGTGATAAAAATTGGACAGTCTGTGGATATGTGAAACTGACATGAAAACGAGAAACCGCCCTGACTGGTTTGGCTCAGTGGATAGAGCGTCGGCCTGCGGACTGAAGGGTCCCAGGTTTGATTCCGGTCAAGGGCATGTACCTTGGTTGCGGGCACATCCCCAGGGGGGCTGTGCAGGAAGCAGCTGATCGATGTTTCTCTCTCATCGATGTTTCTGACTCTCTGTCCCTCTTCCTTCCTCTCTGTAAAAAATCAATAAAATATATTTTTTTAAAAAAAGAGAAGAAAATGAGAAATCCCCTAAGCCAGTGGTTCTCAACCTTCCTAATGCCACGACCCTTTAATACAGTTCCTCATGTTGTGGTGACCCCCAACCATAAAATTATTTTCGTTGCTACTTCATAACTGTAATTTTGCTACTGTTATGAATCGTAATGTAAATATCTGATATGCAGGGTTATTTTCATTGTTCGCGACCCACAGGTTGAGAACTGCTGCAACAGAAGAGATATGACCTGAGGTGAATATCTGGGTGGATGGGAAGATGGTTGGTGGACAGTTAGGAGCGGAGGAAACTTTATGCTGAGGGAAAATGTGGATGCTATTGTGTCACTCCCATAATACCCTGGGTGGGACATGGTCCACAAAATGTACTTTAAACCTCAAAAAAACACGTTTTCATTTTGAGCATATTTGGAAAACAAACAAAATTGTGCATACTGTCAAAAAAGAGAGACAACAGGCTCAAAATGGAGTCAGTGGTGCTAAAGCCACATTCCCAAACCAAGACCTAATGCCTCATTTAATTATAGGCTCGGCCTCCCCGAGGAGCAGACTCTTACCCCAGTCCATCTGGACTCACCTGGTGAGCACTAGGCAGGGCTTCTGCCTGACAGACCCTGTCATTCCATGAAGAAGGTGACCTCGCCACACACCACACTCTTCGCTAGGAGCTGCCGTGGCCCGCCCCTTCGGCCTAGAGCAGTGATGGCGAACCTTTTGAGCTCGGCGTGTCAGCATTTTGAAAAACCCTAACTTAACTCTGGTGCCGTGTCACCTATAGAAATTTTTTTATCTTTGCAACCGTAGTAAAACAAAGACTTGTATTTCTGATATTTATTTTATATATTTAAATGCCATTTAACAAAGAAAAATCAACCAAAAAAATGATTTCACGTGTCACCTCTGACATGCGTGTCATAGGTTCGCCATCACTGGCCTATACAGCTCTTTCCAGGAGACCCTTTCAATCTTCTAAAGGAGATGCTGCCCAATCCATAGATGTTTGAATAAAGCCAATAAGATCTTTAAAACTTACTCAGTTGAGTTTTGTTTCTTAACAATGTAATCTCCAAGAGAAAATCTCAACAAATTTGACAAAATCAACAACTTAAAGTTATGTTTGCTGATGCTGATAAGATAAAAATTGAAATCATTAAGTATGACTGTATACTATATATATATATATATATATATATTACCTGAAGTCAAAATAAATATATCTATGCATATAGGTATAGATTGCTATCAAATATGTATTATTTGTTATAGAAATAAAGTTGTCAAGATTAATTAAAAATACTTAGAACCAAAGGAAAATGAAAACACTACATTTCAAAAGTATAGAGAGTAGATGATAAAGTGGGACTAAAAAGGAAATGCAAAGTTTACATATATTTGGTGAAAACAAGGCAAATTCTTAAAAATATATATCAAACTATTTAATTTTAAAAGTTGGTGAAATATCAAGAGAGTAAACCCAAGGGAGACAGAAGGGAGAAAATAATAAATATAAGAGTAGAGGTCAGTAACAATAGCAACCAGAGAAAAGGCAACAGGTAAGATTAACAGCATTAAACAAACAACAACTGTGTTTTAGGAAAGAACAATGAAATTTAGCCAAATCTCTGCCAAAAGCATAAAATAAGTGAGAACATGCAAATAAATTCTGAATGTAAAAAGAGGAATAATTCCAAGCACAATAGAAGATTAATAGCTTAATAAAAGAACACAGTGAACAAATGTACACTAATAAATTTGGAAACTTATGGAACTTTAGAGAAAACAAATAGCCTTTGATAGTCTTATATTTTTTTATCCTTTCATTTCCTGCAGATGACTTTGCATTTATCTCCTGGTGCATAATTATAAGGTCTGCTTGAAGTCTTGCCTTCATCTGATCATTTCCATGTCTGAGGGAGCTTGCCGCAGACATCTTCTTGCCTTTTCTGGAGAATAAATCACATTTTCCTGCTTCTTTCAATGTTGAGTGATTTCGACTTTCACCTCGTGCAAATGCTATATAAACTCTGGGTTCTGTCGTAAATCTCTGCAAAATATTGAGCTTTTTGTTTCAGGAGGCGATCAGTCGTGCTAGCCTTAGACTGCAAGTTGTTCTGTGCTCGCTCTTATGTGGGTCTGTTCCATTCTCAGTGCACCTTTCCCAGCCTTTGCTACGCTGGGCAGAGTCAGATCCATGCATGTGCATAGCAGAGGTGAGTCTGGAACTTCTGAGGGTTCACACCGGGAATTAGGGGATCTCCTTCGCTGGTTCTCTCCTTCTCCCATCCTCCCCTCATTTTCCAACCCTTGGGGGCTCCCTTTCCTGTCTTCTGGCCAAAGGATGACACGATTCTGTCAGTTCAATGGAGGGATTTTCTGGTTGAAAGAAAGAGGCTCTGGCCTGGCCTGGCGTGGCTCAGTGGTTGAGCGTCAACCCATGAACCAGGAGGTCACCGTTCAATTCCCAGTCAGGGCACATGCCTGGGTTGTGGGCTTGATCCCCAGTAGGGGGAGTGCAAGAGGCAGCCAATCAATGATTCTCTCTCATTATTGATGTTTCTATCTCTCTCTTCCTCTCCTTTCCTCTTTGAATCAAGATATAGATATAGGCATAGACATAGATATAGATTTTTTTTTTTAAGAAAGAGGCTCCGTTTGGCTTAGCTTAGTTCTTGTTGCCCCTGGAGATGCCTACACGTTTCTCAAGTAAAGATACCAAGTGGGCACTCGAGTAAATGCAACTGGACAAGGGAAGGTCCACGAGGGCTGGATGTCCACCATGAGGAGGGCATGGTGCTGGAGATGTCAGGGGCGGAAGGGACACTGAGCGTCACTGACTTGGTCCCTATTATTTTTCAGAGCAACCTCTGCAAATAGGGAGTTACAGTGACTGGCTTGGGGGACAATCCCAGGCGCGCCAAGAATCCAGTGCCGATATAGATCGGGCTACATCAGAGACATGAGCACCGTGCCCGCTGCACGCTGGTTCCAATGGTGCCGAGTCAGACTGTCTAGAACTGTGGTTCTCAACCTTCTGGTCCTTTAAATACAGTTCCTCATGTTGTGACCCAACCATAAAATTATTTTCGTTGCTACTTCATCACTGTAATGTTGCTACTGTTATGAATCATAATGTAAGTATCTGATATGCAGGATGGTCTTAGGCGACCCCTGTGAAAGGGTCGTTCGACCGCCAAAGGGGTCGAAACCCACAGGTTGAGAACCTCTGGTCTAGAAGCTAAAAATCACAGGCTCGCGTGCCAGATACGTGAGCGACAAGGTGGATTTCATTTTGAGACATTTTTTCAAAAGAGTCACTTTGGTGCTTGCTCACAATTTGTGGTTAAATATCCAAGGATAAAGGCAATGGATGGAGTAGAAAAATATGGGGAAGCCAGCAGAGGGGATGAAGGAATAGAACCTGAGTTTGACTAAACGTGACCAATTTGAAAAATAAGTACCTGCATTGAGAGCAATCTTTCAAGGAGGCAGCGTATATAAAAAGTGCCCAGCACAACCTCTGCAGCCACAGTGAGCTGCCACTCAAGCAGTGGTAGCGTCACCATTAGCTTAAACCAGGGGTCCTCAAACTTTTTCAACAGGGGGCCAGTTCACTGTCCCTCAGACCGTTGGAGGGCCGGACTATAGTTTAAAAAAAAAACTATGAACAAATTCCTATGCACACTGCACATATCTTATTTTGAAGTAAAAAAACAAAACGGGAACAAATACAATATTTGTATTTGCATGTGGCCCACGGGCCGTAGTTTGAGGACCCCTGGCTTAAACACACAGCAGTCCACCCGCCGAGGTTCTGCCTTCATGCTCATTAGCAGGGGAAGGACCATCCTGAACCTACGGCTACAGGAGAGCTGAGCACGGAGCTCTGCGAGGAGGAGGGAGCTCCCAGTGTGCCATTATCCCCCGAAGATGGCTCTCTTGTTCAACAGGTTTCTTCTTGCAAAGGAAACAAGATATGAGCCTCAATGCCCTCACCACTCCTTCCAAAAGCATGTAGGATGCTTGCGCTGGTTAGAAGGTGGCCCTAAAGGCTGGGAAGCCGGCGTATGGCTCCAAACCAGGGCTGTTCTGTTCTAAGAGCCCAAAGACAATGCAGAGCCTTTGATGATTGAGAGAAGACAGTCCTTCTCGTGTGTGGGTGCAATTAAACCTGCCCTCCGCGCTTTAACCAGGATGAATGCTGTGGCCCTTCAAGAGGATCTGAGTCCAGCTCCCCGAGTCCACAGGGCGACAGAGGAGCGGTTAAGTCGAGCGCTGTTTTATTGTGATTTTGGTAAATGTCCGTGACACGTCCAGTGACCAAAACCACGGGCATGGGACAAGCAGCAGGGTGTCGGGAAAGCAGTTAAGCCCCTGACGTGGAAGCTGCACGCCCGGGTGCCTGTCCTGGAAAATACTGTCCCCGCCAGGCTCGTCTGACTGACAGCCAGCCAGGGGTGCGTCTCTAATTGTGATGTATTGAGACAAGTCTGTGCTGATTAAAAAAAAACACACACACACAGTGATAGGCCTCAACCCTGGCAGTTACCAGCCTGCAAGCATTTGGGCACGAAAATGTTTTCTTAACTTCTGGGGATCAAGGCAGAGTTTGGACTAAAGGGCCTCGTACGGTCACTTGCACTCTAAGAATCTACGGTGCTACAATGTGTTCAACTATGCGCAGTTCATACCACATTCATTTCACAAATTTGGCTTTTACAAGTGATTCTACTTCCACAAAGGTTTCCAAGACTTAGAAAAAAAATCCAAATAAAACCTGACTGGAATAGACATCCTATATAATAAAAGGCTAATATGCAAATTGTCCCCTTGACCAGGATTTTGACTAGGGGGCGGGGCTGGCCAGCCAACTGCCCACAGCCCTTCCCCCCGGCCAGCCCTGATTGGCCCCTCACCCCTACCCTGATTGGGCGGGCTGGCCGGACTCTACCTGTGCCCGAATTTGTGCACCGGGCCTCTAGTATATAAAAAATGGGTGGAAGAAATGGATGATGACATCTAGAATGTTCTCGAGGCCTGCATAATTTTGGAGAGGAAGCTAATGGGGCCAGAAGAAAGAATTCTTCCTCAAAATTCAGCATAAAAGAACAATTAACGAGATGATAAGCTGCTGAACCGGAAGGAACAGCGGAAGTCACAAAGTGCAAACATTCGCTTAAGGATGGGCTGGGGCTGGGACTCTGGGTCCTTCTTGCATGTAATTTAAAAACACAGCTGTGCGGTGCCCTCTCTACGTTTAAGAACCTGTTTTCACAGAAACCTCCTTGATATCCCTGTCCTTTGTATCAGAAAGACCAAAGAAAGGATTAGAGTACAGACACACTATGGAAATAGTGCCAGGGGAACAAATGCATGTATTTCCAGGAGAGGAACAGAAATGGGTAAAAGAGTCACGTTTGGTGTGAAGGCATCAGCACCTCTTAAGAGCAACAGCCGTCTATCATTTCCAAAAAAGGGCCCATCCAACCATGCCAGATTTTCTGAAATTATTTTCTGAGAAAAGCAACAAAAAGATTTTTAAATCTAAAATATTTAAGAGTTAACTACTGCCCAGCCAGCGTGGCTCAGTGGTTGAGCATCGACCTCTGAACCAGGAGGTCAAGATTCAATTCCCCGCTCAGGGCACAAGCCCAGGTTTCCGGCTGGATCCCCAGTAGGGGGCGTGCAGGAGGCAGCCGATCAATGATTTTCTCTCATCATTGATATTTCCATTTCTCTCCTTTCCTCTCTGAAATCAATAAAAATATGTTTTTTGTTTTTTTTAAAGTTAACTATGCACTCCTCCTTTTAGAACATTGTGGAGGCAAAACAAAACCAGTGTTGCCTGGAGCCACCTGTTTGCCACCTCTGGTTTCCACAACAAGAGGAACATTTTGGGTTGCACTTTTTAATGCAGGGATTTTAACTCATGAAATGGCTTCGTGCTTCACACTGTACTGTTTTGTACTCTTTCGGAGGGGGTCACTTCCCTCTAACCGCTGTGTCCCTGAGGGGAGAGAGAAGCTTCTATTTCTTTGTGATTTCTCTCAGAAATGAATGCCCAGGAGGCATCCAGTACCTCCTTGCTGGTGGGATAATATTCTAAGGGTTATGCGCAGCCCAGGATGGCCCTTCTGAGCCCTTTGAACACATACCACAACTGGCAAAGGCAATTCGGAAAAGGTTCCACGGGATCCTTGACTTACTCTATCATTTTACTCTTAAATCAAAAGCAATAACACAGTAAACAAATCCTCCTCCAGCTCCATTTCTATGTGTCAAATTAAAAAGTCTGAATCGTGTTAAGTGCAGGCCTAAGCTTTTGATTAAATTCAACTTCATTTATTCATTCGGCTGCTACTTATTGAATTCCTATTAACTGCCAGACCGTCTCCCAGGTGCTGCCGATGGAGCAGTTACGACATTACTAAAGCCAAGTTCTTGCCTTTATGGCTAGAAGGTTTTTACAAGGGACTTTGCAAGTAATATGCTTGTAACAAGATCTGCTTTCCCACCCACCCCACCCCCGGTCTTGACTTGTTCTAATTTTAGGATATATCCAGTGTAGAAGATCTAATTTTTGGATGTATGGTCTATACTTCAGTGAACACAAGAAGCCCTCTTACAAACTTCTAAGTAATTATACTCAATAATTAAATGATCAAGGAAGATCCATTCTATGTTGTTTAAATGATTCAGGGGGAATTGGAAGTAACGGTCTGGCTGGTAGAACTGTGTGTAATTATTTTCCATTAATATTTCCAATAGACCAGAACTCGGGCTTGGCGATACACAGCGCTGGGGGGGATATTGCAGAAGAGACCTAAGCAGGCTTGTATACTGTGGTGCTCAGCAGCATTTTATCGTTGTTCTGTACGGAAACAACATCTTGCCGTGGCCATTACTGCAGCCAGCACGGAGATGCAGGCCTTCAGGAATCGCCCCTGGTGGGGTGACGCTAACTGAGGCTAGTATGTTGCTCTTAGCAACGCACTCTTGCCAACAACACAGCGTATGCTGGCTTTGACCATGGGGGAAACATCGGTTTCCTAAAGATAAACTGACCAACCTATAGAAAAGGCACGTGATTCCAAACTCATCCGACAGAAGACAGCTTAAATAACCGGCCTCAGGAAATGGGCATGTAAAACGGAATGCAGACTCATGTCCTGCTCCCAGGGGCCCTGCGCAGAAGGGGCACGTGTCAGGAGGGTGCCTATGGCTGCCACAAGCACTTCCCTGGTTTTTGCTCGGGCATCTCGAAGGCCACAGCTCTCCCAGGCCGGCAGAATGTTATACCCCAGTGATGGCGAACCTTTTGAGCTCGGCATGTCAGCATTTTGAAAAACCCTAATTTAACCCTGGTGCCGTGTCACATATAGAAATTTTTTGATCTTTGCAACCATAGTAAAACAAAGACTTATATTTTTGATATTTATTTTATATATTTAAATGCCATTTAACAAAGAAAAATCAACCAAAAAAATGAGTTCCCGTGTCACCTCTGACACGCGTGTCATAGGTTCGCCATCACTGTTATACCCTGACCCTCATTCCCTCTGACCCCGCCTGCATGCTTGTTTCTGGGCGGAAGTGGGAGAGAAGTACCCCAGGTGGTCTGGGGAGAGCCTGGTGTGTGGACAATGAGTAGACTGACCTGCAAGGCAGGGTTCAAGCAGCCGTGGGTGATGCTGTGACGTCGGGTCTGTTGCTACTTCTCCTGACTGTGTCTCGGCCACTGGAAACTCCTCTTGCTCAAGGTGGCTCCCTCTTTTCAGGTCACCAGGCGACACCTTTGCGAACATAGTAGCGGTCAGTCAAGCCTCATGGAACAATTTTTCATTGTTTCTCCCCCACCCACCCCTTATATTGATAAACTTACACGAAGAAGTAGATGTTCTTTACTCCATATCGTGAGACAGTTTTATTATTATTATTATTATTATTATTATTATTATTATTGAGAGAAAGGGAGGAAAGAGAAACATTAATGATGAGAATCATTGATCAGCTGCCTCGTGTGCGCCCCCTACTGGGCATCGAGCCTGCAACCTGCCTGGGTATGTGTCCTGACCGGGAATCGAACCGCAACCTCCTGGTCGACGCTCAACCCACGGAGCCAGGCTGGCGGGGCGAGTGAGACAGTTCTTGAAAGAGAAAGTGCCCAAGAGGGGGAATCGATCTGTTTAGGAGGGGAACTCTTTAATCTCCAAAGTTACAATGAAGAATGGGGTGTGTGCTGAGCAACATGGTAACTGCTTCTTGTCCCTGGCAACGAACAGTCATTTCAAGGAACAACTTGTTCCTCGGGCTCAGAGAACAAAGTTCGAGTTAACGTGGGATAATTAATGGGGGAGACTGCAGAACAGGAAGCGACAGAATGAACTCCTGTTCCGAGTGTGCCGTGTATAGAACAAAGGATTGACTCCAAAGAGGTATTTGGAGAAGCAGTGGCAGCCACGGGAATCGACTTCCTGAAACCCCCGACACGGGGTTTTTATGTAGCTTTTCTGCGGAAAGGAACTGGGAGAGGCTCAGGGGTATACTGCTGCTCATGTCTGTTTGTGGCCACTTTTGTTCATCAGAAAATTCTATGCAAAACCAGCCTCTTTGCATATCCACCCGCTGCTGCTGATGGTTCTGCCTTGTGGAGTCACAAGAGCACTTGCTCAGACAGCTTACAAAGAAGCGCAGTATGTGGTGTGAGGGCAGCTCGGGGAACACAGGTCTGATGGCAGATGGTGAGGATTTATAGGAAAGAAAGTAAGTCACGAGTGACCAGATACACAAAGCTACAGAAGGTCAAGTGTCTTGGGAAGGTCTTTTCCCTGCTGTTGGGTTGGCTTTCTTTTTAAAGGTACATGCATATTTGTTCTTTCGTAAACAATCCATGACTCAGTGCATCCGTCTCTTGGGAGATAGATGGAGCCAGAGGAGACACAAGTCCCCACTGCCATCGTAATATTTTAAGAGATTCAAGTTGAGAAAAATATGTGAGCGATCTAAATATACGACGGATCACAATGCATATCATAAAATTATGCAACGACGCGACATATGCACCAGAGGGATTTGAGGTAAATGATAGAATTTTCATAAGCAAGAAGCGCACGCGGAAAAACAGGCGTGGTTTTAAAAACGTGTGATCTAATCACAGTTTCAAAGGTCATAGGAAGACATGATGAATTGAGGAACATTCTTAAATGCTTTACGAATTTATCTGCCATGGAAATGGTCTCTGGATCCATCTGGAAGGTGCTAATCACGTGACAAATGATAAACTCAAATTCAGACACTGACTCCATATAAATAAAAATAGATATATATTTTAAAAAGAATGTGATCACAAATTTAAGAGTGATCTGATATCAAGAGTGGGGTTAATTCTTGCTACACTGACTTAGCAGGATTCTTGCTAAAAATGGGGTACAGGCCAAAGATTAGGCCCAAGGATGAGGCCTACTCTGAGAAGTGCATGACTTTTGCCAGTAGAAAGTCTTTGTCAATAATCTATAGTTAATCACCCTCTTCATAGGAAACACTGATTACTTCACATCCTCACATTTATCTTCTTTTAATCTAAAGGCTAATAAAAAGGGATTTATTAGCTGAATCTCAGTGCTTTCTCTGGAAACGGCTCTTAAATTGTTGCAAAATAAAGTTAGGAACAGCAACTGAGTGACATATGATACAGGTTTTTTGGTGAAAGTGTCCCAAACCAACCTCTGCATATTCATCTGCTAGTGTTTGTCTCCCACGGTTAAAAATACATCCTTCGTTGTCAAAATGTGCGTCAAAGTTTCGGAGACGCAGAACACTGTGCTTACTCCCTCAGCGTTCTTGAATTTTGATTTCGCTCCCATTTTCACGTTCTTTTCTTGACTGTCTGCAGATTCTCTGACAAATGCAAATACGCCTGAACTACTCGGATTGTCTGCAATTCACTGCTGCCCCGTTTTATCTTCAACTAAGACCACACACCCACCGTGATATGTCTTCTTCTGGGAGGAGAGCCTTTGGGTCCCAGATCCTATAAGGAATTATGTTGGCAATCCATCTTCATCCTCTCGTTACTTTAACTTCTTTCCTCATTCCCCTCTTTAAACCTGTGAATGGTATGTTAAGCATAATATATATTGTCTTTTTGTCCAGGAGTTGACTTTTGGGAATGCCTATCTTTGTTTTTTTGTTTTAAATATATTTCATTGATTTCTGAGAGGAAGGGAAAGGTAGAGAGAGATAGAAACATCAATGATGAGTGAGAATCATTGATCGGCTGCCTCCTGCACGCCCCCCACTCAGGATGGAGCCTGCAACCAGGGCGTGTGCCCTGACCGGGAATTGAATCTTGACCTCCTGGTTCATAGGTTGATGCTTAGCCACTGAGCCATGCCGGCTGGGCGGGAAATGCCTATTTTTGCATGATTATAAGAAAAACCATCTTGACTTACCTGTAAAAATCTGAAAAATTATTCCAAGTTTCCTCCATAATTTTATTTCCCCACATTTCAACTCAGAGTCTGGTCTTGTGATGTACATCGGTGCTCAGTGAATCCTGACCTCTGACATTCTTGTAGCAAACTTTGGTGAAAATTCTCCAAAGCGATGTTGAATAATGTCAGAGGCTACTGTTTGAATGGCGTCCCTCTCATACTGTAAATGCCACTGTTAGCATGTCTTGTATCAGGGAGCTGGTCATTTCATCTTCTTCACACACTTCGCTAAAATAACCGGGGACATTTTTCCTCCAAAAGCCCTAAAAGTCTTTGTTCATAAACAATGCCATTAAGGGGGAAGCATTTTAATTCTTATAAAAGCTTGAGTGCAGAGCAACTGAATGGTAAATGCATATAGAGTGTTTACATGATATCGAGGAGTCAGGGAAGATTTCCTACAAGGGTGACATTAATCCGAGGTTGTAATCAAAGAAGGAGCTAGCCTTGTAAAGATGACAAAGAACATTCCAGGCAGAAAGAAGACCAAGGTGGCAGTTTCTTCTATGCCCTTCCTCTCTCCTCTAGGCTTAGCCTTAATGGTTAAATGACCAAATAACTAAAACACTCTATACCTCTCTAACCAATGCCCCCACCACACACACACACACACACACACACACAAAACCAAAAAAAACTTAAAGAGAAAGGAAAGCACATTGGGTGATATTTCAAAATATTTTTCTATATCTATCTAAAGAGTTTGCCATAGTGCTTGGCTAACATATTTTGAGAATTTTCTATGTGCCAGGTACTGTAATTTTTTTTTTTTGGAAGGGAGAGGAGGAGAGACAGAGAAACATCAATGATGAGAGAGAATCATGACCTCTTGATTCATAAGTCGATGTTCAACCACTGAGCCATGCCGGCCAGGCCAGGTGCTGTAATTTTAATTCTCATGACAACTGAGTAAGATGCTATTCTTTGCAAAAATGAAGCTTTATTCTAACTCGACTGCCATGATCTTTCCTTTATGTAGCTCCTAAAAATTATTTTTGCTTTGAAACTTCTTGATGAGACAAACATAGGTTTTCTCTGATGACAAAGTGATGCCTAGTTAGATCTTCATCACAATCACATTATCATGAAAGTGTTGGCAAATTAAGGCTTTTAGTAAAAGTAAACTTACAATGAATATGCATGTGATTTTGATAAATTGCCGAAACATTTCCTAGGAGCAGTAGGCTTCATTCATAGGTAAATTCATTCAAAACATGTAATTTTAACTTTTACCCTTCAACTTACACTGCAGCTAAAATGGAGTCTTTAAGCTATTCTTTCTTAACATCATAAATAGAATCACATCAGGGAGCAGGTTCTATGTTAATTCCAGCTCTACCAACTTCCCCTTCACTTAAATGTAATAATAGTTCAGGGCTATTACACTGTAGAACTTTTAATAGGCTGATAACAATAATTTTTTATGAAAACAAATTTTAAATTAAGTATCCAAATTCCATTGTGAATATCAAAATTTTGAAGGATTTTGGGTAGATCTCCTACTACCTCTCCCAGTAAAGTGTGTCTGGGGAAGGGATTGAGACTTCCTTTCTGTGTCACTCAGGATGGACACAGTCATGGTGTTGTAACAACTCCCAAATCTCAGTGATTGAAACCCCAAATGGCATCGTTTTAGCTGGTATTCTATGGCTCAGTTCATCACAGTCATCCCACATCCCATACCAATCAAGCCCCCTCCACCCAAACTGGTCCTAGTATCTGGGAATATTGCCTGCCTGCTTATCTTCCCCCACCCTCAATGATTCTGTGTGTGTGTGTGTGTGTGTGTGTGCAATTTTATTTTCTATCCTAGAGGCCCGGTGCATGAAATTTGTGCATTCATTGCGGGGGGCGGGTGTCCCTGAGCCAGGCCTGCGCCCTCTCGCAGTTTGGGAGCCCTTGGGGGATGTCCAACTGCCCCCTGGTGGTCAGTGCGTGTCATAGCAACCCGTCTTTCTGCGGTTCAGTCAATTTGCATATTAGCCTTTTATTATATAGGATTTTCTTCCTTGTCCCCAGTCTCTCTCTCCCTATTTCTAACTCTACAATTCCGTCATCCCAAATTTACAATTCGTTAGTTTGTTGGTGACCTCTCCTTTTAGAAGTTTCTAATTGCGGTTGAAAAGAAAGGGATACCATCATCCTTAGAGACTTCAGTACCCATGACGATGCTTTGCCCAGTACCCTGGCTTATCAGTTTCTCAGCCTTATCAACCCCAAAGATCTGGGCTGTTTATCTGACCTCACCCAGTCATCCACATCCTTATCTTGATTCACTGCATGAGTTTATTTCTTAAGCTTTTCCCTCCCGCTTATTGTTAAAATGTCACAATACTGTCTGTTTGCCCCAGATGGTGACCCCGCATGCTTCCTGGGCCTTTGCACTTGCTGTCCCCTCTGCATGGGAGTTTTCTAGATATTTGTGTGTGTCTGTTGCTTCCCAGCTTAAATTTCACTTATTTGTTCAGCACACTGTCATATTTATTTCTTTAAAAAATTTTTCAATGACACTGAAATACAACATTATATTAGTTTCAGGTGTAATATAACTTAGCAAGTGTCACTTTTTAAGAAAAGTGATACATTCCCTGCCTGTTGGAGATAAAAGTACGCCATTTTCTCTTATTACATTTCTTAACAATACTTTAAAATTATTTATGTGTCCACTTCCATTTCTCTCCTATAAAGTAAGGAGGGTTTGGGGAGTGTGTATAATTTTTGCCTGATATATACCAAGGGAGGAGAACAGTACCTTATAAGTGGAAACTTAAATACTTAAACAAATGCCCGGGAGCCAAGAGGGAGAAATGACATTTTGCCCAAAAAGAAAATGAATTTAAATAAACAACACAACAGCTTTCTTACGAACTAGATTATGGTTGAAAAGGCGATGCTGGGGCTGAGAGGTAAGAGGTGACAGCACTTTGGTCAGAAAGATGGAGCAACAAAGGCCTGCAAGAGAGAGTCAACCAAGGTCCTTTCTCCCCAGCAACGGAGGAGAGCTGTGTGAATTCCACTACAAATACAATAGACTGCAGTGCAGGTATAGAAAAGGCAATAGAACCATATTTGTTGATCTAGAAGAGTGATGGCGAACCTTTTGAGCTCGGCGTGTCAGCATTTTGAAAAACCCTAACTTAACTCTGGTGCCGTGTCACATATAGAAATTTTTTGATCTTTGCAACCATAGTAAAACAAATATTTATATTTTTGATATTTACTTTATATATTTAAATGCCATTTAACAAAGAAAAATCAAACAAAAAAATGAGTTCGCGTGTCACCTCTGACACGCATGTCATAGGTTCGCCATCACTGATCTAGAAAGATGTTTCTAATGTAGTGTTAAATACCAAAAAATATATATAAATATGGATAGTACCCTCTTCTTTTCTAAATGCAAGAGAAAAAAACAGGGGATATATCCCAATATTAAAATTTAATAGCTTACATTGGGAAAATATGGGTAATTTATTTATTTTTCATGCCTGAATTTTTATTTTGCTTTAGACTACATACATTAATTATGTTATAGGATGTATTCATGTGCTGAGAACCACCAGTTTGCAATAAATCATTCAAATGATCTACACGCATCCTTGCAAGTGAAAAATACACATGGAGTCACAGGTGAGGAGGGCAGGTCACCTTCAAGGGTCATAATCCTCAGAGCATGTGTCAGGGGCACGCTGATCAGAAATAGTATCTGAGAGATCAGAGAATGAAATATAAGATATAAGAGAATGGCATGTTCACTTTGGAGAGATTTCTAGAGAGCTTCGCTAGTATAGCAAGAAAAAATGCATTTTCCTAAAGTCACCCAGCACCCAGCATTTTTTTTTTACGGTACTGAAGCTCAAAATAAGTTTGACAGATCAAAGCATTTGCTTGAGTTCCTCATGTTACCCATTCTGAGAGTTTACTTACTGTGAGGTATGTTTCTGAGAATGCCCTCAAAATCTAAGAAAATTATATTAGCATCATGGTTTTCTTTTACTTAATCTTTACTTGTAGACAGAATTAGTATAGCCGCCATTTTTTAAAAATATGACTATGAACATGATACCTGGAACAGAGGCTATTACCAGGAAAGAACACAGTGACCAGCCCAGTAGCTGGAATGATAGCCACCCTGCTTTCCTGAGCCTGGGGTGTGGGCAGGGACATGGGCTCAGGGCTCAGGAGATCCCTGCATTTGTATTAATGCTCTGATGTTGCCATCTTGAAATTCTTAATGATTTCTGAATGAGAAACACTTGCTTTTATCTTGCACTGAACTCTACAAATTACCTAGCAGATCCTGCTTTTAGTAACTATAACTAGGTCTGGGGAGAGTTGGGGAAAGTTGACAGGCAGGACACAGAATTGATTCACTGTGTGTTAATACACGGATATTAGAGCCAAATCAATGCCTATTTAGGTATTGACCAAAGTGAATACTAGTTTGACATATATTGGGAAGTTTAGTTTTAAAAGAGTTGGTCGCCCTGCTGGTGTGGCTCAGTGGTTGAGCATCGATCTATGAATCAGAAGGTCACAGTTTGATTCCCAGATAGGGCACATGCCCAGGTTGCAGACTCGATCCCGAGTGTGGGACGTGCAAGAGGCAGCCAATCAATGATTCTCTCTCATTACTGATGTTTCTATCTCTCTCTCCCTCTCCCTTCATCTCTAAAATCAATTTTAAAAAAATACATATTTTTTTTTAAAGGTAGTTGGGTCAAGTCCACCTGAAACATATAATTTTAATGGAGGCCCGGTGCACAAATTCATGCACCAATGGGGTCCCTCAGCCTGGCCTGTGGGATTGGGCCGAAACTGGCTCTCCGACATCCCTCCGAGGGGTCCCAGATTGTGAGAGGGTTCAGGCCAGGCTGCGGGACCCCACTGGTGCACGATTGGGGCTGGGGAGGAACCATGGGAGGGCTCCAGGGCGTGTCCAGCCTGTCTCGCTCAGTCCCAATAGGCCAGAACCCAGCAGTAAGCTAACCTACCGGTTGGAGCGTCTGCCCCCTGGTGGTCAGTGCACATCATAGCAACTGGTCGACAGGTCGACTATCTGCCCCCTGGTGATCAGTTCACGTCATAGCAAGCAGTTGAGCGGCCTTAGCATATCATTAGCATATTACGCTTTGATTGGTTGAATGGCCGACTGGACACTTAGCATATTAGGCTTTTATTATATAGGATTAACCAATGTCACCCCCAATAAATTCAATTATCTATCTATATATATTAGTTTAAGATTTATATATAGGAGGGTACCTAGGCTGTGCAAACATGTATGACTAATTTCAAAAGTGTTTTGAAAATTGCTCCAATTATTTCCTGATAGAAAAAAAAACACTTCTGTGAAGGGTTTAGAATAATCAAATCACGGAGCAAAGCAGGATTTCTAGAATTGGCTGGGTTACTGGCATGACATGGTCAGGTCAGGATGTGTGACCATCTGAAGCTGGCAATTACAGGCAGCCCCTGGATCCCATGAGAGTGGTAGGAAGCACTTAAAAATGGGATCATGTTGCCTGTCCGCATCACCTACAGGATTTACTCGAGTGCTGCTCCTGCTTTGCCAGCGTTTTGTAGAAAGCCTTTCGAAGGGCAGGCTGCAAGCTGAGAGCGGGAGTCTGCAAGGGAGTGGTTAGGTCTTTTTTTTTAATGTGAGAGAGGAGAGATTTTCTCTTCCTAATAAAAGCAGCGCGGAGCTTGGTGACTATGATACCGTCTCTCGAATCCATCAAGAACGGAAGGCCTCGCAGTTTGAAAATACCTCAGGAAAATGTCCATGCGTAGCCTTTCATTCCAAGTCATTTAACTTGCATTTAAACATGCCAGCCCAGCAAAACCAGGCTGCTGGTTTCATTGGTGCAAATGAGAGAGATCTGAATGGAGTGGGGTTTGGGGAGAAGAAAGAAAATTAGAAGTATTGCCTTTAGGAAAATAACACTTACATAACAACATTTTTTTAATAACTTTACCAAAAAAAAAAACCTCTTTTGAACGAGTTTGAATTCAAGCAATTAGTGGACTCAGAGCTAAGTTAGGGCGTGTGTACCTCACAGCGCACTGCCCGTCTGCACCCCTGGGCTGGCTGCTGGGCTTTCCTTCAACGTTGTTTGAAGACTAAAGGTGAAATATATGCGAAACGATTGGCACAGTGTTGATGCACAACAGACGCAACTACTTCTTGGTCTCTATTTTTATCCAATAAAATAATATACACATATGCCGCATGCACAAATACTTGCCTATCAGGTTATTATCTGTCTACTCGGTTGGCATAAAAGAGAATTCAAGGTATCTCTCTCTCTCTCTCTCTCTCTCTGTTTTTGTCTGTCTCTCTCTATGTCTCTGTCTCTCTGTCACTGTCTCTCTGTGTTTCTATCTCTCTCTCTCTTTGCCTCTGTCTGTGGGTATCTCTGTCTGTCTGTCTGTCTCTCCTCCACTCTCCTCAATACTGTAAGTCTCCTAACTCCTCTGACCTCCCCCAGGATCTGACTTGTTCTTTTTCTCGGCCTCTGACCCCATTAGTTGTCCCATCATGTTACTGGAAGAGAAAAGAAGGTGTAGGGTAGGAATTCCATTTGGGGGGTGGTGGGGGGCTGCCCGTGCAACTTTGAAATGAAACATCTACCCAACTCCCCACAACTCAGACCGTCGACCACTTGGCACTCTCTTGGCCGTGCTATATGCTAAGGAGAGTCCCTGTTTTCCTCTGCCAGCCCCCCTGGAGACTGGGGTCTGCTCCCCCAGAGCGAGGGGGCCAGGGCTAGAAGGGAATATGGTGACACCTGCTCTGAGAAAGGGACAGTCCTGGGAGTCAGGAAAGTCCAGCCCAAAAAGTGCAGGGAGGTGCACCTATGAAGACAGCGTGTATTTCACATAATCAATTGGCTGGTAAGGGCGGTGCACGGTGAGCATTTATTGGACAAATGGACTTTCCTGAGGGGTTTGGATGGTTTTACGGTTGGGAGAGGAGAACAGCGAAGCCAGTGCTGTAAATACCGATCTGAGCGAATCAGGCGCGGACTCCACACCAGTTAAACCTTCAGAGGCCCTACTTCCCCCTGAAAGTAAAAGCACGGACGTTATAGAAACAGAGGGAAGCAGAAAGACCTCTGACAGAGGTGGTTAAGGAAGCCCGAAGGGGTCAAAGGAAACACAGCGGAAAAGAATCCAAGAATCACTGCTTGGAATTCTCCTTTGGAAGCTGAGCACGGAAACCTAAGGAATATATTACAGTCAATTTCTGCTCCATGGGACATTTTCATGTGTCCAACGACGACAAAGGAAAGAAAAGCAGTTCAGCTGTTTAACAAAATTAGCTGAATAATGTGAAATAGGTCGATATGCCCCCCTATTTTTGGTCACTAGGCAGATCATAAATTACAGGCCCGGAAAATGCTATAGCTCAGTGAGATTACCACATCCAAGGATTTGCCAAAATGGGAATGTAAAGCCTTATATTCTGACCAAAACTATTTTTAGTTCCCTTTCATATTGCAATATGTTTTAATTAATTATTATTTTACATTTATCTTTATTGTTATATTCATTACAGATGTCCCCTCTGCTTCTTTCCCTCACGGACCCCTCCATCCCGCACCCACCCCACCCAAGCCTTCACCACACTATTGTCCGTGTCCATGGGCTCTGTGTTTTCATCTTTTATGTTGTCAAATATAAAACCTGTCAACATACCCAAAGAAGCTGAAAAACCCGCTTCTGTAGATTCACAGAATCAAAGCTATGGATGAGCTCCAGCCCACCGGTGAGAGCATCGAGACTGAGCAGAGGCAGATGGCACGCTCACAGCCAGCGCATCACTGGCCGAGGGAGAACTGAAGTGGGATTTGTATAACCCTCGGCCTTCCTGAGGGTCACCTGCAAGTGGCTCAGGGCGTTGAGCTGGGAAAATGCTCTGCTCATGTCCCAGGCCTGAACCCCTCTTCGCTGGGGACTTGGGAGACATCCCTGGGGTTCCTTTTCCCCGCCCATTGGGGAGAAATGTCTTTCCACACATCCTGATCCGTCAGGGCCCACTGGCTTCATGGGGTGAACCCCTTCAGAGCATCCCAGGTGTCGATGCGAAGGGTCAAGGGTCAGTAGCAGGGACCCGGGGTGGTCAGCAGCCAATGGGCTGAGTCCACCCCGCTGGCGGCTGTGATGTGTTCCTTCTCCAGAGGCTCCACCACTAGCACTGCTGCTCCCTGGGGGACATCGGCCTCTGCCCCTCCCCAAGCTGGGACCCAGGTTCTAGGGGTGCTCTCCCCTCCTGCAGTTTTTGCCACTGCGCCCAACCCAGGACTTCCCAAGTCACTTCAGAACTTCTCTCTGCTTCCCTGGTATTTGCCTTCTCCAAAGTGTCTGAATCCCCGTCCCACACACCACGGAGGAATTAGAGCAGCGGTTCTCAACCTGTGGGTCACGACCCCTTTGGGGGTCGAACCACCCTTTCACGGGGTCGCCTAAGACCATTGGAAAACACATCTATAATTACATAATGTTTTTTGTGTTTAATCACTATGCTTTAATTATGTTCCATTTGTAACAATGAAATTGGGGTCAACACAACATGAGGAACTGAATTAAAGGGTCGCGGCATTAGGAAGGTTGAGAACCACTGAATTAGAGCATTCGCCACTGGTGATCGAAGGCCCTGCTAATGTCATGCCTCATCCCACCTCTGGGACTTTGTAAAAACACATCACATAGTACCTACCACCTCGGTTTCCTTTTCCATGACCTCTGAGTTATGGACTAGATCAGAATTTCTTAGCTATCGATCTGGGTTTCATGGAAAAGTTACCGAGGTGAAGGCTGAGCCAATGGGGAGCTGCCATTTCTTGGTTAACAAGGACATGAGCACACACACACTGTCATCATCTCTAGGCGTGACGTGGAACTCGGCCGCAACACATCTGAACACGTACTCCCCACGTTAGAGGTCTCTCCCCAGAGTTCACGTGGCATCGGGCCTATCCAGGCATCTGGCTGCTTGCACACACCAGAAAGGGAAGTCGTGCTGTGGTGAAGCCAGCCTTTATCTCAGAGACCAAGAGCCACTTTGCAAATTTGTAGTATCATTTCCCTAAACAACCGGGGCCCGAGCTGTACTTTGGTTCCTCAGTTCTGCATGTTCCTGCCTCTGTGGAGGCAGAAACCCGGCTCTCGGTCTCTTGTTTTCTTTTCAATTATAAGAGCTGCCCCGCAGAGTTGAGCTCACAACTCTTCCTTCCATCATGGGTGACTATGGAATCGCATTTACAAGCGAAGGATGGGGTGGATTAGGCCTCTCTTCCTTTTAGAGAGAAGATGGAAACATCGTTGCTTTTCTTTTCTCAACGGAATATGTGGGAATCAAAGGAAAAAACTTTTTTCAAGTTAATGCCTGGTTCAGCCAAGGAAGAAGCAAGCAAAGAAGCCAAAATCAGGTAAAAGTCGAATTTCTAAAACCTGCCTTATACTTGGTAAAAACATGACTGAAGATATCTCCTAGGCCTAGGGTATCTTCATCTAGTGCAAATGAAGGATATTGGCTAGCCCTTGTTTTGAAAATATCCAATTGAAAATATATTGATTGTACTGCTCCAATTGAAAAAAAAAGTTTTTATTAGAAGCAAACTGTTAAATCGTGTTTTCATTTCTTAAAATTTTTTTAAAAATCTTTATTGTTGAAAGTATTACGTATGTCCCCTTTTTTCTCCCATTAACCCCTCACGTGTTTTCATTTTTTTAAGAAAAAAAGGGGGGGCAACACTTTTAACCACACAGACTAGCAACAGTCTTTACTGAAATAAAATCTTAAATACTTTGCAGTCACGGAGGGAAAAACCAGTATATTTCACATATGCTACCCTAATTCCTCCCTGAAGTACTTAAGTGAAGTTAAGAAAACCACTCTGAGGGTGGGAGGTGGGTGAGAACGGGTGACCAGGTCATTCTAAACCTGAGGGTCACCAGGACAGCTTCTGTCACCCAAACTTTCCTGACACTAATTAATCCCTTTCATGACAGAGCGAAGGAGAAACGGAACCGGCTGAGCCTCCTCCTGCAGAAATCCGAGTTTCATGAGGAGCCGCAGGCCAGGAGGTCTGCGCACTTGGCCGGAGTAACCAGGTGAGTAAGGTTTTGTTACCTGGGGGGTGAGAGGAATTTTGCTGGTTCTATCATGAAAGGTCTAAGAAAGAGGAAGTCGGGAATTTCCATTTTATTTGAAAACTGCACAGGAATGAATATAGGAAGGTTCGAGATCTCATTTCAGAAAAACAAGGAATATTCTATAAAATGTAACCACTTTAATAGTTTGAATTACATAGTCTAATAAAAATTCAAGGGCTCTCTTTTAAAATGATAGAGCTGTCCATTTTAAATGATATATTTGACTCCTTGTAAACTAATACTCATTAAGAGTTCTCACAGTGTACAGTCATAGAGAAGAGCTAGCCACATCTTCCCTCGGTGGTTTGAAAAAATGTTCTAGCTATGACAGCAAGTAAATTACAAAAAGGAGTATTTTGTAATATTTAGCCATTTCTTTAATTCAAACAGAAAATGGAAGAGCCTTAAATACTTGTATAAATTCTTCCAAACGTGAAATATGACCAATAAGAGATCCAGGACAAATATACTCAACTCCCTAAATGATCAGCATTGCTAAAAGAAAATGTTTTCTATTGCTTATCCCTTTAAAAATTCATTAGTCAAACTTCCTGTATCTGTTAAAAAAAAAAAGCTGCATATTGTGGTCAGAGTTTCAAGGAAATTGCAGTTTACAAAAAAAAAATGAAAGATACTATCAGTGTAGGTCCTTCTATTTGCTGAATTAAGAAAAATAATGGACCTGAATTTTCCCCCTTGGTTTTTAACCTAACACACACTCAGTTTATCCTTAGAAGATAATCAAAGACAAAAGTGAAAAGCAAGTTGAGCGGTGTTCTTGAAGCTGCCAGTGTGAATGCAGATTTCGTTATGTAATAGGCCAACGAGAACCCGTGAAGGCTGGTGGGAAGAGCAGCCTCGCAGCGTCTGTAGTGCAGACTCTAGGCAGACTTGCCGCACGCTCCTTACAAAACATGTTGTGTCTTGAACAGAGTCTGCCCGGAAGAAGCAATACGATGGGGTGAATCATTTGATAAACTGCTTTCCCATAAAGGTTAGTGGTATTTTTCCCAGCTACTTTATTCCTTCATGAAAAAGTATCCTAAGTATGCATGGAACTATCTAGATAACAGAGGCCATCATAAAAATTGAGTCTGATGGGTAATTTGTAGCAATCTGAGTTTCTGATTGACAGATCTCTATATATAAAAGCCTAATATGCAAATTGCCCCCATGGGAGTTCAACTGGGAGGCTGATCACTCGCTATGATGTGCACAGAACGAAGGAAGGTCTCGGCCGGCAGCCGGTAGCCAGGAAGGGAGGCCCTGGCCTGCAGCCGGAGGGCCCTGATCACCGGCCAGGCCTAGGAACCCTACCCATGCACGAATTTCGTGCACCAGGCCTCTAGTAACTAAATAATAGTCAACTAATAGAAAACAATCTCATTTTATTAAGAATTACTTATTGTGGTTGAAATATCTCTTTGTGCTGTGGTTAATAGTTTCAAATCTATTCTTTTTTTAATTTTAAATGCAACCCTTGGTTTTATTAAATCCCAGGTTATCCGTGCTATTTTTATTGTTAAGTGAGCTAAAATTTAAAGTAATGCTCTGGATGGACATTCAGGAAACCCTCATGAAACTAGTTTCTTTTTACTTTTATAAATACTTTACTCTCCCTATCAATCATGTGTTTTTATTTTAGTTATTGTTAAATTGATTGGGGTGACATTGATCAACATGAACATATAGGTTTCGTGTGTGAGTTGCTATGTTACAAGATCTGTACGTTGCACCGAGTCAAATCTTCTCCTGTCACCTCATATTAGGACCTCCTTTCTCTTGCACCACCTTCCCTCTGGCAGCCACCACACTGCTGTTTGTGTTCCTAAGTCTCAGTTTAATTTCCCACATATGAGTGAAACCACATGGTTCTTAGCTTTTTCTGTCTGACTTATTTCACTTTGCATAATGTTCTCACGTAACCCTGTGTTTTTAACGCGGAATTGTCTAGAAGTGGTCTGTGCAGGTGGAGCTTTGCAGGTGTGATGGGAGGTTAGGACTGACTTGGAGCCCCCTTTGTCCTACCCTGTGAGAAAGCAGAGGTCAGAGGTCAGGCTGAGGGTCCATTTACAAAGGCAGCAGGTGAGGGAGCTTCTTTGGTCTTCACTCGGCCCAGGATGTATTTCAGGTGGCAAAGCTGACAGGCTGACGTGAGTGGCTATGGAGCGGGGCAACCACAGGCTCCTTGTTCACACTGAACCAGGCAGCGTCTGCTTTGTCATTACCGAAGAGCCACGCACTTCCTCAGGCCTGCAGCCCTCACCGGTATCTCAACGTTTTCCTGTTCCTTACCTCGTTCTTTGAAACCAAAATGCTAAGCAGCCACTTCCCAGGTGAGGCTAACCAGGCTGTTCACAACACTGCTAGTGGGGCTCACATTCCCGGGTGCCTCCTGGAAGAAGGGGTTCCCATCGCTGGGGCAGCGGGGGCGGAGGGGCAGTAATCCAGTGTGCATTCCTTTGGAGAAAACCCTGACTTTCACTTGTTTGTTTTTATTTTCTGTGTGTTTTCTCCTCCTCAATTGTCTATCCTCCTATAAGGCATTGGTGACCAATTCATGTTCCTCTGAATTTAGTGACCTAGGAATCCTATTTCTGCAGACTATTCCTGAAAATGTTCCCTCTTCTAGGGAAAACAGATTCTGTAATATTGACTCTCGAAATAAATTTAAAAAAAAATAGGTAGCGAAATCAAGACTTAAATGTAGACAAGGATGTAATCAATGAAGATGGAGGGCAGGAGTAAGAAAAGACATTCATGCTAACAGAATATAACCTGTTACTCTTTCCCCCTCATTGCCCTGGTACTTCCTACTCTCAGCACCCCCTTTGGAGAAGAGTAAGGTAAACAGGTATCCTCAATGACTTGACTTCATTCCCTATATCCAATCATTTCTGAACTACAGTTAAAATTCTTGCCAAACAGATGTGGAACCTCGCCCATCCTCTCTAATTCCGCTGCCACTAAATTGATCAGTTCTCAAGACGAATTACAACAACCTGTGTAAAATGTTCCCCCATAATCCATGCCCCCCAAATTTGCTTTCAAAGAAATCCTATTATTTCCAATATTTTGGCACACCCAAGCCCTTCAGCTTCTTAGCCAGTCAGAGCAAGGGGCGAGTGGGGGAAAGGGAATTCACTTGGTTTGCAACTTGACTGTTTTTTATAAGGAAGACTAGAGGCCCGGTGCACAAAATTCGTGCACTTGGGGCAGGGGGGAGTCCCTCAGCCCAGCCTGCACCCTCTTGCAGTCCAGGAGCCCTCGGGGAATGGGCCTAAGCCATCAGTCTGACATCCTCAGCGCTGTCGCTGAAGCGGAAGAGGCTCCCGCCACCACCGCTGAGCTCACCAGCTGCGAGCCCGGCTTCTGTGGGAGTGCACTGACCCACAGGGGGCAGCTCCTGCGTTGAGCATCTGCCCCCTGGTGGTCAGTGCATGTCATAGCGACTGGTCATTCCGCTGTTTGGTCAATTTGCATATTAGCCTTTTATTATATAGGATGTCTTTTAAGCCAGCACATCACCTGATCAATATTAAGTACTCAACTAAACCAAATTTGTTGCTAGGAGAAGTTCTCAGGGTCCCTTTGAGCTCTGAGTTCGGGTTCTCTTCTGCAACATAAAGACTGTATCATCTTAGTTCAGCTTCCTAATTACTCTGACCTTCAGCTGCCTCCAAGGCCAAGGGAAATAACAATGTCTTTAGCTCCAGTGGAAACAGATTTCTGGCAGGATTAAATGAGATGGCAAATACGATACCCAGGCCTGCTCGCTGCCACACAAATTTAAATGTCACTGCTGTCATGAAATAGCAACAATGGCTTTAATTACCTTTTCCTGGTTTTTAGTTCACTCCTCACTGGACAAACATGGACAGGACTACATTTCCATTGGGGGGAAAAATAAAGCATACACTGGATTTATTCCTTTAACTTAATAAATCGGTACCTAGTAATTCCATCATACTCTCACAGCCCGTTCAGAGAAAAGAAAGGGTTAGCTAGCGAGGGTAATCAGTCCTATAGAAAATGCTCACCGGGCAGCCTAATCACGCTGCTTTACCAGGAGTCAGAGCCAAACAGAGAAAAACTACATCCCTCCCGTTCACTGGTGGGAAGACTACAGAGCTGTGCAGCGGCAGCACGCGAGGCAGGAGGGGGTGACACGAATAACAAAAAATCCGCCGTGACCCACTTGGACGCTATTATGGGCGCTCATGATCAAAGTGCTAATTAAATTATACTGAATTCACCAAAAATTGTGCGACGGGTGTTCTTTTAATCAGCCCTCAAAAATCCAATTATTTTAATTGGACAGCTTATTGTAATGTTAAATTATAAAGCTTAAAATAATCAGCTACAGAAGTCTGTTGGTGGCAATGGTTAAATTCAGCTCGTTTCTACTGACTTCACTCTAGCCATCCCCCACCCCACAAAGAAAAGGAAATATCTTAGCCCTAACTGGTTTGGCTCAGTGGATAGAGCGTCAGCCTGCGGACTCAAGGGTCCCAGGTTTGATTCTGGTCAAGGGCATGTACCTTGGTTGCAGGCACATCCCCAGTAGGGAGTGTGCAGGAGGCAGCTGATCGATGTTTCTCTCTCATTGATGTTTCTAACTCTCTATCCCTCTCCCTTCCTCTCTGTAAGAAATCAATAAAATATATTTTTTTAAAAAAGGAAATATCTTATACTTAGGTGTGTACACACACGTGTACACACACACACACACACACACGCACACAAAGGACCTTGATCTATCTATCAAATTTTATAGACTTTCCCTTTGGTTAAATGTGTAGGCTTCTTAAATTCTGTATGTCACATGTATAAAGAGGAAATGGAAATTTTATTCAATTTAGTCAAATGGGACATGAAGTGAACAAAACAGAATAGAAATTTGAATACTCAGCTTGACAAAAAACAGCAGCTACTAAAACCACTAGAGACTGGTATTAGCATCTTCAGAAATGGGGCCACAGGAAAAGATGGTTCTTACTCTAGATTTTAGGGGATTCATCAAAATTCACCATCTGGACAAGGAGGAAAAGAGAACATACAGGCAGAGAGCCAGCACAGGCCTGGGGAAGTGACCAACGCAATGAGTTTAGGGAACAATAAGACATAATCCCTTATTGAGGAACAGCATTTGGAAAAAGGTGGCTTAAGGTAGCGGTTAATAGCCAGATGAGACTACATTAGAGAATGTTGTTGCTGTATTCCACAGAAAGCAAACAATCCAGGAGTTTTTGGTATTTCCACTACCTATTCAAATCCCGTTCTTAAAATGTAGTTTAATTCTTTTGACATTTAAGAAAACACAGTCGGTTAAAATCTAAGGAAATCTAAACCAAGAGTGGACTTTAAATAATAACATATTAGTATTTCATAATAGAAGGGAATTGAATGTGGGATATATGGGAACTGTACTATCTTCATAACTCTTCTGTAAATCTAAATTTATTCTAAAATAATTTTTTTTAAAATAAGCTCAAACACATTTAGTAAATTACTGAAATCCCTCAATAATTTAACTGCTGTTCTCCCATTTGTTCCTATACAGGTATTAGAATACATTTTTTGCCATTCCTGTTTGTTGACAAATTTATCTGAAATTGCAAATGAACCATAAAAATCTATAACTTAACTACTTATATAATTAATAATTACTAAATGTTGCTTAGTAAAAACAAAAGGCATGAAAGACCAACATCAGACTATATCCATCATTCATAATTATCGATTTCAAATCTAGTCATCATTTCTTCTCACTGGCTGGCTTTATGAAAGTAAATGCTATCAATATGAAGTTAACCAATCAATCTATTCCAATTACATTACTTATACATGTGTATTATAGGTTTGGTTTGTGCACATATATGTATATACTTCTGTGTAAGACATCTTTGAAAGGAAACACTACTTCTGAATATAAATAATTTTGAAAACAACTGGCTAAATACATTAAAAATGATAAAAAATGTTGCGATCTATCAAGAAGGCTTTAGACTATATAGATATGTGCAAGACTTTAATGGGCAGAAGGAAAGGAAACTTTGAATAGAGAAAAGGGCATGGAAAAGGGTTGGGAAATAGGAGTTTGGGTGCAGCCTGGAAAAGCAAGCAGTTCACTTCCCGGGGCAGAGAGTAGTGACACCCACACTAGGGAGTCAGGGTGGGTGCAGACTTCGGAAGAGTTTGTTAGCAACCTGATGGGTGGAGAGCTAGAGTTCTATGCTTGTCAGAGGGAATACGTATGAGGCTGTTACTAACACAAAAGCTAACCTCAAGGTAAGGACTGTCTTGGAAAGAAAATGGATGGACTCGGTGACTCACTGTATGTGTGCCTACGTCCTAAAGGGAGGTGATGAAGAAATAAGAGAGGAGCCCGGCCCGCATGGCTCAGTGGTTGAGCGTCAACCTATGAACCAGGAGGTCACAGTTTGATTCCCAATCAGGGCACATGCCTGGGTTGCAGGCTCGATCTCCGATGTGGAGCATGCAGGAGGCACCCAATCAATTATTCTCTCTCATCATTGATGTTTCTATCTCTCTCTCCCTCTCCCTTCCTCTCTGAAATCAATGAACATTTTTTAAATAGATATTATTGATTTTTTACAGAGAGGAGGAAGAGGGAGAGGGATAGAGAGTTAGAAACATCGATGAGAGAGAAACATCAATCAGTCGCCTCCTGTACACTCCCTACTGGGGATGTGCCCACAACAAGGTACATGTCCTTGACCGAATTCAAACCTGGGACCCTTCAGTCCACAGGCTGACGCTCTATCCACTGAGCCAAACTGGCTAGGGCTAAACAGATTTAAAAAAAAAAAAAAGAAATATGAGATTAAAAAAAAAACATTAAAAAGATCCCCATATTCTATTCCATATTAAGAGGACGGTGGCCGTGCCTTTCATAGATGAGGAATGGAGATAGAACAGTATATGTGAGACGATATCAGGTTAGAGTTCCAACTTAATTGCCGGAAACCTTCTCAGAAGTTTCGCAGGGTTTTGGAGGCCCACACCTAGAAGGTGGAAGACAGCTTGATCACACACACAGATTCTCTAACCCTCTCACACAGCCGATAACTGAAGATGAGGAAGAGAAGGGATCCTATAAGGGATCCCCATCAAGAGGAGCATCTTCCGACAACTACATGGCTGTTTATTCTCCTCTGCACCCTCTTTCCCTACTCCCGGCGAATAAGTCCAATACTTTTAACCTTTATCCTTAATGACTATTTGCTGGGACTCTTTGCGCCCTGAATTGTGGTCCTACTAAGCTTAATGCTGAGGATAATGAAGAAAGACAAGTAAAGGATGTATGTCATGGCACCCCCTTGATTTAAAAACATGAACTGATGAGACTGTGGAAAATACTTATTACTGAAGTTGAGAGGAAAGGCTACAAGGAAACGAGTGCTTCTCTTTTGGGGAAGAAAAGGGCTACTTCTCCTTATGCTGTTCATCTAGTGGCTTTTGAAGTTGCTCTTCCCCATTTTTAGTTACTGATTTTCTGTGAGATAAGGGATTCCGTTGTTCTGCAAAATTAAAATTTCTGAATCAAGCTTACCCATAACAACACCCAATTCCTTAATCATCTAAAGGATAAAAATAAGTAAAATCCACCTTAAGTTATAAATGGACCGTGTAGGTAAATTATGATGGCGACAGCAACTCCAGTGTGTGGGTCACGCCCGCTGTTCTACAGACTGTTGTTCTGGTTGTGGTTTTGCTTCAGAGACCTACAGGCCGACCACCTTTCGAATTCTACCTCAGCTTTGAAAGAGGGGTTGCAAGGCTTGTTTTGCCTTCGTCTCTGCTTTCCTTCCAAAATCAATATAGAAAGAGGAGGAAGGGGGGAAAGACAGCAATAAAACCAGAAATGATGCAACACAACCACCTTTCCTGTCTCAGAAATAGAAGAGGAAGAAGTGTTCAAGCTGTTACCAGCCAGTGGCCCCAGGATGCTCCTGCCACGCATCCCTGAAGTCTCCGGCCCAAAACTCCAGGTCAGGAGAGGGTGCTGCCACCATTATCATAATCGCTTTCGACCATTAAAGGAACCTCATCTCAAATAACAACAGCGACTCTCAGCTTGTTTTCACAAGTTCCGGGGCTGAGATAAGAGGGTGAAAGGAATTGTGGGGAAGGAAACCAAACAGAAACACCCTTGAAAACCAACGATCCCGTGACTTTGCTGTGAGAATAAACCCTAGTGAAACCCACGCGTCTGACTCCTACACTGTTCATCTTGGCAGAGATTTCGGTTTAAAAAAATACTAAAAACAGAACTAGGTCATTAAGTTTATCCTGAAGTACATACAGTTCTAAGTATTTGGGGGGAAATCTCTCTGTCAAAGTTTTCAAAGGATAACAGTGTGGTGTTGGGTGGCAGGGGAGGTGGTAGAAGGCATAGAGGGGATAAATGGTGATGGGAAAAGTAAAAAAAATAAAAGTAAAAAATAAATAAAAATAATAGTAAAAAAAAAATTTCTTCAAAGAATCATTTGTCCACTCCTGTTTCCTGCTACCTACTGAGAAAAAGCACCAGACTTAGCTTAAGAAATTCATCTTGAAGATCAAGCTCTAAGCTGGAGAAACAAGAACAAGTGTGCGAATCATCACTCACGCTGACCACTCCGGCTTCTGCTCCAAGATCAGAAATGAGTCCATTCGTTCAGGAAGCGCGCAGCACTATGGCCTCCGTAAGACGGTCACGTTGGGCCAAGAACGACCTTACTACAGGCATCTAATGACGGAGACAAGTCCTGAGTCGCGCCCCAGACGCACCATGTCTTCTCCAAGTCTTGTTGAGCCCGACGCTGCTTGTTTTCCTAGTTCCTTCACCAGCGTTTAATCACCATCAGCTGGTGCCCTGGGCCAATTTACTGAGGAGAAGAAATGGCGGACCCTCTCCTCGGGCCAATGAAGACACCCAGGTGGCTCTCATCGAGGTGGGGGTTGGAGCCATATCGTATCTGAGACTTAGGTGATGCCTACAGGGCAGTGGTTCTCAACCTTGGCTGCACATTAGAATCACCTGGGAATTTTTTTACAATCCTGATGTCTGGACCTCATCCTCTGGAAATTCTGTTTCTTTGTTACTAATGTTGTGGCCCCACCCCATAACAAAGAAACAGAATTTCCGGAGGATGAGGCCCAGACATCAGGATTGTAAAAAGATTCCCAGGTGATTCTTTTTTTTTTTTTAATATATTTTATTGATTTTTTACAGAGAGGAAGGGAGAGGTATAGAGAGTCAGAAACATCGATGAGAGAGAAACATCGATCAGCTGCCTCCTGCACATCTCCTACTGGGGATGTGCCCACAACTCAGGTACATGCCCTTGACCAGAATCGAACCCAGCACCTTTCAGTCCACAGTCCGACGCTCTATCCACTGAGCCAAACCGGTTTCGGCCCCAGGTGATTCTAATGTGCAGCCCAGGTTGGGAACCACTGCTCTAGGACGTCACATCTCTTCTAACTACCGGTTTCTCAAACATGACGTTCCTGGATCCCTCATATATTCAAAAGATTGCTCACAACATTTTTTTTAAAAAGGCTTCATAACAGAGAGGGCAAGTTCTATACGTAGGAAAAAGAAATGGGGATGCGGAAAGCACAGTTTGAGGACTGTATTCGTTTTCTGTGGCTGCCATTACAATTTATCACAACTTGAGTGACTTAAAACAGGGCACATTTATTATATGACCGTTCTGTAGGTCGGAAGTGCACTATGGGCCTCATTGAAAGGAAATCAAGGTGTCAACAGGCCGGTGCCCTTTCTGGAGGGTGTAGGGGAGAATCCCTTTCGGGGTAATTTGGGTTTGGGCCAGAATTCCGTTTTTTGACGTTTTGGATGAAGCTCTCCATTCTCCTGCTGGATCTAAACTGAGGGCCATTTCCACCTTCCAGAACCCACCACACGCTTGGCTCATGACCGTCTTCTGCCTTCAAGGTCAGCAATGGCCCTCCCCACACTGCACCTCTCTGACCCACTCCTCTGACAACTTCTTCTGCTTTTAGAGACTCCTGTGATCAGAGCGGGTCCACCTGGATCCCCCACGTGCTCTCCCTTCTCGAGCTCCTTCCCATGGTCCCATCAGCAAAGCCCGTGTCCCCTGTGAGGTCACAGTCACCGGTTCTGGGGATCGGCCCTGGGAGGGCTGTCACTGTGCCTTACCCGAAAGTGCTGCCTTCCAGAGCAAGATCCGTTTCTAACATTCTTTGTTTGTTGGACAAGTAAGGCCTGGAGCAACTGGACGTATCTGAAACTCAGTTTCCTCGTCAATGACGATGAACATGGGGTATATTCCAGGCATTGTTGTAAAAATTAAATGCAGAAAGGAGTATAAACAGCCCTTAGCCCTCACAACCCCTCCACGTGTTATCAATGCAAAACCCTGAGTTACTGCCATGATTCTACCAAAAGATTTATTCTTCTTGCTTCCTTCTGTATTGAACTGGTTATGTTACAAATAATCACTGACCATGAGAAATAGTCCCAGGGCAGTGATGGCGAACTCGGTGTGCCAGCATTTGGAAAAACCCTAACTTAACTCTGGTGAAATTTTTTGATATTTGCAACCACAGTAAAACAAAGACTTATATTTTTGATATTTATTTTATATATTGAAATGCCATTTAACAAAGAAAAATCAACCAAAAAAATGAGTTCGTGTGTCACCTCTGACACGTCTGTCATAGGTTCACCATCACTGTCCTAGAGGGTAGTGAACATGAGAAATGAATATAGCCCTGGCTGGGTAGCTCAGTTGGTTAGAGTATCGTCCCGATAAGTGGATATGCCAAGACTGTGGGTTCAATCTCTGGTCAGGGCACATACAAGAATCAACCAATGAGCACATAAGTAAGTGGAACAACAAATCGATGTCTCTCTCTCAAAAAAAATCAATAATTAATTCAAAGAAGTGGATGTAAGTGAAAATGAGTTGAGCAGACAAACCCTGGAAAAAGAGTCTTAACCAGGGAGATCCAGAGTCCTGGGTACCAGAATATGGTCTAAAAGGGGAGAAGGGGTCCTGGTGGAATGGCTTCTATAGTATAGAGTAACACACACACACACACACACACACACACACAGGAAGAGGCATGATTGAAACAAACCCTAGGCAAGTTCCAGAGTGGGGGTCACTCTTACTCAGGTCTAAGTATGAGCCCAGCCTCATTTCAACAGGAATGATATCTTTTTCACAGCTGTGAAGATTATAGCTAATTTCTATGAGGTCCCTCATGGATACTGTTTAAGAAGTGGGTTGCTGTGCTGCCTTGGAGAAGACCTAGCTGTTCTGTTCGTATTTCTGGCTCTGCTTCAATACCAGGCAGTGCCTTTTCTCCGCATTAATATTTTATAGTTAAAATATGTCACTTCCTTTCTTGGTAGATGGACTGGAGACCTTCACCCGATTTCTTAAAACCGAATTCAGCGAGGAAAACATTGAGTTCTGGATGGCCTGCGAAGACTTCAAGAAAAGCAAAGACCCTCAACAAATGATCCTTAAAGCAAAAGCAATATATGAGAAATTTATCCAGAATGATGCCCCACAAGAGGTAAAGACAACTAGGAAAATGTACAACTGTTTGAAAATTTGGGGAGAGAATCTGCCTATATCAAATTGGTACCTTCCCCCCTACATTCCACCAGAAAGGCCAGGATTTTGTTGAAGCAGAATGGGTCTTTTTAGATTTCTCCACTCAAACAGAACATGTTGTAAGACATTGTCACAAAAAAAAGGTATAATCGAGGTTGCTCCTCAGGGTTATTTTGATTCTAGATGAAAAGTGAACACAATTACTTGCGACATTGAGAGTCAGTCACTTATTCATATTAATCATCTTTTTTATCATAATCTTTATTTTTTTTAATATATTTTACTGATTTCTTACAGAAAGGAAGGGAGAGGGATAGAGAGTTAGAAACATTGATGAGAGAGAAACACTGATCAGCTACCTCCTGCACACCCCCTACTGGGGATGTGCCCGCAACCAAGGTACATGCCCTTGACCAGAATCGAACCTGGGACCTTTCAGTCTGCAGGCCGAAGCTCTATCCACTGAGCTAAACTGTTTAGGGCCATATTAATCATCTTAGCGTAAGCAAACTCTCATAGAAACAAAAGATAAAGGCAAGAGAAATCAAGAAGTTGGTATCATGAACTACTTTAGCTCATCTACCTATACAAACTTTTATTTGCCTCGAAATGATTATTCCTCCTCCTTATGATAGACTAAAAAAAAATCATAATAGATGAGAAAAACGTAATTTGGCAATGGTCCAAGTGACAACACAATTGTGACTGTCTTTGACTGCAAACTCAGTGTGAGGTAATTGTGTGACACAACTGCTAAAAATAGCAAATATTACCTACCCTCAAATATGAATTCAGTAGTTTCTATATTTTTATTATGTGTTCAATAAATAGTGTTTCTTTGCTGAAGGGGTAGATCTAGCAGTCTACACTAATAAGAATTCTACTTGACTACAAATTTGTGTGGTCCATGAGGTGACCTTGTCTATGTGGATATTGGTGCACACTCAAAATAATGATTGTTCTCCTTGCTTCGGGATGTTTCATTCTGTTCTGTGATTCAGTGTATGATTCTGATTTTCCCAGGGCCAACCTTAGACACAGACCAAGAAAAGGCAGCTAGGTGTAAGGAGTTACCCAGGAGGGAAAAGGAAAAACACCCCTGAAAACTCACCCCATCAGAACCTGATATATCAGCGGCGCTCTGATGAAAAGCATTCAGCGATTTACATTTTTTAAACATATTCATTCTCAGCACACATGTGCTTTGTAGGAAAGCATCATCATAGCATGAAAACAAGCGCTGGGATAAAACAAAAGCCCCACTTTGAAATCCCAAATAGGCTCTAAACTCCCTGTTGGCAGTCACTGAACATGATTTTACTAATGATTGAAAATGAGTGGGACCTAATGACCTCTATGGTACTTGCTATTACAACGACCCAGTATTCGATTAGAAGTGAGGGGCAAGGACCGGCAGCATCGGGAGACAAGAGCCACATGAGATGCCACCTAAGAGTCAATCACCCAACCCCTCGACCCATGACAGGCTGAGCACCCCAGCACCCAAGCACATGCCCACTCCAACATTGAATAGTCGTGTGCTGTTTCTCAAAGGTGTTTACTTCCATCTACTGACCCTAATTACCCTTTTGTGACATTATGTTCCAGGTTAACCTTGACTTTCACACCAAAGAACTCATCGTGAAGAGCATCACGCAGCCCACCCTGCACAGTTTTGATGCTGCGCAGAGCAGAGTGTATCAGCTGATGGAACAAGACAGTTACACGCGGTTTCTGAAATCTGACATCTATTCAGACTTGGTAGAAGGAAGACCTCAGAGACCCACCAATCTGAGAAGGCGGTCACGTTCCTTCACCTACAACGAATTCCAGGACGTGAAGTCGGATGTTGCCATTTGGTTTTAAAGAAAATTAATTTTGCTCATTTTGGGGGCGAGATTGTACATCTGCCTCTAAGACATAGCATATGTGAACAAAATAAAATATGTCGTGTAAGAGGATTTTAAGAACATAAATCAAAACTTTTATTCTAACAATACATACTGTACCTACCAGTATATTCAGTCACACCTTCCACTTGACTTCATTCCATACATAATCAGAAAAGTAGATGTGAACAGATACTGATAAATGAATATCAACCAAAAAATAATATATATGACACCTGAAACAATTAAGTAAATTCATTAAAAGATCAAGATTCAACCAATAAAATTTTATTTATCTACTAGAGGCCCAGTGCACAGATTTGTGCACCGGTGGGGTCCCTCAGCCTGGCCTAGGGGATTGGGCTGAAACTGGCTCTCTGACATCCCCCAAGGGTCCCGGATTTCGAGAGGGCAGTTCTCAGGTGCCACACCCCAGAATCGGTCTCCAGATTTGAGAACCACAGCTGCCAAGTCACTGCAGCTCCGCAGCTCCTGCGTTGAGCGCCTGCCCCCTTGTGGTCAGTGCACATCATAGCTACCGGTCAGAGTGTCTGCCCCCTGGTGGTCATTGAGCATCATAGCTACCAGCCAGTTGGCTGGTCAGCGGGTCAGCTGGTCAGCCAGTCGCTTAGGCTTTTATATATTTAGATATAATTCCTAAGCCCATCTATTGTGAAATATAATAAATACATTCACTTTAAAAAATCACGTGAAGGAAACAAGAATTTTACAATTGAGTCTGTTAATTTACTTTTTGTTAGCCAATTTAGGACACGTTTTCTTCTTTTCTGTTTTTTTTTGTTTTTCTTCTTCTCCAGGTGGCTATTTTGACAAGAATTTTAGGTAAAAGAAGTTTTCAGAGTGTTGCACCTACACATAAATAGATCTAGATCAGCAGCTTGATTTTTAAGAGATAAATAAAAATTATAATTATTCTTCAGTCTACTAAGTATAATTGCTCTGCCACAGCACACTATTTCTCCCTCATAAAGGGAAATCCTTAGGCAGATGTTGCAGGTAATATAAACAGACAATATTTATACTTTGCAGAGGATTTTGATTTAAAAATTAGGATTACAAATAACAGATAAAAAGTAATTGGAGAGAAATAAAATCAATAAAACAACTAAATATTGTGTTCTAAAAAAGTCATGTGAAAACAAGTATTTTTTTAATCCCTGAATACTGAAAATATTATTGCATATGTTCCAGCAAGATCAGAGTCTGTCTTAAAAAAGGAAAAGGTATCTTCATTTTCAATTTTTCACACAGAACCTCGGAAGTAGACAGGGGCCTCCGGTGAATGCCTGAGTCAGAAAACGCATCTCTAAAGGTGGCATTACATAGATACTACATAGTTATCACAGCAAAGTAATTGACCAGTGCCCACTAAGTATCAGGATTCTCTTATAAAATACAATATCAGGTGAGTATATCAAATACACCAACCTGTCAAAAAAGTCATCTTGCTTGTTGTACTGGAAATTAAACCTTAAGTCAGAACTCATCCTGAAACGAGGTTCTTTCTTTCAAGGGTAATTTTGCTGATGTTATAAATATGTGTAGTGAATATACACATGCATATCCATCATTATTGAAAGAAATACAAGCTATATTTAAGAATCAATTGTTTTTAATTTTATTTTATATATAAAATGCTAAAGATACTACAATTTAATTGAATGTAATATCTGGAGCAATGAAAGTTCAGATCATTTTATTTTGTGGGGGAAAATGAACTATTCTTGCTGGCATAGTATCTAAACATGTTAGCCATTATTTCTAAGTGAGTTTAAATTTTAGTCATATATGTATACAGTTCCAGGCTTCCAGATTTTTTTAAGGGCTGAGATACTCAATTAGTTTTATATTAAAACTGCATAGTTGATAAATACTCAATATTAAAATACTAAGCATAGATAGTTCTATCTGGCTTTTATACTGAAGATATGCATTACATATTAAATGAGTTGATCTCTTAAAATTCATTTTTAAATAGAAGCTACCTTAATTTTCAGATATTGGATAATTTTTAAAAGACTTAATTAGAGCTGTAGATTTATTCTTTTGTTTTATAAAAACCCCTACTGATTCGTTTTAATACTTTCTAATTGCTTCCAAGAGCCTAATATATCTATGAAAATAAATGCAGGGATGACTAACACTAGTTAAAATTAATATTATAAAAAGTGAAAACTGAAAATGATTATAAAGGTTAATTTTTGTCTTCTACTTTTCAAGGCTAAGTCTTTGGCCAAGATATAAACTGTTTGGTTTGCTTAGGTCTCTTCCAAGTGTAAGTGATGATTCAGACCAGACTTGACTTCAATGAGAAGGGGGGAAAAGGGATTCAGATATCAAATGTAACACCATGATGATAAATTTGCAAGTTTTTTATGAATATACCCTTTTAAAAATTTCTAATTATGCTACACAACATGGCATTAAAAATCATACCAAAACGATGAATCACATAGAAAGAAAGGTGTAGCTTTGACAGAAGTAGGGATTGGGGGTATGGTGGTGTGTAGGGCAGGGGGAGAAGCAGAGAATGAAGAAAGAATTGTGTACATACATTAATATGTTGAATGTAACTGAGTTATAGACATCATTAAACCATTATGGAATCTGTTTGTTTTTATTTTACAAGCCCCGAAGTCAACAAGCTTGACAATTCTACTACTTCGTATGCTATTCTTTTTTCTACGTCTTTTAAAATTAAAATTTCTAAACTATGAATCGAGTCTCGAGTTATTTTACAGATGGGGTTGTTTTCTCTCTCAGACTCCAGGCTTCCTAATCTAAGTAGTAGTTTATGGAGATTATTCTAGAAACTCTCTCTTTGTAGGTGCGTTCCCTTTAAACCTGGCTTACACACAACACTGTTTCTGGGTGCAAAAATAAACACCCATACTTCTATTTTTGATCCCATGCATACCATTACATTCCAGGAACACTTTCAGATGAAAATTGAATCAGGATCTTTGGATAAAGGAAGTCAAATCCGTGTAATATGATTTCAGGGTTTTGAAAATAAGATGCTGTGTGAATTTAAAATAAATGGCTCAGGGGAAGACCAAAGTTTTCCTTCTTTAGTATGCGAGGCATCAACGCCACCGTGCACCAGAAGGTTACGGTGAATTTTAGGAGGCAGCCGAGATTCCGTGAACAGAAAATACACAACCTGCAGTTTTATTTTCCTCAGAAATCACCAGGTGTAAAATTCCCCTAAAACACTCTCAGATAAAATAGAAAGTAGTTTATTATTTGGAACTACATGCCAAAAAAAATTATCATTTTTGTGTCTAGGTATCCAAGACTGCTTTTGTCTGTTTGTTTCTTAGGCTAAGAATATGTTATTGGAAGCATGCATTGAGGATATTCAGATTATTTACAGAATCAGAATATCTTTCTCTCAATATGCGTCTCCCCAATTTCAAGCAGCCAGGGGAAAATGTCAAATATGCCAGTATATGGTATAAAAAGGACCCTCGAATCCTGAAAATATTAAGTTAATTGTTGCAGGCACTTTCGCCCCCCCGCCCCACCCTCCTGCAGTATGCTAACAGTTTAAACCTTGCTATTTCCTTTCCATCCTGAGCAAACAAAATATTTTCATTTAATTTAAATAAAACGGCAGGTTGTGTATTTTCTGTTCACAAACAAAAATGATTTAATTTTTTGACCGATTACCTAGGTTTTTATTTCATTATGTAATGGGGTTGGTGACTTGCAAAGCTAAACGTTTCTCTTAAACCTGAACCATGTAGAAGAGCCATTTTCCTCCCAGAGACACCTCCTAAACAGGTTCCCTGTACAATTTAATTTCGTTCAATGAGGGAAAGGTCAGTGAGAGGCTATAAGAAAGTCAATTTGCATGAGGTACGCACACGGAATATGAAAATAATATAGTATGAAAAATTCATCATTCCAGCTTTAAAAACCAACCTCAGGGCTAAGAAAGCAATTATAGGAAATGGCTCAACAATTACAACAAACTTTTTCTGATGATGTCAACTACTATACTCTCCAGGTGAGAGACACCGAGAGACAGTCTTGGAGAACAGATTCTAGAATTCGCAGGCCTTTGTAAGGCCTCCTTCACAAGCCCACTGGCTTCGGGAAGTGTTTAGCAATGCTACCTTTGTCCTCCACTAGCCCAATTCCCTATGCAGGTCCACCAATCAGGTCCTGTAATTCATGTCAGTTTGATATTTATGCTGATTATCTCTTTGTAGCTCAATACTTTTTTTAATCATGCAACCAACACTCTCTGCTCTATTGGCTATGTCCCACATTTATTTATCTTAACAGGATTGAAATTGCATTCTTATTCACAATAATGTGGCAGACACCCGTTGATCTGTTTATCATAGATAGATAGATAGATAGATAGATAGATAGATAGATAGATGATAGATAGATATATAGATATAGATATATATTTCTTGCTTTCAGAGAGGAAGGAGAAAAGAACAACAGAGAAACATCAATGATGAGAGAGAATCATTGATTGGCTGCCTCCTGCATGCCCCTACTGAGGATCGAGCCCCAACCCAGGCATGTGCCCTGACTGGGAATCGAACCTTGACCTCCTAGTTCATAGGTCGATACTCAACCACTGAGCCATGCTGGCTGGGCTGATCTGTTTATCCTAAATTATCTCAATAAGAAGACTGTCATAGGATGACAGTCTCTCTCTGGGTCACTTGAGTGATTCCTACCCTATTCCCTTCAAATAAGAACAACTCACAATCCTTGATATTTCTTGAAAAAGAAGTCTGATTTTTCTGGAACTCTATTTTGGGCTCCAGAATTTCTTGACATTTTATAAAGGATCCTACAAAATATTGATTCGGAGACATGACTTTGTTTCTCTGCTGGTCTGCATTGCTAGGACACCTACAAAGAAAGCACACTGCATGGCTCACACTACCTCCTCCAGGTTACTTCCTGCGGGTTTGGCTCCTGGTGTTAAACCTCTCACAGTGCCTGCCTGCCTCCCTCCATCCTTCCAGGGCCCCCTCCACTGGCTCCAGGAACCCTGACGTAGAGTCCAGATTCCTAGCCATTCATCAGGCTTTGTAGTCTCTGCCCCAGATGAAAACAAGTGTGCTGTGGGGACAATTAATTCTGGGAGGGCCAGGGGACATGCTGCTAAGAGATAGGGAACAGGCACAATATTATGGCAACCTCCCAGTCAGTCCTTGGCACCTGGAGAGGTGGCCTCCATTCCTTTGGAAGAACCAAAATCAGGGAGGGAGGGAGGGAGGGAGGGAGGGAGGAGGAGGAGGAGGAGGAGGAGGAGGAGGAGGAGAGAAAGAGAGAGAGAGAGAGAGAGAGAGAGAGAGAGAGAGAGAGAGAGAGAAAGCATTTGCTACATTTTTGTTAGCTTCTTTCCCATGGGCTCCAAGTCATGTTATGTCACTAAATAAAACGTGTGTCAAACGTTTATCCTTCACTATCTTCTATCTGACTCGAGGGCCACAATGGGTTCTTAAACTGGACTGGAGGGCCGGAACAAAAGCATGGATGGAGTGTTTGTGTGAACTAATGTAAATTCAAAGTAAACATCATTACATAAAAGGGTACGGTCTTTTTTTTTTTTTAGTTTTATTCATTTCAAACAGGCCGGATCCGGCCCGCGGGCCATAGTTTGCCCACGGCTGCCTTACCCAGTGGGGTTTGCTTCTGTTGAAGTGTTCGTGGTCATTTTAAGATTTGATCCCCTCCACTCCCGGGTTTTCTTGGTCAATGCACTGAGAAGCTGGACGGCGTAGCACCAAGCAGGCCTGAACAGAAGTCACTTGGAATGTGGAGTTCATTCCAGTCGGCGTTGCCCTCCTCTGGGGTGAACTAACATAAACAGGGACCGTGCCAGGGAAGCGCCGGTATATATCCGTGCCCTTTTGGTGTTTTCTATACTCTTTTATCTTCTAGTAACTCTAACAATCACATGAATAACCCCATGTCTTGAGTCTATAATACATGTTAAGCATAGTATCCTATAGGGCCACTTCCCGTGTATAGACTCTGGCACTTTAATTTCTTGTGGCTCTTTTTTCGACTAAAAAACGGTAACAATAATGTTACCCCCTCACCAGTTTCTGGGGGAGGCGATGACCTAGTGCAGTGGTCGGCAAACTCATTAGTCAACAGAGCCAAATATCAACAGTACAACGATTGAAATTTCTTTTGAGAGCCAAATTTTTTAAACTTAAACTATATAGGTAGGTACATTGTTATTAACTTAATTAGGGTACTCCTAAGGCTTAGGAAGAGCCACACTCAAGGGGCCAAAGAGCCGCATGTGGCTCTCGAGCCGCAGTTTGCCGACCACGGAACTAGTGCATCTAAAGCGCTGAGATGCATCTCTGGCACTACAGGCAAGTCCTCTCATGTTCGCTACTATCCCACGAAACAGCTGATCCACAGGCAGAACAGAACTGCCAATCCTCTTTCCTATCCCTATTCCTGCAAGGAGAGAACAATGAAGGAACAGTAATGATATTTAAATGACGGCTTTCCTGGACTTTGCCTGTGTGTGTGTGTGTGTGTGTGTGTGTGTGTGTGTGTGTGTGTGTGTGTCTGCGTGCGCACACTTACTCATTGTGGTTGGAAGAAGTCTAAGATGGTCCCTCAAGGTTCTCACTCCCCCGTGCACAGGTCTTGGACAACCACCTGGCCTTGAATGTGGATGTCCCTGAGCATATGAGGGCATGATCACTCACATGTCGACACAACCCTGGCCTGTGCTTTGGTTTCAGCCTGCAGAGACCTGAGCGGAAAACCCAGCTGAGCCCTGCCTAGATCCCAGATCTACTGCTAAGCTCATGGGAGTTTGCTACGCAACAGTAAAAGCTTCTTCCTGTATCTGTAGAACTTGGATGGCCTTCATATAGCCACCACCTGCTATTATTTCGGGTGTTGAATATTTATTGAACAGCCATTGTATATCATGAACATAGAAGAGGCGCTGGGGGTACTGGAACTGGTGATAAATTAAACAGGATCGACTACTCCTTTTTAAAATGTTACACCCAAAATTGATCAGATACATCAGATGATTTCAGACCAGTGCAAAGTTCAATGGGACCATTGATCTGACTGTACACTTTGAGGCAGGCAACGGTAGCCATAGATTTCAGGAGGCTATTTATTCAATGTTAGGTCATTTATTCCCACAGAGAAAATTCTCTTTGCGATGACGTTTTTTAGAGAGGAGGTCTGTTTCATTGTTCAAGAGTTACTGTGAAGCCGTACAAAGATATTTTTAAAAGCACTTTAAGCCTCTTGAAGTACACTTTGCAAATGCAAAAAGGAGATTACTAATAACAAAAGGCATTTTAATGATCTTATTTATAGAGTCTCTCTTATCCAAGTACACTGCCATGGTGTCCTATTTAAGAACAGACTTAATTTTTAGTGACTTCAGCAGATCAAATACATTTCTCTACCTTTTGCAATGATCAGTTCTGGAAATAAATATGAAATGACATTTTGTAGGCATCGTCTTAACCTTAATTTCAACAGGCATCAGACTCATCGCTGACTATGGGTTCATGATTTCAAGGAGTATAGTAAATTAAAATACAACCTTAACTTTAATGTTCATATTTGGAATTCTCAAAACAGATGTCAGATTGACGTACTATCTAACCTGATCCTTCATTATTATTTTACCACTAATTCCTATATACCTCCCAAAGAGACAATTGCTATATTGAAATTCTAATTTCCAATTGCCTGCTGCCATAGTCTATGAAACAAGACCTTGAGTCAGGCTGCGATTCGAGATAGAAAAAAAAACAAACAAACAAAAACAAAACAAAACACCACACTAGAAATAAAGAATAAACACACCCTTTCAAAAACCTACTGAAACCTGACCATGATTTGATTTGGGAAAAAATTGGTAAAACACTTGCTTTTCATCCCGTACATATACACTCCCATCTGTCTTTAGCTTGAAGTGGAATAGTAAAATGTCAATTACAAGCTCCTGTTGGTTCTATGGAGTGAATCTAAACCAGAAAGCAGTTGACATTTCTAGAAACATCTACTGTAATTGTGATTGGGTGACTGATGCATAGTAAAAACTATCTTATAAGCAGCATGCAGGAACTTCTGAACAACTCTTTAATGTACGTTGAAATTATTGACATTTTAAATAGTTCTATGACCTCTGAAAACAAAATGGTAGGCATGAAGCTAGAAAGCAAATATCCTTCATGTAAAGGCTGATGTTTGGGGTGGTTTTTTTAAGCCTTATTGAACTTTTATTTTACTCTTGTGACCAAAATGTTGCTTACCCACTAGGAGACACACTACATTAGTCCCCTCCACTCCCATCTATGATTTTGCTTTCGATGGCATTAGTTACCTGCAACCAACTGAAGTCTGAAAATTTGAATATATAGAATATGTTTATTTAGAAATAAAATAAATGGCTGCTGAAATATTTGGCTTTTTTAAATGTGGTGAAGGTGGGGAGCTCAGGGTAGAGTATGTTGGTTTGTATTTCAGTATTTCATCTGAGCACTGAGTGTTTAGAACTAACATTTTTCTAGTCACAGAATTCGCTGGGCAGTCTATTTAACACAGAGCATGCACACTTGTATTTAGCAAATACTATATTTGAACTGTGTGAGCAGGAGTATATACATGTTGTGCTGAGTTACTGGTAATTGAGTTTAAATGAGCTATATCCAGGGACTGGGGGCTGGGGTTTCCCTGGATATGTATATTAAAATACTTATACATTTATTTATGAGAATATATTGTTTTTATCTATAATAATAAAAGAATAATATGCTAATTAGGCCGGACGTCCTTCCGGGCATCCTTCCAGATGACCTTCCAGATGAAGCCGGGGCTTCGAGGGAAGCCGGGGTCCTGGGTGCCAGAGGGAAGTCAGTCCCGGCAGCCAGGGGAAGGAAGGCTTAGTCTTGCACGAATTCATGCATCAGGCCTCTAGTGTTTTATAAATGGCATAAACTTATATGTTTATGTGTATTTAACTGCTTAAGTAGCAGTATCCAGTGGTTGTTGTTTTTTAATGTGGGTTGCATTCATCTTAACTTATTCTTTATTGTCTTTTGAAAGTCACGAGTCAGATTAAATTAACAGACTTATACCAACAGATTTGTTAAATAGACTGGACAGACCAGGTGAGGAGGACTCTTTTCAGAATAATGACTCAAACTTTCATTTCCAGACAAATTCATTCACTTAATGAAGACAGTGTGAAAATTCCTGCAACAATTACGAAGGTTCTAACTCCCTCTCCAACTCACTGCTCCTGCCACATGGCGTAGCTGTGATTACCAGGTGGACGGCCTATGACTTTGGTACATCATTTCTCCAGATCGGTTGCTAAGCCCTGTGTCCCAGCACTTGAGCTGACAAGCCCAGCTTTGAACCTGCAATCTTTACGGCATCGGAATTCCCTTCCTGGGAATAAGCAAAGCAACCATAATTTGGTGCAGCTAACTTTGAATCTCTATCCCAAGACTTCCCTGTAAGGATTTGCCCAAGATGCTAATTGCTTTCTGCTCATAAGTTTTCTCATTATAATGACAATGATTATTCCTACTTCATTTAATTGTTTGGGGAATCAAAGGAGATAAGACATTCACCCGATTAATATTTGTTTAGCATCCACTTTGTTCCAGGCTCACTGTACTCAGAATAGAGAAGCTCTTTCATTTCATCTTCAAGAATATTTCTACTGTCTGTCCTTTGTGTCACCTCTTGATTTTGTCTTTGCCATGTACTGGTGCGACCCTCGTATTCTTTCCCACCCTTTTGCCAACACCACTCCCTGCTCTGCATATACTTTCTACTCTCCGAACTGTGGCTCAGGTCATTCTTTGAAAGGTCCCAGCTCTCTCCTTGGGTAGAAATAATAGACATTTCTCAAGATAAACACAGGGTCCTCCCCCTTGTTGCACTTCAACTCCTGGCTGTTGGAAATGCTCTAAATTCTAAAACACACGGATCGCATTCCGATGTGATCGTCTCTGAACATATTTATGTTCTTTTTTTACTCTCCCTCTTGTCATCCTTGCTATGGAAATGGCTCTTTGAAGATTCTGACTATGGTTTATTCATGTTTGTATCCAACATGGGGTCTCCTATAGAGTAGAAATAGAAAAAGTTTCAATGAATGAATAGATGTCTGTGCTGAAAAGCAGACATTGACTTTTTCAAGACTTTAACACGAAAAACTAGTGTTTAGGGGAGGGTTTGTGGGTGGGAAGTGATCAACCAAAAAACTTGAGTGGGTGTGATATATATATATATATATATATATATATATATATATATATTTTTTTTTTTTTCAGACAAAAGGGTGGTGAAAGCCTGGGGCAGGGGACATGGGTGGGCTGGAAGAGGTCAATGGAGGAAAAAAGGGGACATATGTAATACTTTCAACAATAAAGATTTTTTTAAAAAAAAATCTACTTTAATATCCACCCTGTTTTAACGATTTGAAGGTGATAGTGGTTGGAATAGGATGAGAAGTCAGATCCAAACTCAAATTTAGAGTTTTTCCAATTACAACATCCCCCCTTCATTACTTCGCTCACCAGAAATGACAAATGAAAAGTGCGGAGTTGGAAACAGTTAAAACTACAATCATACCACTGGTGAAAAGTTTTACTGAGAGTTTTAAATTCAAACTGCCGATTGTATCTAAAATAGTTAGACTTCTAGTCATTTAAATCTACAGAAGCAATGTAACCAGAACTTTAAAAAAAAGAAAAGAAAAAGAAAAACAGAGAGGACCGAGAAGGAATTGGTGATTTCAGATGCATTGTCACATAGCAGACCCAACATACTAGGACTTTGTTTCTGAAGCTCATCTCCTTGGAGGTGTCTGATGTTCTCATTCCTATTCTGCCCAAACGCCTGCCATTCACCACCTGCTGTGCAACGCCCACTCCGACTTTTAAAAGCTTCCCGAGTTATGTAAAAACGAAAATAAAAAGTTTCTTCCAACTCAGTTAACCGTGCTTCAAATGTCACCCACACCTCTGCGTGGCACTCAAAGAAAAGTCCCCACGTGAGAAGGTAAATAACGAAGATTTACTTCTGCCTCCCACCCAAACCCATAAATCTTCTGCAGGCTCACATAATATATTTTAAATTATGCACAAGAGTTAGAGAGGGAAATGAGCCCAGCAGAGAACGTATACAAGAGCCCTATGTTTATAGCCGGTGGACCCGGGAGCCAGACCACAGAAGACATTAAGGAGACCATAATTTTAGGACTGACACCAGCTCTGGGCAGGAGACCTGGTACCACCTGCTATACGATGCTTGTGCCATCGAAGCCAATAGACTTATATTCATACTAGGGGCCAGTGCACAAATTCATGCACCTTGAAAGGAACTGTGGGCCGTGAGGCTGCAGTGGGCAGAGGGGTGGGTCTTGGCCCATCCTCCATGCCCCTGCCCGGGCCCTTCCGCCACGGTGACTGGTCCCCTGTCTGCCAACAGCCCCGCTCCCGCCTCTGCCACTGCTGGCCTCATTTGCTTGCACCTGCTGACAGCAGTGAGCGATTGGGGCCGGCGCCAGCAGCATGTGCGAGTGGCGGCTGCTGCCCCAATCACCCCTCAGGAGCAGGGGGAGGTGGAGAAGCCCTTAGGGGTGATTGGGGGCAGCAGCTGCCGCTCCTACCTGCAGATGGCGCCAAGTCATTGGGACCAGTGCTGGTGCCAGCAGCGGGTGCAAGCGGTGGCTCTGGCACTGGCTGCAGGTGCGAGCGGGGCCATCGCCAGCAACAGGTACAAGTGGAGGCTGCCGGCCCTGATCGCCTCTCAGGAGCAGGGGGAAGTGGAGAAGTCCTAAGGGGCCATCAGGGCTGGCAGCCACCGCTCGCACCCGGTGATGGCGCCAAGCGATCGGGGCCAGCACTGGACGCCGGCAGGGGGTGCGAGAGGGGCCGGTGCCAGCAGCAGGTGCAAGCACTGGGTGGGACCGTGGTGTGCAGGGGCAAAGAATTTTCAGTAACCACCAGAGGCTGCCCCGATGATAATGATGGCACCCTGCCTTGGTCTAGCACACCCGCTCACTTGCTCCACCATCTCACCATAGCCGACACCCGCCATGTTCTGCTCTATGCCGCCTGCTGCCAGCACCCGCCATGTTTTGTGCATGCCCCCTGGTGGTCAGCACACGTCATAGTGACTGGTTGTTCAGTTATCCCGTTGTTCTGCCCTTCGGCATATTAGGGTTTTAGATGATAGATAGATAGATAGATAGATAGAGATAGATAGATGATAGATAGATAGATAGGTAGGTAGGGTAGATAGATAGATAGATAGATAGATAGATAGATAGATAAGCACCTGGGCAGGTGAGCCACACTGGCTCCTAGGGACAACCCAGCTGGCTTCCACTCACATCTCACAAGCTGGGTGCTGAGGGCTGTGCAGGCTCTGGCTTCAGCCTGGCTACTTCACCCCAAAAGGAATGGAGTCCATGTGTTTAGAAACTTAAAGGAACTCCTTTCTCTTTCATGGCTGTGACCCTGGGACTTCTCATGTCTGGGGGACAGAAGGTGGTCAGGTCAAGAAAGTTTGCTATGGAAGTTATAGTGGCCAAGTCACAATCACACACACACACACACACACACACACACACACACACACAAAAGTCTACATACATGTGAGATTTTTCTGAGGGTAACCGTTACACCCACAATCTCCCAGGAGGGCAGGTGCCAGCAGGGGGAGAGCAGGAAGGCTCACACACAGCACCTGCCCTGGTTCGACCTCCCTACAGACACCTGGGTCGTCACTGTCCCTGCCCCCACACTCCGGCATCTTCCTTGCCATTTAGAAAACTAATGAAAACCCACTTCCTGTCAGCCCACAGGGAAATCGTAGCACTATGTGGATAAGACACATGATTTAAGGAGGAAATTTGGGATTTTTCTTTTTGTAAAAGTTCAATTTTCAGAAATGTATCTGTCCCTGTAAGTTCTCAAGTTCTACTTGTGCAGACGTGGGCTCATCCCACCTCGGCGTTCTTCTATTGTTGCCAAAGGCACTGGAGGTGCATTAAATCAGTTAAGTTCCACCGCAGGGAAATATAATAGAGTTAATTCTGAAAAGAAATTTCTTAGCAAATAATCTAATTACCGTTCACAATATCAAAGGCAGGAACACAGTTTTCTTTCATTTCAAATATGCTAATAGGCACAAACTGCTGACAAAATAAAGATTTACTACTCTTTCGATCAAAGAAGAATGATTTATTTTTAATCTAAGAGGAAGTTATTTTAGCCGTAAAATATGATAAGAATGACTAAACAAAGAATGAATAAAACATAGACAGCGCACATGGAGGAGGCTGTCGTGGTTGCTAAAATGCACAAGGCTTGCTCAACCAACATGCTTGACAAAGGTCGGACTACATCTGCCTTCAGAATTAAGAGGTGGCAATTTATATTTTGTTCTTTCTTTTATCTGTGGGCTATTGTGTATCTTCCCTGTTTTTACCGAATAATATGTTCATTCAGAGCAATTCCATTCTATTTCTGCCATAAAAATTTCCGCATTTATTTATATTTATTGTTTTCAGCGAGGAAGGGAGAGGGACAGATAGAAACATCAATGATGAGAGAGAATCATTGATCGGCTGCCTCCTGCATGCCCCCTACTGGGGATCGAGCCTGCAACCAGGGCATGTGCCCTGACCAGGAATCAAACCTTGACCTCCTGGTTCATGGGTCGATGCTCAACCACTGAGTCACACCAGCCAAGCAAAAGTTTCAGTACTTAAAAATTAAGGTGAACATTGCCAAATCATTATACAGGGTGGGGCAAAGGGGCGTTTACAGTTGTTCATATGGAAAATAATACAATAATCAATAAATACTACAAGAAGAAGCACTGTGTTTCGCATACTCACAACTATAAACATAATTTTGCCCCACCCTGTAAATGATTTTGTTAGTACCCACCCTGTACTAACAAAAGGTTAATAAAATGCATAACACAGGAAAGTCAAGGAAACTTGATGAAAACTGATGAAGGCGACTACCTTGACTTTCTAGAAGGTCATCCCAGGTATATGGCTTTGTAACAACAACAAGAAATAAAGGTCCGAGTTATTATTGGACCAAGGTGGATCGTTTAGGTTGCCTTCTTTATTCTGGGTTCCGAGTGCCTGCCCTACGGAATCTCTCTTTGCCATGGTCATCACAGCTGAGTCCTTGACACAGTAACATGAAATCCTCCCTAAGATGCTTGTCCAAAGTGATATTTTTCATTTGTCTTGAACAGCCACTGGCTATTACAATATAGACACTGACATCATTATTGCTTGAACGCTAGCGGTATAAGAAACTTGAGACCTACCTTAGCTAATGAGCAGATGAGAGAGATGGAAAGGGATCATTTCAGACACGTGAGGGAAGAAGAGCCAAAGTCTACACTTGGGCCCTAGCCGGCTTGGCTCAGTGGATAGAGTGTCAGCCTTTGGACTGAAGGGTCCCGGGTTCGATTCCAGCCAAGGACACATGCCTGAGTTGCGGGCTCAATCCCCAGTGGGGAGTGTGCAGGAGGCAGCCGATCAATGATTCTCTCTCATCATTGATGTTTCTCTCTGTCCCTCTCTCCTTCTCCCTTCCTCTCTGAAATCAATAAAGAAATGTATTTTTTTTTTAAAGTCTACACTCGGGAGTGCTTGTTTCATTCTGAGAAGGGCTGGTGCCTGGGAACATAACGGTACAGGAAGCAGGAGACGGAGGTGGCACTTTGTGAGGGGAGCTTTGTGAAGGATATGGCTGGAAACAGACTTAGGGACAGATGAGAAAGAGACTGCATGGTTGCTGAGTTTGGGAAAGGAGTTTGGAATCTGCTTGTCATTTCATCGGTCATTTAGTCATTATTTCGGGGCATCTGTTAGGTATTAGGTATTGTTCCAGATGAGCAGATTCAGCAGTTAAAAATAATAATAATAAAAGTCGTAGTATTTCACAGAACCGGGATGTGACTTGAATTAAAGTCTTTCTCTTAGGTCTGCTTTTGAGGCAACAAAATAAGAAAGGAGTTAAGGTGAAGAGGCATGTGGGTGGTCTGTGTGAATGGACATGAAGTAGGAAGATTTGTGTGTATTGCGTCAATGTCCACAGGAGAACATGTACTGCAGGGAAGATACCGAACAACTGGGCAGGTGAGATACCTTGTCCAGTAGGGGTCAGTCTGCCCCTGTCCTTGGCCATCCCACTGCTCACACAATTCACCAATGAGCCGAGTATCCACGGTGGCAGGGACGAAGCTATGCATGAGCACAGAGGTGAGGCCTCACTTTTTCCATGGTTTTTCAAGTTTGGTACAGGGCATATGTATATAAATACAGCCAAACCTGTGTCCACTTCATATGGACGCTGAGTATACTGCCTCTTCTCAGAGACTACTGCTAGTAGTCCTGTGGGTGAAAGGAATATGTGAGTCATCCTCTGACCTTAGCAATAGGAAACCTACAGAAGCTTTTCCAACCCATCATGAATACAGCCATCCTATAATGAGATCAGCACATCAAGCAGAGAATTTAAGGTCTAAGTGAAGATGGTGGCCATTATCCACGCTGAGAACCTGATCCTAGGAAGCGCGTGTGTTGTAAGAGTTGTTACGCGATAACAGGGCAAGTTGCCCGCACAGTGTGACCAACATCGCATTCTCCAACATGCTCTTGGGAGAGATTTTAAGAGAGAAGAATTGAACCTATAGAATTAAACAGTGGAAAACAGGTTCCTTCTGCTAAAGCAAGAAAAGCATTTGCTCATAAATTTTAAGCCTTAGATGTGGAGGTTTTATTAGGCACCAGGAAAAATCTAGATCCTGCATGTTGACCTGAAATAATACAGGAAAGGCTACGAGTTTCCACACGTTGAGGAAACACAAAACACCATCATTTTCAATTTCCACTTTCTATCCATAGGTAGGTCAAGGGTCATGGTCTAAGCCTAGAACAGTGATGGCGAACCTATGACATGTGTGTCAGAGGTGACACGCGAACTCATTTTTTTTTATTGATTTTTGTTAAATGGAATTTAAATATATAAAATAAATATCAAAAATATAAATCTTTGTTTTACTATAGTTGCAAAGATAAAAAAATTTCTATATGTGACACGGCACCAGAGTTAAGTTAGGGTTTTTCAAAATGCTGACACGCCGAGCTCAAAAGGTTCGCCATCACTGACCTAGAACTTCTTCACCTGTCAAAATCTCAACATTTATAATTATTTACAAATAATTCTCAATCATTCACATGCTGAGAAATGCACTCCAGTAAAATAGAGGTAAAATAAACACTGGTAGAACTGAAGAGTTTAGAAAATTCAAGTAAAATGATCTGCATATGTGATATTTTCAAGTTTTAGCTCAATTTAATTCAGAGATTACTTAACTGTTTTATTTTACTTTGCTTTTGTCTTTTTAGAGTTCTTCTTTCTTCCAATTCGTTCTGCCAAAACCATGATATTAGATAAATAACCTACTCTGCTATGCTTTTTAAATTAATTTGAATTTCTTAGAAAATGATTGTTGTCCTTTGGCCCTAAGGACTTTCATTTGCTGGCATGTGTAGGGTGGCTGAGGTGGGAGCGGAAGAGTTTAGGTGAATAACTTTATTTGGGTGCAAACACCACGGTAAAAGACAAAGGGAGGAAAATAAATTTTGAGAACAGTACCTTTTTTGACCTGCCCTTCCATTTAATTTATATTTTATAAAAATTTAGAAAATCAGACAAGTATTTATAGTAAAATGTCAACTTGCAAACAATCATTACAACATTTTAACTTAAAGTTCAATCTATATTTTTATTAAAACTCAATAGTTTTCGCTAAGTGAATAACTTGTATAGAAAAAAAAGGTACCATTGTTATTATTTATAGAATAAGAAATTTTTAAAAATCAATTATCTGGATTTCATTTTAAGTTTTGCCCAGGGTTATATTTTTAGCTGATATCTATCTCCATAAATACATCATCAATTCATATTACTTTATGTTTTATATTGGAGATGGATTAAACGACCTCAGAAGAGAAGTATAGATTTATTGCTGAATATTAAACTTTATAAAGATTTGCAACTTTTTACTCTTAATAAAAAGAGAAGCGTCTACACATGAAACAATTCCTACTCATGAGAATTATGTCATAAGTAGAACAGCCCAGCGATGGCCCACTCCTGTGCATGAGAATGAAGAGATCTGCATTTAGGGACATTTAACGACAACTCGAAGAGACAGAAAACTGAGTAGCAGACAAGAATCTCCCAAATACCAACAGCCTGAACTGTAAGGAATCACCCCAGTTGGTACCAGACAGTAGTCATTTCTGACCCCACACTGATAGGGAGCAACAGTGATGGAAGGAAAAATATTATTTTTAAGGAACTGGAAATATTTTCCTATTTTTTCATAAAAGTGCTTCAAAGTTCCAGACCCACCCAAAGTTGATGCATAGCCATAAAGCATTATTTATTTTTCCCAAACATGATTTTTAAGTGATTTTCTTAAAATAACCATTGTAGACGTAATATGCATTCATGTATTTGCCTGAGGTTAATTATTTTATGTCTATAATGGAAAGAAAACATCGATATGGAAAACAGGCAAAAGAGACAGTCCTGAAGAGCATGGTGGTTGATTTGACCCTATTATGTATATCTTAACTTTTGGGTCCAAACCATGGTTCACGCATAGTTAATGATTTGCAGTGAATGGTAAAATATGGCTTTCACCCATAATCCACTTTCATGTCTGACTTCTCTTTGAACCAAAAAAAAAACCTTTTCTTATGCTTGATCCAAATTGTTCTTGCTCAGATTTAAATGAATTTTCTTTGTTCTGTTTTTAGCAGTGAGCATAAGCACTCCATTGGAGAATGCAGGCAGCATAGAGCATGCCTCGGAACCACTTCTCAAATACATCAAACTCACTTTAAGTCCTAATTCTCTCTTCCCAGATTTTCGCTGTTCCTCTCACCATGGGGACATAGCAAAACTAATAAGAAATGCAGAGTACAGGCAACTCTCAGAACTATTTTTAAACATGCTCTCGAACAAAACTACATGCAAATGGACTGTATTTTTTTTTCATTGGCTCAGTGCATATAACAGAAAATCTGCCCCACACCTCACAACAGGACATGGAAACAACCACAGGGTTACATCGTTTGCATGCTCCGTTTCTAAATTTTAGGAATGTTATGCTTATGTTGCCAAGCAATGTGCAAATCAATGGCTCCTTGGCATCTTGTATCCTTTGGAAAAAAGCTATATTTAGCAGTTTGCTTATAAGGCATTTTCCTAAATGCAAAATATCTCCCAAACTGCTGGAACACCTGGCTTTGGGGTCAACTTCTTAAACTCACCAGAAACATCTTAGGAACGTTTTCTTTCTAACTACATCATGGGAAATACACTGTGAGTGTGTTTGTGTGCGTATATATATGTGATATATATCATACTATTATATATACACATTATATGATATAGATCATGCAATTATAGACACATACATGATATATATCATACGATCACATATTCTGTAGGTGACATATATCATACTATTATATATACACTAGAGGCCCGGTGCACGAAATTTGTGCAAGGGGGGGGGGGGGCGGCCCTTAGGCCAGCCTGCACCCTCTCCAATCCAGGACTTCTGGCTCCCAACCACTAGCCTGCCTGCCTCCCTGATTGCCCCTAACCGCTTCTGCCTGCCAGCCTGATCAATGCCTAACTGCTCCCCTGCTGGCCCGGTCACTCCTAACTTCCTTCCCTTGCCAGCCTGGTTGCCCCCAACTGCCCTCCCCTGCGGGACTGGTCATCCCCCACTGCCCTCCCCTGCCAGCCTGGTCGCCCCTAACCGCCCTCCCCTGCTGGCCTGCCCCCTCGCAACTGCCTTCCCCTGCTGGCCTGATCGCCCACAACTACCCTCCCCT
>NW_005871181.1:3677208-3734395 GCF_000147115.1 Myotis lucifugus
CTTCCCTCCCCTGCCAGCCTGGTCTCCCCCAACTGCCCTCCCGATGCCAACCTGGTCGCCCCCAACTGCCCTCCCCTGATGGCCTGATCACCCACAACTGCCCTCCCCTGCTGGCCTGCCCCCTCCCAATTAACTGCCCTCCCCTGCTGGCCATCTTTGACCACATGGGGGCGGCCATATTGTGTGTTGAAGTGATGGTCAATTTGCATATTACTCTTTATTATATAGGATATGTATATAAGGTCTAGAACAATGGCAGTGATTCAGGATTACCATTTGGACTTGACCTGCATCAAAAATAGTAACTAATAGAATAACTAGAGAGGATACACGTTCATGGAGCGGTTGTATTTCCCAGGACACTGCGTGTGTCAGAAGAAAAAGTTAGGAACACACTTAAGAGCAACCAAAGTCTAATGTGTAAAAGGACACATTTTATATCCAACTAAAAACACAGAATTCACAATGACAAATAAGACAATGGAGCTGCGAGTGAAACATCGGGGAAGTCTGTAACTTGGGAAACAGAAGAGCACTTACTGGTGTCACCGAACGTTTTTAATTGTTCTGGAGGCATAATAGATTCCAGGCTTAAAATGCCACAGATAATGCAGAAATTTGACTTGAAATACAAACTCTGCAATTATCACCTCACAGCCTGAATTGCTTATTGGAACATTCAACGACGCATTAGTCGCCCGCTTTCCTCTCGTTTGTCTCGCATTTCTTTCCTATAAGCCATACTCTGACAAAACACCGTACTCACTCATCTCTTCCCGTGAAAACACTTCTGCTTGTGTCTTTTTCAACATGAAATTTAAACACGCAGACATTCACTGCGTGTCAGAAATCTGGAACCAAGACTACACATACCTGATCTATCCCTGTTGGCTCTCAGGGACCTTTTATCTGCATGTCAGTCACCACCTTCCACATACACACGTATGTGTGAAGGACTTCATTTGCAACACCCATCAGCAAACAACAGAAGAACTAAACTGGAGACTCGAACACAGACGTGTTTTCTAGTGGATTAAAAAAAAAAGAAACGTGGCTTAGAATACTCTGAATATATTAAGGGTATATTCAGAGTATTGTAATATATCAATAACTTTCTATTTCTCCTCACATGGAAAATTAATAGAAAATTATTGCCCTGACCGGTTTGGTACACTGGATAGAGCATCAGCCTGGGGACTGAAGGGTCCCAGGTTTGATTCCAGTCAGGGGCATGTACCTTGGTTGCAGGCTCATCCCCAGTAGTGGGGTGTGCAGGAGGCAGCTCATCGATGTTTCTAACTCTCTATCCCACCCCTTCCTCTCTGTAAAAATCAATAAAATATGTTGTAAAAAACGAAAAAAAATTATTAAAAATTAGAGGAAGTCTAAAAATCCTTGAATATATTTATATATTTATTTTATGTAAGGTATATACTTTTTATATTTATTTGTTTGTATTTTGTTATGTAAAGTATATATATTAATATTATGTAAAGTATACATTTATATGCTGCAAGATATATTTATAAGTATAAATACATTAAAATATATATTATATATATATATGTAACTACCCTGATTCTCTCTCATCATTGATGTTTCTATCTCTCTCTCTCCTCCTTTCCTCTCTGAAATCAATAAAAAATATATTTTAAAAGTGAAGACTTTTACAGGCAAGAGGGGGAGGAAACAGTTTTACTAGGAAAGAAAAAGTGGGTTGGTTATTGCAAAGTTACCTTCCTTTGAGGGTGGCTAGGGGTCTAAGGCAGATGACTAACTAGTGCTGATCAGATGACTCCTGGTGGACTGGTGTAAGATTCCATTTCTGGGAGAGCTGAATCTGTAACTACGTGAAGTCTTGGTAGGTGACATGGGGCTTCCCATAAGTGACTTCATCTGGGGCTATTGTCCTGTGTTTTAAAAGTTGCTAATTGGGCCCAGCCATCATGGCTCAGTGGTTGAGCATCGGCCTATGAACCAGGAGGTCATGGTTCAATTCCCAGTCAGGGCACATGCCCGGGTTGCGGGCTTGATCCCCAGTGTGGGACGTGCAGGAGGCAACCGATCAATGATTCTCTCTCATCGTGAATGTTTCTATCTCTCTCCTTCTCCCTTCCTCTCTGAAATCAATGAAAATATTTTTTTGAAGTTGCTAATTGGATCGGAGAGCCCACTGCAACCTTTAGCTACTTAGCATCTGAGATTGATGGTATAGATTTTAATACAAAGGTTTAAATTTACTCAAGCCTTTTACACAGAGAAAGTTAAGTGATCATTAAAATGAGAAGGCCCCTCATGTTATTTTAGTACACAGATCCAAAACAATGCATCTACTACAAAGCATAATCCATTAGGTTAATGATCACGGTTGAAGTAACAAAGAGATATTAGGGCAGTGATTCATTGATTCCGTCAACCTTCCCCTACATCAACTTGCATTTTCAGAATGATGCAACGTTCATTTTTCTTGGGATCATTCTGCGGTAAACGATGACTTAATTTCTCTGTCAAACAGAATTCTCAAAGGCAAGCCCAGAAAAATGACGCCACATAGCATCATCGTGCATTGGATCCTAATCGAAGTACGTTGCAGCTCTTTTTTAGGTGCATTTTAAATATATGTATATATATTTAAATCTATAAAAACATATAATCTATAAGAATATATTTTTAAAAACCCATAATCACTAAACCCATAATCAATAAATATATATATTTTTGTTAATCCTCACCCAAGGATACTTTTCCATTGATTTTTAGAGAGAGTGGAAGGGAGGGAGAGACACAGAAAGAGAAACTTCGATGTGAGAGAGACGCATTGATTAGTTGCTTCCCGAACAAGCCCCCAACTGGAGCTGGGGATTGAGCCTGCAACTGAGGTACATGCCCTTGACCAGAATCAAACCTGGAACTGCAGTCCAAGGGTCGATGCTCTAACCACTGAGCGACCCAGCTAGGGCACAGGTACTTTTTTTTAATTTTTTTAGTAATGACAGCTCCTTCATGACAATATTTCTGCATCAGGTATGTAACCCAGACAACAAGAAGGGCAGCTCCACTGTATTCCTGAGCAGTGCCATGGACGCAGCGTTAGGAGATACATATTTTTAAATCTTTTAAAAACCGTTTCCAAACCACTCATACTTGATCTTGAAGAGTAACAGTTTGCACGAGGAAAAGGGATCTGGGCTGAAACACACCCTGGTGTTACCAGGCAGGGTGGATTTCAGAGAAGCACACCAACTGGTCCATCTCAGATGGACTCGCGTGGATGGGAGATGAAAGGGGAGAAAAGCTGTACGAGACATTAGAGGAGCCAGAAGACGTGCCTACCATGTACAAAGAGGCTTCTGAGAGAAAATCACCCCCACTCTGTTGGATAGTTTGAATTTTGTTTTCCAAATTTAGTGATTATGGCTTTTTAAAAAAATATTTTTATAGATTTCAGAGAGGAAGGAAGGAGAGATAGAAACATCAATGAGGAGAGAGAATCATTGATCTGCTGCCTTCTGCAGGCCCCCTATTGGGTATCGAGCCCACATCCTGGGCATGTGCCCTGATGGGGAATCAACCCCTGACCTCCTGATTCACAGGTTGACACTCAACCACTGAGCCACACTGGCCAGGATGATTATGGTTTTGAGTGGAGCCTTCAAGAAGTTCACATAAATCTTACTGTCGTCACAACAGGTTGAACTAGGATCTATTAATCATGAGAGAGGGGGAAAGTGTACATGTTAATGCCTGTCTCGCTGGCCTCTGTAGACTCCTGTGGTCAAAGACCACACTTTAAGCAGTATAAGAATTTTTAAGATTAATAGATATACTCATAAAACAGAAGGAAAGATGCCTCTCAATATGGTGGTTCTAGATAAACTCCTCCAGTGTGATTCTTTAGGAATAAGAAACAGCCACACACAAAAAAAGGATTACAATAAGTCCTCTCCATTTGAACAGAAAAGCAAGGTCTGCATGAACTCAAGCTCTGATCTCCCTAGACATGCTAAGCAATGTGCTGGTCCTTAACACGTGTGTTTCAGCTCCTTTCCTGACCTTTTATATTGTCCTTACAATAATGGTCACGTGTGATCCCGCCTGTATTACATCTGACTTTAACCCCTACCCTTCTCCCTTCCTCCATTCAGCTCCAATCCTACTGGCTTCCTTATGCTTCAAACATCCCAGGCTTAGGTCCACCTGCCCCCACATGAGGATAGGGCCGGGCTGGCCCCCTATTATAACCTGGAACATTATTCCCCCCGGTTCACCACGGCTCCCTGCAGCCCTCCTTCCTCTCTCTGCATACATAGCATCTCTTCCATGAGAACCACCTCTGCAACCTAACCTGTCATTTTGCCATAGCTGTCCTGATTCCCTTTATGAGAAAATAACTGTATACGTGCATTTATTTAACTTGAAGACCTAAGGGATTATGGCAAGGAAATAATGCTTGCATATAAGCATAACCAATGGACATAAGACACTGGGGATAGGGGAAGCCAGGGGAATGTCAAGAAGGGGGGGGAAAGGAGACATATATAATACTCTTTGTAATACTTTAAGCAATAAAACAAAATTTTAAAAAAAGAAAATAATGCTTCAAGTTTACGCTCTGTCTTAATGAGGACCAGTGCACTGATTTAAAGTGATTTTAGTTAAATTCTGGGCAATGATAGTAAGGGGGGGGGGGAGAAAAAACTTCCTAGTCGATTTGGAAAACGTTATACGGAAAATATCACGGTGTTTTTCTTCCGATGGTGAAACTGGCATTAAAGGACATTTAAAGCTCCGTTATAATTTTCACACCCCGCTTCCTCGTCGCTACAGTTGTGTTTCACGTGGCTCCCTTCCTCCAAGCGGGACCACATGTTTTATAGACTGCAAGCTACTAATCAAAAGGGTAAAGACGCTTTAATTTTGAATATATTTCACTTATCTTAAAGGTAAGTGCTATTTTGAGTTTCCTGCACTTTCAGATTTTTCCACCTCTAAAGAAATAAGTCAAGTCTCCTTCTGGATAGAATAAACTGCCAACAACCTACACATATTTCTTAAGTTCAGGGGCTGAGTGGAGACGATGGGAAGAGGGAGATTGCTTTATGAGATGCGACCTTTGGCCTTTCTGTGTGGCAGTCTTACCTCTGGGCGGGGAAAGAGAACTCTTACCTCTGGCCGTGGCCATTATCTGATGACCTACAAGGTGAATGCCACACACTTCTGTTGGAATTTTGATGACCTTCAGGTATTCTACAAGGAAATAAATTTTGCAATAAATGTTTATGGGAGTATGCTCAAGGAAGACCGTGCGAGCATGATAGCAATCAATCACATACACACCAGAACGTCCCTCGAGAACATGGATTTTTTTTTAAATAACAAGACAGATTTTAACACTGTAAGAGGAAAGCAGCTAAATGATTGCCTGGGTTTTTATTTTCATGCTTTTTTTTTCAAGAATAAAGGGTGTCCCCCCAAAATATATACATGCTTTAACAGCTGATGGCTCAATGTTGCAAATGAAATGTGTTTTGATAAACAGTGCCTTTATAATTATCCAAAGTGTGTGTGCACATTTTGGGGGGACACCTTATATATAAAATGTGGCGGAGCCCTAGCCACCCCTTTAAAAAGATAGCTCCTGGCCTGGCTGCTGTGGCTCAGTGGTTGAGCGTCAACCTATGAACCAGGAGGTCACGGTTCAATTCCCAGTCAGGGCACGTGCCCGGGTTGTGGGCTCGATCCCTGGTGTGGGGTGTGCAGGAGGCAGCCGATCGATGATTCTCTCTCATCATTTCTATCTCTCTTTCCCTCTCCCTTCCTCTTTGAAATCAATAAAAACATACATATTTTTAAAAGAGAATACAAGCCAATAAAACCAGAGAGTAAAGGTGGATGACTTACAGAATATGACGCAGAAAGAAAGAAGAGGTGAGCATTCCCAGAGCTGTCTATCATTAAAATCTCTCCATGGAGGTGGTTTCTGGTGATCTCCAAACTTTCCTGAATTCATTCCTGTCAGGAAAAAGAAAAAAATAAATTGAGCATGTGCCCTCACAGCATGTATTTATTTAACGTAATGTTCACGTACTATTGAGCTAATCAGTTGCAAACGTTGAAAAATATACACACAAAAAATCACTTGTCAAAAATGAGTCAAATACTTTAGTAAGTCATTTAATGGTTAAAAGGGTACAAAAAAAACTTCTGAGAATGCCTCAATATTTTTATTACAGCATCCAAAGTGGAGTATATTTTGGTACTTGGGTTCGCGAGCCAACATTGTCATCTTAGTTAAAATATCTTGAAAACACTTAAATACAAATAGGAGAAATGCACCACTGGCTGCGTTAATAGTCATGACACACGTTTTTCAATCCGCATGTAATTGGGCTAAGATTTTATTGAAATTTCGCTTTATGCTGTATTTCTGTATTCCTTGAGCCACTGGTTAGAAAATGGTTTCTAAATCTTTTTTTATGTGAAGAGCAATGAGAGTGTTCACGGGTGAAATATTTGCAACAAAATATTTCCAAATATCTCTCTTCAAAATGCTCTCTCATTGGCATGAGTTTTTTCCTCGCTGATTGTGGGGAAAAATGTCCTATTTACCAAGAGGCGCCTAATAAAATGTGATCATTTTAAAAAATAAGTGTCAGGGACCATGCGATAATATGATTAGATTAGAACGCTTTAGTGTCTCTTCCCGACCCACCCAGTACACGCCTGACAAGAAGCTGAGAGGACTGACCTTCCCCTGACTCTCAATCTGAGGATTCTTGGCAGGAATCTCTCTAAGCAACTCATCCATTTCGTGAAAGTCAGTTTCAGAACATTAGATCGTAAAAACAATAAATAACATAATTATTTTTACTTTTACTTACAAACTGAGGCCACCAGCATCAGTCTGTATTATTTATATAACAGGCCTTTGGGTATATCTTCATTTTTAAATAACAGTAACTATGAATTGAAGTCCTTATAATATTTTCTTGGATTTCAGTGGATCAACTTTAGGACTCCACATACCGGTAAGCAGATATTCCGTGTTGAAGACCAAACACACACACACACACACACACACACACACACACACACACACTCAATAGTAACCATGTGAGGCGATGGATGGGTAAACTAATACTGTGATCATTATACTTACACAGGGAAGACATTTGGAAGTAAACCATTTTCAGTTATGATCTCTTCGTAATTACACTTTAAGAAGCTCATCTAATCGTGTGATTTGGCTGGTTATAAGGAGAGAGGTCGGTCGATGGCAATGTGGTGACTGCCCATTGCCCACAGCCATGACGTCATCATCTCAAATTTATTTTTTGATGGGTTATAGAATGTTAGAGCCAAGAAAAGGGGCATTTTAAAGGTTGGGGTTCTACCATGACAGAGGACACATGGGAAGACTTTCTTTTGTTTGAAAAATATGACAGAGGTGAGACAATGCTTTTGTTTCTCTTGCCATTTATCCCACTTTGTTATTTGATCTGATTAAGAAGAAGAAAAAAGGAGAAGTAGGTCATGTCTATTGTCATTAACCTCCACAGACAAGTCATAGTGAAAAAATGAGGTGTAGTCTATCTTCATAGATGCCCGGAACAAAAAATGATATTGCGATTTCTACATTACCTTGATAAATCTTTTGAGTAAAATCTCGGTATAATTTCACAAACACAGCGAAGTTTAAACTAGGAGTGTTCCTTTTAAAATCTATTTAGGATGCTAAAGAAAACATGTTGATTTATCTGTCCATATATCATTTGCTCAAGAGTTTATTGTGAAATTATTACGTGCCAAGCATTATACCAGATGTGGTATAAAAGTATTTATCTCTAAAGCAGTCACCATTGAGTTCTAAATAGGTGATGAGAAATCCCTCAATAGTCCTCTAGCTTTTTATCTTGTCATTAGTAAACATACCTTCTCACTACCAACGTCACCAAAGAGAGGGTTTCGTAAATTAATTCCTAGTATTGTTCAATTGACAGCTTCAGGAGAAACAAAGAATGCTTCTCTTTAGCTCTGAGGACTTAAAAAAAATGTCATGGCTTCCCTGACTGGTTTGGCTCAATGGATAGAGCGTCGGCCTGCCGACTGAAAGGTCCCAGGTTCGATTCCGGTCAAGGACATGTACCTTGGTTGTGGGCACATCCCCAGTAGGAGGTGTGCAGGAGGCGGCTGATCGATGTTTCTCTCTCATCGATGTTTCTAACTCTCTATCCCTCTCCCTTCCTCTCTGTAAAAAATCAATAAAATATATTTTTATTTTAAAAAATGTCATGGCACCTGAAGGTGGCAGTTTGGAGGTTAAGGCAGAACACATCAATGCAGATGGCTTGAGCCAATTCCTTAACATAAATCTTTACACCTATATCAATAACTCTATCTCTATCTATCTATCTATCTATCTATCTATCCACCTACCTTTCCATCCACCTATCTTGTTAGTTCTCTCTGGAGAACCCTAATACAGTTAGTATAATGAAAGCTCACTTTGCCGAAACCGGTTTGGCTCAGTGGATAGAGCGTTGGCCTGCAGACTGAAAGGTCCCGGGTTCGATTCCGGTCAAGGGCATGTACATTGGTTGTGGGCACACCCCCAGTAGGAGATGTGCAGGAGGCAGCTGGTCGATGTTTCTCTCTCATCGATGTTTCTAACTCTCTATCCCTCTCTCTTCCATTCTGTAAAAAAAAAATCAATAAAATATATTTAAAAAAAAAGAAAGCTCGATGTTTCTAACTCCTTTTTATTTATTATGTGATATTGAAGTCCTATATTTTTATTTCTCACTATTTGTTGAAATATATAGCCAAGCAATGTAAAGAGAAATTAAATTTTACCACTTGAAATCTAATTACACCTTAAGAATAGAAAATGACATATGTTTTACATATTCATATGGTTTTTTTAAACATTTGATATTTACTGTATTTCTTTATACTATGTAGAAAACAATTTTATAGAGAGAGTTCAAAATATACCTGTAGTGTTGTGCATCATGGTATTGATATTGCCTGTACACAGAGTACCATTGCACTACGTCAGTTCTTCCTGGACCCAACGGTGTGGTGGGCTCAGTAAATTCATTAACAGGAAAGATAAGCCTCACCCCTGATATTCCACACTCATCAGACAAGGAAATAACAATCTTTTTTAAAACTCAGAAATTGCATCTTTAGTCAGTGAAATTCCTATCTTAAAAGTTCTGTGCATGTGTAGGCAAAAAAAAGATTTTGACTTATGTGAAGAAGCACGTTTATTCACGTGGATATGGGGAGAGGAGCGCAGAGTACAACCGAGCTCTACTGAACATCAAGATTGCGAGGATCAATCTAACCTAATACACATGTCACAGCTACTGGACAGGTACACCAGGGTGGCTTACGTTCATTCTCCCCAGAGAAAAACACTTTATGATTCTTTAAGAATATTTGCAGAGAGGACAGATGAACCTGCTTGAAGACAACAGCTTTCCTTACCTTTGTAGAGACTTTTTACTTCTTGAAAGATTAACCTAAGAGTTCCAAGAGGAGAGAGCAAAACAAGAGTGAATTCGAGGGCTGCCAAAAGAGACGGAAAGATTCTCCAAGAATGGAGAGAAGTCCTAGAAATACCAAAGATGTGCTGAGGACAAGAAACTCTGTACCAAACTCGGATGATATCTGAGGCAGAAGATCCTCCAGGGGAGTTGGCTCATTCCTGCCGCTAGAGAGATGGGCTCTGGGCAGGAAAGCTCCCAGCGCCAGCAAAGAGGCCCAGATCCCAGGGCCTGGGAGCCCAGTGTGGGCGAGTGCAGAGGGCAGGCACACAGACAGCGGGCATCTCAGTAGCATCCACGTGTGCCTAAGGTTAGAGAGGCTTGTTCAATGATGCTACTCAATGTAAGATCCCAACTGCTTCCATACTAGGTGTGTGGGATGCTGGTTGAGAAAACTTACATATGAATGAAATTAAATTCTTCAATCACCCACGTACAAAACTCATCAAGATAACATTATAGCCATGACCGGTTTTGGCTCAGTGGATAGAGCGTCGGCCTGCGGACTGAGGGGTCCCAGGTTCGATTCCGGTCAAGGGCATGTACCTTGGTTGTGGGCACATCCCCAGTAGGAGGTGTGCAGGAGGCGGCTGATCGATGTTTCTCTCTCATCGATGTTTCTAACTCTCTATCCCTCTCCCTTCCTCTCTGTAAAAAATCAATAAAATATATTTTTATAAAAAAAAATGTCATGGCACCTGAAGGTGGCAGTTTGGAGGTTAAGGCAGAACACATCAATGCAGATGGCTTGAGCCAATTCCTTAACATAAATCTTTACACCTATATAAATAACTCTATCTCTATCTATCTATCTATCTATCTATCCACCTACCTTTCCATCCACCTAACTTGTTAGATCTTTCTAGAGAACCCTAATACAGTTAGTAAAATAAAAGCTCATTTTTTATTTATTATGTGATATTGACATCCTATATTTTTATTTCTCACTATTTGTTGAAAAATATAGTCAAGCAATGTAAAGAGAAATTAAATTTTATCGCTCAATATCTAATTACACCTTAAGAATAGAAAATGACATGTTTTACATAATTTATATGGTTTTTTAAAATATATATTTACTATATTACTTTATACAATGTAGAAAACAATTTTATAGAGAGAGTTCAAAATATACCTGTAGTGTTGTGCATCATGGTATTGATATTGCCTGTACATAGAGTACCGTTGCACAACATCAGTTCTTCCTGGACCTAGCGGTGTGGTGGGCTCAGTAAATTCATTAACAGGAAAGATAAGCCTCACCCCTGGTATACCACACTCATCAGATAAGGAAATAACAATCTTTTTTCAAACTCAGAAATTGCATCTTTAGTCAGTGAAATTCCCATCTTAAAAGTTCTGTGCATGTGTAGGCAAATAAAAGATTTTGACTTATGTGAAGAAGCACGTTTATTCACGTGGATATGGGGAGAGGAGCGCAGAGTACAACCGAGCTCTACTGAACATCAAGATTGCTAAGATCAATCTAACCTAATACACATGTCACAGCTACTGGACAGGTACGCCAGGGTGGCTTACGTTCATGATCCCTACATTCTGTCTCCCACAGAAAAACACTTCATGATTCTTTAATAATATTTGAAGAGAGGACAGATGAACCTGCTTGAAGACAACAGATTTCCTTACCTTTGTAGAGACTTTTTACTTCTTGAAAGATTAACCTAAGAGTTCCAAGAGGAGAGAGCAAAACAAGAGTGAATTCGAGGGCTGCCAAAAGAGACGGAAAGATTCTCCAAGAACGGAGAGAAGTCCTAGAAATACCAAAGATGTGCTGAGGACAAGAAACTCTGTGCCAAACTCTGATGACGTCTGAGGCAGAAGATCCTCCAGGGGAGTTGGCTCATTCCTGCCGCTAGAGAGATGGACTCTGGGCAGGAAAGCTCCCAGCGCCAGCAAAGAGGCCCAGATCCCAGGGCCTGGGAGCCCAGTGTGGGCGAGTGCAGAGGGCAGGCACACAGACAGCGGGCATCTCAGTAGCATCCACGTGTGCCTAAGGTTAGAGAGGCTTGTTCAACGATGCTACTCAATGTAAGATCCCCTGACTGCTTCCATACTAGGTGTGTGGGATGCTGGTCGAGAAAACTTATATATGAATGAAATTAAATTCTTCAATCACCCACGTACAAAACTCATCAAGATAACATTATAGCCCTGACCAGTTTGGCTCAGTGGATAGAGCGTCAGCTTGCAGACTGAGGGATCCCGGGTTCAATTCCAGGCATGGGCATGTACCTTGGTTGTGGGCACATCCCCAGTAGGGGGTGTGCAGGAGGCAGCTCATCGATGTTTCTCTCTCATCGATGTTTCTAACTCTCTATCCCTCTCCCTTCCTCTCTGTAAAAAATCAATAAAATATATTTTTTAAAAGATAACATTATAAATCTTTATAGAATTTTTGAAAATAAAATAATCAGACAATATATTAAATTATTTCATCAGTTCTGATAATAAATGTGTGCTCCCCTAATTGACCTCTGGACCCAATTTAGAAGAGATAATTTGGAAATTTATAGCTGTAGAAACCAGAATGATCTATATACCAGTGTTGAACTGAGCCAGGTGAGAGACTGAGGAAAACTAAAAATCAGTAGTACTGACCCTGTAGTTATTAACATTTGACATGGTGTTCATTGTTGACTTCCGCAGTCATTTTTATTTTTAAAATACTGCATCAAGGAAGTGATATCATATGGTACTTGTCTTTCTCTGACTGGCTTATTTCACTTGGTATAATATTCATTCATATGTGGAATTTAATGAACAAACTGAACTACCAAGCAACAGAGAGACAGACTCATAGAAAGCAGGCAGACAGCTCTGGTTGGGGGTGAGGGGTATGGAGGGATTGAACAAAAAGGGAAAATAGAGAGAGAACTCATGGACATGAACAACAGGGTGGAGATTGGGGTGGGTGGAAGTGGAAGAGGGGATAAATGGCAATGGGAAAATTAAAATAAAAAATAAGTTACAAAATAAAATATTGCATTGAACCATTATCGTGATTCCTGAAATGATTTTTGCTGCACCCTTAAATTTTCCACCTGAGAGCATTTCACTTGCCTCACCCTAAGCTCAGCCCTCACTACACACACAATATTTCTAGAATATTAATCACAATGCCTACAGAACCCATCTGAGGAGATAAATATCTCTTTGACTATGAGAGTCGAGAAAGTGATAAGAGTATGCAACACATGAGCTAGTGCAATAAATTTCATATCACTTAGAATATTCATTTCTTGACGAGGAACTCGCTCCAGAAAAATCTCCTTCTCTCTCCCACATACAAAGAAAGATACAAACTGAACTTATTTTTTGAGGTAGCATTAATAGAAAAAGAATCTTGAAATGTTTTGACATATTTTTAAGCTTTTCCATTATTACCCATTTAGGATTTAGAAATTCTCTCAACAGTAGTTTACCTGCTGATTGTAACATATCTGAATATTCATTACTTTTATTTTAATAATTCATTTAAAGTCTCATTAGCATCTGTATTTGAGATTTTTAGTTAGATGGCAGCTGTTCAGTATACCACATGGACTTTTGGTCTTCTTTTATTTCTATAATTTTTGTTTTATGATAATGCAGCTTTCTCATCAGATAGTAAGACTGCAGAATGGGATTTGGGAATTGATACCAGTCAGTTTTATCCTCAGTAGTCACAAGTAAACAAAGATTAAGACGGAAATAGAACTCAAAGTCACACAGGAAAAGCATGCCGAAGTATTGATGGAAAGCCGTATCTGAGTGTATTTAATCACAAACGGCAATACTATACATTTTATAGCACTGTATGCTTCACAAATTACAATCATTTTTTTATCCAAATTACCTAACAACTTTAGAAGGCAAGCTGTGCGGGTTTATTATCACTATTTTACTCATAAGAGAGCTGGCTTTAGGCCTCCCCGCATGTCGTAAGACGCACTGTATTATGTTCTCTGCAAAATGTGATTCAACATTGTTATTAGGAACAAAAGGTGATGCGATGTAAAATATAATGTAAAGCCAAATTTACAGGATTAGTAAGTTCAGTAGGTTTACTTTTCTAATCCAAGCAGAGCAGCAAACTACAGCAAAAAGCGTCGCCTCATCAAAACCTGAGTGGTTCTCAACCTTCCTGATGCCGCGACCCTTTAATACAGTTCCTCATGTTGTGGGGACCCCCAACCATAAAATTATTTTCGTTGCTACTTCCTAACTGTCATTTTGCTACTGTTATGAATCGTCATGTAAATATCTGATATGCAGGATGTATTTTCATTGTTACAAATTGGCCATAATTAAAGCATAGTGATTAATCACAAAAACAATATGTAATTATATATGTGTTTTCCGATGATCTTAGGCGACCCCTGTGAAAGGGTCGTCCGACCCCCAAAGGGGTCGGGACCCACAGGTTGAGAACCGCTGGTAGAGATGCTGCAAAAACAGCCCCCTTGAGACAGTGATGGCTGACTCCCTCAGAAAGAATACTAAATACTCACTTTCAAAAACGTTCCTTACTACCAGTGTCAGAGACAAACATTGGATTTAATGGACCAAAAATCTGACTTTTTTTTTTAAGATATTGCCAAAGATCACATGTTTGAAAATCACCTGTATCATTAACACTGTTTTGCAGACAAAATGGGGTAAACTAAAGCAGGTCATTGGAAATCCTTTTCCTTTTTTTCTTAATCTAATTTATTAAACTCTTAATGTTCTTTAGAAAGATACCACCCGTATAAATATTAAGTAATGACAGTAACCTAACCCAATTAATAAATGTTGGCCATTTCTAAGAACCTGTCTTTCTTAAACTGTATTTCTTGCCAGATTTCTTCCATTCTGCCTGTCTAGACCCCAGTCTGTGAGCTCTTCATGAGCAAATCAGAGTGCGTTTACGAAAGAGTTTTGTTGTGTTTCTGTTTTGGTTTTTTAGCAGCAGCAACTAGAACACCCAATAAAGCCCTCGCTGGTTTGGCTCAGTGGATAGAGCATCAGCCTGTGGACTGAAGGGTCCCAGGTGCGATTCCAGTCGAGGGTACATGCCCAGGTTGTGGGCTCGATCCCCAGTAGGGGCTGTGCAGGAGGCAGCCGACCAATGATTCTCTCTCATCATTGATGTTTATCTCTCTCTCTCCCTCTGCCTTCCTCTCTGAAATCAATAAAAATACATATATTAAAAAAATAAAAGATAATAAATAAAATATGGAAGATACTTGTTAATTTACTTTAAATTGCTGATATTTAAATACATTGAATGTCTAGTATTACTTTGGAACCATGAGGGACCGTCCAAATCTTTTGTCCTAATTCCCACTTTTTTTTTCCGAACCATGGAAACCATGGAGCAGAAATGACTGCTCTCCCCATCACTCAGTAGGAAGGGCACAGGGAGGCTCTGGACTTGTGTCTCCTAAGTCCTGCGAAATTCCCACTGCCTTGGGTTTTCCTGTAGAAAGTGGCCTAGCCCATCTGGCCTGGCTCAATGGTTGAGCATCGACCTATGGACCAGGAGGTCACAGTTCGATTCCCGGTCAGGGCACCTGCCTGGATTGCAGACTTGAGCCCCAGTAGGGGGCATGCAGGAGGCAGCCAATCAATGATTCTCTCTCATCATTGATGTTTCTCTTTCTCTCTCCCTTTCCCTTCCGCTCTGAAGTCAATAAAATATATTTTTTTTCTTTAAGTGGCCTACATAAAAGCAATAATTTTAAACCCTGTATTGCTTTACCATTTCCGCCCTCAATGACTTTCAGACCAGCTCTCTTGTTGGTCTCTGGGCTGCCATTAGCCAGAGAGAAGCTCGGCCACTCACATTTCAGAGCTCCAAGACACATTGCTTCTACGACGGGGTCTTGACCAGTAAATTACCTTCACTTTTCTCCTGACAAAATTCAAGTTTATTAAGTTTCAAGATGTTGCCCAAGGACTATGGCTAAGTAGAAAAGAAAGATTTATGCTTATAAACAGTTATTTTTCCTTTATTGTGCAGGAAACCTCAAGAGAAATATCACACAAACCTAGAGAACAAGAAAATGAAATTTTAAAATGAAGTACTGTATGAGTTTTCCTAATAATCCTCTGCACTTGTTTTCCTTTCCTAATAATTTCTCTGACTTCAATTATATGTATGTACTTACGTGTAGTATACAATAAGCTTGTAGATTATATATATAAACTATTTACACGCATACTTCATTTTGATGCACTTCATTTTATTGTGCTTTGCAGATGCTGCATTTTTTACCAATTAAAGGTGATTGTAATCCTGCATCAAGCAAATCTATTGGTTCAATTTTTCCAATAGCATTTGCTCATGTCTCTGTTACCTTTTGGTATTTTTAATCTTTTTCATTATTATTACATTTGCTAGAGTGATCTGTGATCAGTGATTTTTAGTGGAACATTTATTTTGGACATACACTATTGCACACTTACTAGACTATAGTATAATATAAACATACCTTATATATGCACTGGGAAACCAAAAAAAATTCATGTGACTTGTTTTATTGCAATATTCTCTTCTTCGTAGTGGTCTGGAATCAAACCCAGAATACTTCCAAGGTACGCCTGTATATAGAAAAGAAAATACACACATAATAAAATTCCCTTGTATTAAGTGGGAGCCGAAACTTCGTTGGTTCTTCTGATGTCTTTATTCTATCAGGCAGAAACAAAGCAAAACCAAACAAATCAACTCATTTCATTGTTTCTCTCCGGATGGTACCTTCAAGGAATTTCAGAACTAAGAGTTATGCTTTAAATGACTCGGCTGAGCACTGGATCTCAATTAGAATTACTTTGCTTCTTCAACTACCAAGTCTGGTCCTGTCACCCACACATTATTATAAAAACGGAAATCAGTAAATGGAGAAAGCCATCTGCATATCTTATGATGCATCTCCAAAAAAAAGCCTTTATCTGGAATAATAAAGCGTTTTTATCAAATGATAGAAAATGTACCAGTGTCATCTGCTAACAATGATGAAAAGAGTATAGAGTTCAATTGTTCAAGGGAATGTTTTACCGGAGTGCAGCATACAGAGAAAAGCACAGAAATCACAATCATTTTACCAAGTGCCCATTTCTGTGTAAAACCACCCAGATTAAGCAAGATATTTTTATTTTTTTCTTTATTGATTAAGGTATTATATATGTGTCCTTATCTCCCCATTCCCCTCCCACCCCCCTACTCATGCCCTCACCCCCCTGGTGTCTGTGTCCATTGGTTAGGCTTATATGCACGCATACAAGTCCTTTGGTGCTCTCTGTCCCTTACCCCCACCCTCCCCTACCTTCCCTCTGAGGTTTGACAGTCTGAACGATGCTTCTCTGTCCTTCTAGAAATCTCCTCACAACCCCCTGGAGTCAGCACTCCTCCTAACGGTGTGGTTTCTGCCTCCATAGGTTAGTTTTAACTGCTTTGGGACTTTACATAAATGGAACTAAACGGTACGTATTCTTTGGTGCCTAGTTTTTCACTCGCCGTTTGCAAGATGAGCCCATGTTGTTGCATGCCGCCATAATCCGTTCTTTATTGTTGCTGTGGAGTGTGGACGATTCCACAAATGATTTATCTTCTCTATGGTAAGTGGACATTTGGATTGTTCGTGGTGTGGGTTTTATTTTTACCAAAAAAAAAAAAAAATGCTGCTAATGCCATTTGGATGTGTACCTTTTGGGACACATGTCTACGCAACTCCCTTGGCATTGCCAGGCCGTAGGTTTTTATATGTAGTTTGACTCTAAGAGATACTTCAAACAATTTTCCAAAATGGATGCAACAATGTGCACTCCCATCGGAGGTGAGTGAGGAGTTCAGTTGCTCTGCGGCCTTGCCTACACTTAGTATTGCTTTTTTTAAGTTTAGACACTGTGGTGGGTGTATTGTGGGCTTCTTTTTACTTCTCAGAAGATTATTACTGAAGGTCATTGCTTCATGTGATTAGCCAGGTGGACAGCCTCTGTTATAACGTGTGCTTACCTAACACTTTTGCCCACATTTTTCAATGGAGGGGAATGTCTTTCTTGATTTACGAGTTCCTTCTATGTCCTGCACATATATCTTTTGTCAGATTATAAACTGCAAATATTTTCTCTTGCTCTGTGGCTCACAACGAGTTTATTTGAAACACATACACACACCATTGTTTTAGACATAAGACAAAGAGAAAAGAACTTTTCTACATGGCAACAGATAACCATAGGCAAGAAAGAAAATACATTAAGTTCCTGGAATATAGGAGGAGCTCAATAAATATGTTTTGAATTACCATTAAGTGAATGTTATACTTCATTTTAGTTTTGGTCAATGAAATCCTTATCAAAATATTGCCTCAATAATGTGCTCAACATAGGAACTACATTTTTCTAGCAGAAAAATCATAATTAAGAAAAATTTTGGAATACTTCAGAGGTTTGTGCATTTCGCACAGAAGAAAAGCCTGGTGAATCATTCTTGAAAATTCTGAAGAACTAGCAGGGTTTTTTTGAAATTATTAATTCAAATAAATACAACATATACTGCATTATTTCTAACATCATTTCTAACTCAAGAAGATATTGAAGAAAAGAGGCATTGAGGGGAGAAGATACTAAATAGTAGACAAGGAAATGGACAGAGACTATCTCATTGCACGTGCTTAAGACTTTAGAACAAGAATAGTTCACGTCGCATGCGAAGTTCACCACCCATCTAACAGATACAAAATGATGACTACTCAATTATCATAAAACTATTTATAATTTTAAAAAATAAAATTGTATTTGCCAACTGCCTTGGACAGTGTTTCTGCTTTTGTTTTTTAAGAAGTTGCTGGAAACTTCAATAAAAAAAAAACTTTGTAGCAGACATGAATGGGAATAAAACACTTTTTATATGAGCCAGTTTCTCTTGTATATTGAAAACTGCTTGGTTGGAGGAATATACATAAATCTATATAAACAAAGCAAGCCTTTTAAAATGTCATTTTAATTTCTGAATACTTCCTACAGCTCTTAGATATTGCAACAATGCAATCAATTAGGGAATCTATTAACATTTCCCATTGTCAACTCTATCATGTCATAAATATATATTACTTCTCAAGGTGAAATGATAAAAAAGGACCATTTAAGGAATAATGCATTCTTTTAAAGGCTAGCTAGCCTGTGAACAAGTACATCTGCAATAATTTTACTAATATGGTCAACCACTGACACCTATTGGCAAAAATGAATAGACAAGCTTCAACTAACTTATAAATGCAGATAAAAATGTTAATGGCTCTAGTTCGGATATTGACATTTATTTAGAAACCACTGTTTAGCTATAGTTTTGATTAAGTTATGTAAGGATATGAATATGTAAAATATGTAACCCCAAACACTGAAATTAAGTGTCAGATGTGGCATAAATAATTGTTTTAGCCCTAACCGGTTTGGCTCAGTGGATAGGGCGTTGGCCTGCGGACTGAAGGGTCCCAGGTTCAATTCCAGTCAAGGGCATGTACCTTGGTTGCAGGCACATCCCCAGTGGGGGGGGGGTGCAGGAGGCAGCTGATCGATGCTTCTCTCTCATCAATGTTTCTAACTCTCTATCCCTCTCCCTTCCTCTCTGTAAAAAATCAATAAAATATATTTTAAAAAATAATAATAATTGTTTTAATTTTTCCATCATATGATTATAAATTAAATAGAAAATCAATTTTGTTATTTAAAAAAAACATACAAAACTTTAAACATCTGGTTTTAGAACAAGTTTCAAGCTTGGGGAATTTTGTTTTCTAATTTGCCCAAAGGTTACGTAAGCTCAGTAAATACATGGTATTCTTAACTTGAAAAAAAAAAAAAGAAAAAAAGAAAAGGTGCCTTCTTACATTTTCAAGCAAATCAGACCATAGCTTTTCACTTCTTTTGTGCATGTCAATGGGCTTTCAGTCTTTCATTCATTTCTGTCTCTAACCTCTCTCTCTCCCACTAAGTACCACTTCCTACACTTACTCAGACACCTCTTCCCACTGTGTGTAACTTCAAGACATTCACTATTGAGTGAAATAAGCCAGTCAGAGAAAGGCAAGTATCACATGATCTCACTCATATGTGGAATCGAATGAACCAAATAAACAGATGATCAGAAATAGACCCAGAGACATAGAAGCATGAACAGACTGTTGAACCTCAGAGGGAAGGCAGGGGAGGGTGGGTGGAAAGAGATCAACTGATGAATTTGCATGCCTATATGCATAACCCGTGGACACAGACAATGGGGTGATGAGGGCCTGGAGGAGGGGGGACAGGAGAGGGCTGGAAGAGGTTAATGGGGGGAAAACAGGACCGATGTAATTCTTTCAACAACAAAGATTTTAAAAATAAAATAAAATTGTGAGATATAATGTCCACGGGAAAAAAAAGAAAAAAAAGATATTTGCTATGAGAACCTCAATTCCATCCTATATAATAAAAGGCTAATACGAAAATTGTCCCCAAGGGCGGGAGTTTGACTGACAGGGAGATAGATGTTCACTGGCCACCAGGGGGTGGTGCAGAACATGGTGGGTGTCGCCAGTGTCTGCAGCGCTGGCAATGGGCTGCAGTGGAGGTGCTGCCGGCCCCGATGGGCCCCAAGAAGAGCAGGACCAAGGCAGGTTGGTGGAGCAGGTAAGCGGGCAGCACCAGGCCAAGGCAGGTGTGAGCGGGGCCCCCGAATGCCCCACCGGTTGCCCCACCAATTGGCCCTGATCACCAGCCAGGCCTAGGGACCCTACCCGTGCATGAATGTCATGCACCAGGCCTCTAATCTATAATAATAAAAGTGTAATATGCTAATTAGACCAGACGTCCTTCCGGATTACCTTCTGGACGAAGCCGGAGCTGTGAGGGAAGCCTGGGTCCCGGGTGCCAGAGGGAAGCCGGTGCCGGCAGCTGGGGGAAGGAAGGCCTACTCCTGCACGAATTTTGTGCATCAGGCCTCTAGTTGAATTGTAAGATTCCAATTGATAAGACTTTTCAGTAGAAGCATAATACAGTTGCCTAATTAATCAAGGCAGCTAAACTATATCCAGAGCTAGATCGTAAAGGGAGGACATTCAGTGGCAACACGTTTCCATTTAACAGTGTTTGGAATTTAAACACTTGGTTGGTGTCCAAGGTATTCTGTTGGCCCGGTCACCTGATGGCCACATCTGTAGCAATTAACGAGATCCGGACAAGTAATCAGCGTCTCCACATGGGATCCTTGGGGTGGCACCGTCTAATTTCCTGTGTTTCCTGCCCCTCATTGCGCTCATTTAAAGTGGCCACAACTCCTCCTGCAAGCTACCGCTCTCTCTACCCACTGCCTGCCAGCTTTCTTTAGGGAAGTTCTTTTGAAAATCCCACCTTTCAGAACATTTCCCCAAAGCTTTGGGCAAAATAATTTTGACGCAGATACCGACTTCTTTGCTATTTCTGTTGTACGTTTTCTTTTATACCATTGTTCCCTTAGACATTTATTGCAAGTTCACCCTCTGCTCTACTTGACCACTGCCTTCATTTTAACTCTGTGCACTTAAATTATTCAATTCTAGGTGCAATTATCTTGGAAATAAAAAAAATCCTTTTAAAAATAATCTATTGTATTACAGAATAACTCAAAATGAAGATAGTCTTGCTTAAAACTCTGTGTGTGTGTGTTCTTTTAAAAAGCTTTAAAATTTTCTTCTTTTCTTGACCTTCTTTTTCAATACCCTTTGCTTCTCACTGGGTTGTGAATGTGCCCTTTCCTGATGTCTGGAAATCTTTCAACCTTCACCATGCATTCGAAGGATCAGCAATATGTTATGTTTTTATAGAACCTTTCTTCCAGGGAACAGAATGCTTCATATATATTACCACATCCATCCTTAAAATTTCTCTCACAACACCCATAGCCCTGGCTAAACTATGCCTCGGTGGAAACCTCAATCCGTATCTTTAGTTCTGCCCTCCTTGACTGCCTTTCTTATAAACTCTGTAAATCACATTTTCGGAATTCTGCATCTGTAGGAAATAAGCATCATTCTGTCACTTAAATGGCTTTTTCTTTCTAGCCTCGTTCTCAGGAGTGGCCGTGTTTATTTCCAGCCCTGACCGCAGTCTGCCTGGGGGGCTCAGGTGACTAAGGTCTTGCTACTCCTCCCGGATCTCTTCCCATGAAAGGGACATAACATGACTCGGACATGTGGTGCCTGTGTTTCCTCAACCGTGCCACTCATCTTTGCTCTAAATCACAGCTGTGTCCCTTTTCGGTTTATTTTCTTTTTCTACTGATGATTACAAACATTCTTTCTTTTAATTTGATTTTTATGTTCATACTGAATTCACATTTGAAAAACGCAGATCCTTCCCAGTTTGGTGTGGTTCAGTGGTTGAGCATCAACTCAGGAACCAAGAGGTCACTGGTTTGATTCCCAGTCAGGGCACATGCCTGAGTTGCGGTAGCTGGTTTGGTGCAATGGATAGAGCGTTGGCCTGAGGACTGAAGGGACCTGGGTTCGATTCTGGTCAAGGGCACATGCCCGGTTATGGGTTATGTGCTCACTTCCCCTATAAGGGGCGTGCAGAAGGCAGCCAATCAATAATTCTCTCTCATCATTGATGTTTCTAACTCTCTCCCTCTCTATTCTTCTTTGAAATCAATAAGAATACACACACACACACACACACACACACACACACACTGAGTGGCCAGATTATTATGACCACCTGACTTTGGGGGCAAATTAGCTATAATTTAGCACTGAAGTTGCTAGAGGGCCAGACCATTATAAATAGGGAAGCAGGTTGTTTACCACGACAGTAGAAGTGATTTTTTTCTGAAGATATGGGTAAACAATGTGATTTAACAGCCTTTGAATGTGGGATGTATATATATTAAATACTATAGTGTGACAATTTCCCTTCAAGTCCTCTTGATGATAAAGATGGTGTTTATGCATTTAAAATCAGTTCCCAATTAGGTGAAATTATAAAAATAGTAGTAGCTTTTAAGTATTTTAAATGTCCTTGCTATGCTTTGAATCCTTGACCCTAAAGACTATAAACCAGTGGTTCTCAACCTGTGGGTCGCGACCCCTTTGGCGGTCGAACGACCCTTTCACAGGGGTTGCCTAAGACCATCCTGCATATCAGATATTTACATTACGATTCATAACAGTAGCAACATTACAGTTATGAAGTAGCAACAAAAATAATTTTATAGTTGGGTCACAACATGAGGAACTGTATTTAAAGGGCCAGAAGGTTGAGAACCACTGCTATAAACCATGTGGATGTAAAATAAACGATAAATTTCCTATGCAAACATTTATACCATATGAAAGTCATGCAAATGATGCTTTCATAACAGGGGGAGGGGGGGAAGGCTTGTGGGCTTTTTCCCTCAAATTAAACCCTTTCCTCAGAGTACAATTGCAAAGTAAAGATTTGCATATTTTTTACTGAGAGGTAATTTACATATCACAAGGTAAGTGACTACACTATGTGAAGATTTCAGAACACTGATGGGTATTGATATCCTGTCATTAAGAAAAGAGACTCAGAGAGTTAAGGTTATTGTTGAACTTGGCCTATTGTACACTGGGTAGAAATACCACCCAAATCCTTCGAATTAAAACAAACATCTGAATATCTTGAGTATGGAATGGATTCAATGGTGGTTAGATATTAAACTTGATCTCAAAAATAATGCAGTTATATGAAGATTGAATAGAGAAATATATATATATTAAATAGGGGATATGTCAACCTAGAAAAGTTACCAATTGGGGAAAAAAATCATCTGAAAGAAGCATTGATTCTCTCATCCATCCCATCAACAAAGAAGGAAGCAGGAGAGCAAGCAGGAACGATTTCTCCTGCACATCATTTGTGTGAGTATAAAGAGATTAAAAATGTGTTGTATAAATGAACTTGCTAAAGGGTAAAATGATAACATATAAAGAGAAAAAGTCCAAATATTTGATTATATTCATCCAATTCAGCAGGTTTAGAATCATAAAAACGAACACCTTTACAAGTTATTCGTTGGGTCACTTGCACAAAATGATAGGTTGTCACATATTGTCAGTGGACCGACTCTGCCATGTAGTCTTTGATTGAAATTTGTAAAAAGAGTAAAACCAACAAAGAATATAAGCCTCCACTGAGAGGAGGGAAAGAGACAAGATATAGGATCACAGAACCTACAGAATTTTAGAGCTGGGAGGAATATTAAAAAAAAACACACACCTATCTCATCCTTTCCCTCTATCTTCTTAGAAAAGCATTTAGAACAAGTAATAAGAAGACCTTACTCAAGGGCATACAGTTAGTAGAGAGCTGGTTACCGTACTCTAAAATGTAAAGAAAATGTAAGATGTTTGAGCACACAAAAGCATGTTAAATATAAAAGTTCTCTTTCTATTTCTGCATTTATATATAGTTTAAATAACTTAGGCAGAACTTGTAAAGTGCTACTTTTATCATGTTTAACACTTTAAAGATCTATTTCGGTTACTCTTTTTACTGTTCTTCAACTATTTATTTTAAAGATCATTTTGAAAACCCTACCCTGATACTGCCCTAAATAAAAGTGTAAGTCCTTAAAGTATTTCATTCTTTCAAAGTAGTTTATACATATTTTAAATTTGCGGTTTAGTAAGATACTAATAGTCAGTGAGCCCAGTTCAAACCCAAGCAGTGTTACCGTGTTTGTATATTTTCTAGAATATATATCATTCTAGTCCAGTGGTTCTCAACCTTCTGGCCCTTTAAATACAGTTCCTCATGTTGTGGTGACCCCCAACCATAAAATTATTTTCGTTGCTACCTCATAACTGTAATGTTGCTACTGTTATGAATCGTAATGTAAATATCTGATATGCAGGATGATCTTAGGCGACCCCTGTGAAAGGGTCGTTCGACCACCAAAGGGGTCGCGACCCACAGGTTGAGAACCACTGTTCTAGTCCCTAGGTGCATACAAGATGTGTTAGTTGTTTGTACTATGCTCTAAAATTCACATCAAGTGCCAATAGCACCTCTCCTCTGTTTCTAAGATTTATCTTATTATAACATACTAGAGGCCTGGTGCACAAATTCGTGCACAGGTGGGGCCCCTCGGCCTGGCCAGCGACTGGGGCTGATTGGGGCCATCTTGCCCAGTCCCGGGGCCAGTTGGCCAGGGGGAGGGACCACGGGAGGTTGGCAGGTCACAGGAGGTTGGCTGTGGGAGCGCACTGACCACCAGGGGCAGTTCCTGCATTGAGCGTCTGCCCCCTGGTGATCAGTATGTGTCATAGCTACTGGCTGGTCATCCAGTCGTACCGGTCACTTAGGCTTTTATAGAGAAGTAAATATTAATATCTCCACCATACAGGAGCCTTTTAAAGAGATCAATGCCTTGCTATTCCTAGACACTGTCAAAATACTGCATTATCTAGAAAGCATAGTCATTAAACTTAAAAATGTCAAGTATGCCTTTAGGTGGGTTAAGAGGACACTACAATTTCCTATTTGGGTTCTTGAAGCAATTCTATTAATCACTTCTGCGAATTGCCTGTGAGGGGAATGAGCGCTTGGTGGGGCAGGAGTGGAGCAATCTCCTGTGTGGTTAGGTTTGAGAGACAGCGTCCCAGGATCTCACCCCGGCAGCCTGCCCTCACCTTTCCCTCCTTGGGGGGCTAGCCTCTCGCTAAAATCTGCGAGAACTTCTATGTTGACTAAATTCTCTGTTCTGGCCCATCAGCTGTCCTCTCCCAAGGTTGATCTTGTAGCAGAAATGAGGGGAGCAGAGTAGGGGCACGATGTGCTGGGGGAATCTGGAGCGGACTGTCAGGATTCCGACCCCAGCTGTGCAATCCTGGGAGAGTCCTCCACGCTCCTTGCCTCATTTTCCTCATCTACAAAATGGTGATAAAGGAGGCTGCAGCAGGATGCTCAACTGAGCAATGCCTGTGATGTCTGGGGGGTGGAAGAATTTGATTATAGGGCAGATGGGGTGACAAACACAACGAAGTGTATTCCAGCAATTAGATGCAAAGGATACAGCAACATAGATACATCTGAAAGACGAGAAGCAGGATGAATATATTACACAACATCACTTAGGTATTTAAATTAAAATTTATGCATACAAAATAGCCACAGACACTTTGCAAGAATTTTGCACACGAAGTGTTTCACATTACAGTGTTTGCATGGGAGGCTGGGAATCAGTGGACAGCACAGAGTAAAAATTGGTAAATGCTAATTCTCAGACCATAAAATAATGTAACGGGAAGCGTGTGTGTGTGTGTGTGTGTGTGTGTGTGTGTGTCTAAGTGTGCACTGTAATAAGTCCTTTATGATTATCTGGAATAAAAAATATTTATAATCTAGACTAGAACATGGCTACAGACAGTGGACTAAAAACTTCATCAGAATATAACATTTTTGATTTGCTGTATTGTGAACTGCATTTCCTACTGCAGAAAAAAACGAGACTATGAAGTTGCATGAGAGGAAACAAAATTTAAAATTTGCAGCTAACTCAAAAATTGAAAAACTATTTTTCAGCTTGGCTAATTTTAAATAAATCATTTGCATGCTATTAAATTTGGCTAGCAAAAAAGAAAATCACGCAGACTCATTACAATGCTTAAGGACTTACAAAGATTTTAATCTCCATGTCATTTCTAAAGCCCGCAATTAGCATATTTTCAAAGCATAAACTATATAACTATATAACAGATATTTATGCATATTTTCAAAGCACAAACTATATAACAGATATATGAATCTGTCTTTAATTCATCTAATTACATATTTATTTTTAAATGAAAGTTCTACATAATGAAAACCCTAGTATTTAAATCCTAAGCAAATGCATCACATTGTTAAAATAAGTATGTTAAAGTTTATTAATAAAAACAAGTCACTATTCATAACAAAACTGTTTTATTCTGTTAGATTTAGGACTTCCTATTAAGCTAATTATTCTGCTAACCACTTATCTAAGGAAAGAAAGAACAATACACCTTGATTTTTCAAAAGAAATCGAGTTTTTAAAACTGTCCATCAACTAATGAAGCTAACTTAATTACTTTTCGTATTCGCAAGAACATAAAATGACCTAATTTACAACAAGTGCTGTTATGACAAGTGCCTAATAAACTTACCCTGATTTGACATTAGGACTGGATTTGATTGGAATTAGTGGAAAGTTTTATGACTCTGGGCTTCTCTAATCCCCCAGCATGTCGATGAAATCCCTCTCTAATAAAAACCCTCCTGGTCCTGGCTGCTTTGTGATCATAAATGTAGGTACTAACACTAAACATATAAATAAATAAATAAGAAAGGTATTGGCACTGTATAGCAAGGAGCAAATTCTTATTAATTTTACCTCTATGCCTTGTTGTTGCTTTGTTATGAATTATTTGCATAGCCATATAGAATATAAGCATGGTGATAGGTTAAAAGACCTGCTATGTGGATGTACAATTAGCATAAATCAAACTATTTTCATGAACCTTACCTACACGCTAACAGCATAACATGAAGAGCCTCATCTGAGGATGATGCTTTTTATTTATTTTTTAAATATATTTTATTGACTTTTTTTACAGAGAGGAAGGGAGAGAGATAGAGAGTTAGAAACATCTATGAGAAACATCGATCAACTGCCTCCTGCACACCTCCTACTGGGGATGTGCCCCCAACGAAGGTACATGCCCTTGACCGGAATTGAACCTGGGACCTTTCAGTCCGAAGGCCGACACTATCCACTGAGCCAAACCGCTTAGGGCGGGATGATGCTTTTTAAAAATATGTTTTGCATTTTCAAAACTTAAATCCTTCATTTGAGTAGCACTTTATATTCTCTTAGGATGGAAAATCTGATTCTAAACACACACACACACACACACACACACAGCCACATACCCTCCCCCACAAATACAGTAAGTAAATCTCTTGAAATGTCTCATTTAAGAAAAAATTTAATGCAGAATTGTCGTATAACGTCCCTGCAGACACACAATACGTTCCCGGGAAATTAGAAGTGGGCCAGGGGACCCACTGAGGCTTCCGGGGAACTAAAGAACCACACAGACACTCCCCGCAGGTTCCTGTGGAAATGGCTGAGCCAGAAGGTTAGATTTTTTTCCCCCTTTGGAACCTGAGATGATTCATTTGAATATAAGAGCGTGGCATTCATACCCCTAAGGCCAATCATTCATTCTGTATCAGCTGAAGAAAATAAAATCCTATGATGACAAGACAGTAATCAAACCAGTTACCCCAAACCTCAGAATACCTTCTCCATCCCCAAACCAGTCTCCCCTTCTAATGCCACCCAAAGGGCCTATTGTGAAGAAATGTGAATATCTGCAGTTCTGGCCAATGGTACACACACTGTTCATCTTCCCCCAAAGGTTTTCCCATTTGGGGTTTGGAATCATAACTATCCAATCATTATCCATGTAATCAGCAATATTATTCTCAAACAAACTTGTAATTGAAATGTGTGTTTGCAATGGTTCATTTTGCTCCTGTATTCATTCCTCCCTCGTGATGTATCTCCTAAAGTGAGTGTTCCCAGGGTGTGCTCTGGTCTCCTAGGGTTTCCCGGCTATACGTCCCCCCCACCCCACCCCCCCCACACACACACATCCAGCACGGAATCCCACAGTAGAGGTCCCCATTCAAATACCAGAGACACTCGCCCCAACTTTCACTACGCTTGTTCTACTTGTTTGCTCTCCTAGTGCTATTCTATTTTTTTTTCATGAGATGAAGAGTGACTGGCTGGTTAATCTGGTTGATCTGAAAATTGTCTTAAACTAAGTTTTCAACAGATCCATATAATTTTCTCTATCAAAGTAAGTTTTGTCTAAATGCACGGTGACATTCTGGGTTGAGTCCTGGCACAGAAAGAGGGGATCAGTAGGAAACTGGATGAGAGCTTAATAAAGTTTGGAGTTCAGTTAACAGTAAATGCCCACGTTAATTGCTTCGTTTTGATGAATACACCCGGATAATGTATTCAGGTGGGTAGGGAGGGCAGAAAGAATGAGGGGTGTATGTGATATCTGCGTTATATTTGCAACTTCTCTGTAAAACTATAGACCAGAACAGTTTATTTTAAAAAACCACACACTGCCCAGCCAGTGTGGCTCAGTGGTTGAGCGTTGACCCATGAACCAGGAGGTCACAGCTCGATTCCTGGTCAGAGCACATGCCCAGGTTGCAGGCTTGATCCCCAGTGGGGGGTGTGCAGGAGGCAGCCGATCAAGGATTCTCTCTCATCATTGATGTTTCTATCTCTCTCTCCCTTTCCCTTCCTCTCTGAAATCAATATAAATATATTTAAAAATAAAAAACAAGTGTTGCGTTTTAAAACAAAGGGTGAGGGAGATGGAAATTTCGGATAAAATGAGGGTGCTGCAGAGAGAGAAGTCTGAGATGAAAAACCATCCGTCACCCTCACTCTCCCTCCCAGAGGCAGCTCAGGCTGTCTGCCTTTGCATAAAGGTTGGTCAGGAAGGAAATTGCATTCGTTTGCAAGACATCCGGGCAGGCAAAACCTAACCTCGGGTTTACTTGAACGATGAATCTTGTTGTACTGTGAGTGGCCTGTATGAAGATAAGAAAGGACATCAGGTAAACACTTAAAAAGAAGGTGAGCCCTAACTGGTTTGGCTCAGTGGATAGAGTGTCGGCCTGTGAACTGAAAGGTCCCAGGTTCGATTCCGGTCAAGGGCATGTACCTTGGTTGTGGGCACATCCCCAGTGGGGGGTGTGCAGGAGGCAACTGGTCGATGTTTCTCTCTCATCGATGTTTCTAACTCTCTATCCCTCTCCCTTCCTCTCTGTAAAAAATCAATAAAATATATTTTAAAAAAAGAAGGTGAAATGAATGAGTGAATGAAGTGATATGAAGAAACCACATGGAATGTGGCCAGTGAGAGGGAAGAGTCAGAAATGATTCCCTGAACTGTTTTGCTCAGGTCACTGAGTAGATGACAGAAAAAGTGACTGGAAGAGACATTATGAAAGAAGCCACCACTGAGATAGAAGGCAAAGATGATAAGGATGTGCATAAGCTTATTAGTTTGTGGACATTTTAAGTAGATGAAAAAATAAGTGAGCAGGAGAAGGACCGGAGCTGCAGCTGAAGATTTGAATATTGCCGGCCTTAAGGTGGTGCAGATAGATTTATTGAAGATTATCCAAATAGTCATTGAGATCATGCAAATAAGTGCATATTTGGAATAGGAAAAAGTCATTTGCCAAGCCCTAAAAATGCACAGCCCAGAGATTATTAACCTAGTAATTTATTAGATAAATGCATAGACTTATGCTACGGAATTCATCCCCCCAAAAAATGTAGTTTTGAGGGGAAAAAACTGTTAAAAACTAATTTTGTCTTATATAAATGTTTGTATCATGTTTCATTATTTAACCCTAAGAAATGCCACATTTGACAAATAAAAGCAAACACATAGCTAAATACAGACAGATGTGATACACATGTAATAGACATTAACTGTTTCCACAGACATATGTATGTTTATCTACAGTCATAATGTCAAAAATCAGCGTAGAGTTTTCTTTAATATCAGAAAATCAATGAGTCTTCTGGCCAACTATATATATAGTTACATTTTGGTTAAAATGAAGTTGGCAAAGCCCTAGGATGATGACAAATTCTACTAGAATAATTCTACAATTATTCTACTGAAATGATTTTCCCACTAGGAGAGTTTTCCCTTCACTTCGATTATTTGGTATATGACCCCCCCTTATTTAGGTTTCTCTGTGAAAAAGATCTATTTCTCAGAGGGATAAGACATTAGTAGTTGCACTTAACAGAGATTTCATGTTGCATCGGCTGAGAAACTGAACTAAAAGTCAGAAATATGATTTGCTGTTCCCTTTAGAATAGTATTTCACCTCAATGTGAACTGCACATTGGGAAAGTAGAAATAATAATTACATTGCACTTGGAAATCTGCACATAAAAAAAAACAGAAGTATTCATAGAGGGATATATATATGTATATATATATATACACACACATATATATACATATACATACATCTATATACATTCATACATTATTAGCACAAAGGGTGCTAATAATGTAAAAACATCAGCATAGAGAATTTTCTTTAATATCAAAAAATCAATGAGTCTTCTGACCACTATCAAGATGACAAAAAAATAGAGAAATGAAAGCAGATGAATGGCTTCCAGGGGTTAAAGATAAAAGGCAGAGGAGGTGACGATACAGGGAAGGCATGACGGAGATCACTGAGGTGGTGGGACAGTTCTGTGTCTGGATTATATGCTTCTACACCTGTGATAAAATGACAGCACTAAACACACAGGTACCGATGCCAATTGGATCAGGTGCCATAATTACAGAAGATGTGACCCCCTGGGGGACAATGGGTAAAGGGCACATGGGACCTCTCTATCTTGCGTTTATAATTTCCTGTGACTCTAGAATTATCCTGTATAATAAAAGGCTAATATGCAAATTGTCCCCATGGGCGGGAGTTCGACTGACCGGGAGTTAGACATGCACTGATCACTAAGGGGTGGCACAGAACATGACGGGCATCAGCGACGCAGTGCTGGCAGCGGGCAGCAGTGGAGGCACTGCCAGCCCTGATGGGCCCCTACGAGAGTGGGACCGTGGCAGGATGGTGGAGCAGGCAAAGCGGGCAGTGCCAGGCCAAGGTGGGCGCGAGCGGGGGCTCCAGAGATTGGCTCTGATCACCGACCAGGCCTAGGGACCCTACTTATGCATGAATATCGTGCACCGGGCCTCTAGTCTATATATATAAAAGCCTAAGCGACCACACGACCAGATAACTGGCCAGTAGCTGTGATGCACACTGACCACCATGCGGCAGATGCTCAATGCAAGAGCTGCCCCCTGGTGGTCAGTACATTCCCACAGCGGGAGCGCCACTCAGCTGACAGACAGGCGCCAGATTCCGGCCTCAGCTGGTGAGTGCATCTGGGGCAGCGCAAGCCTCTCCTGCGGACAATTCCCCTGAGCACCAGAGCAGTGGTGGTGGCAGGCCCAGCGGGGCCAGAATGAGCGAGAGCAGCGCCCAGCCCAGGCTCGGGCTCCTCTGGCCACCTGCTGCTTAGCACACTACTGCATGCTGTGCAGGATCAATGCAGACAGCAGGCTGGAACCCAATGAGCTGGCGCGTCAGGCCGGGCTGCAGGGGTGTGGAGGTCCACTGATCCCCACAGGTCAGGCTGAGGGACCCCACTGGTGCAGAAATCCATGCACCGGGCCTCTAGTGTCAACATAAAAGGCTTTAAAAAGAGTAAAATAAAACATATTGGTTGGCTTTCAATATAACTCAAAATCACATCATTAATAAAATGTGGAGAAAGTGAACTAGTTCAACATATGGCTCCCCAAACATAATGGTTATAAAAAGATGGACTTCCTGTATAGACAGCATTGTCTTTGGGTTGGCTTGCTCTTGCCTAATCTAGGTTATATCTTAAGAAGTAACTTACTAAGAGATCTCCTATAAATCGAGAGCATGAAGTATGTGACATAACAGTATTAAATTTGCAAAAGAATATGTGCTCTATATCCACCACGACCCCCATCAGTTCCTGTCCCTTCTCCCAGTAAGACTGGGTTGAGACTAGGGTAGCACTTCTTTCAAAATAAATCATAATCTATATTCCATTTATGTCATTATGAAGCTTGAAATCTTGCTTAATGAGTTTGCACAACTCCTATTTTTAAGTTGTATTTCATGCACTCTTCCTGTTAAATACAGATTTCCATGTCTAGACCTACAAATGGCAGTATTGAGATATGTTATATTACCCTCACCCACATTAGACTTCTATTTTAAAAAAATACTTAATGCTTACTGTTTTTGTTCTTTCAAATGTATGGCACACACCTTCACATAAAGGATGCACATAATTTGAAATTTTAAACTAGATACAAGGAAAGAAGAGATTTGGAATCAGTGAAAGGCATGTTTGAATCTTTGCTTCCTCACACAGCGTGGACACAATTCAATTCCCAAGTTGTGGGCTCAATACCCAGTAGGGGGCATGCAGGAGGCAACGGATCAATGATTTTCTCTCATCATTGATGATTCTCTCTCTCCCTCTCCCTTCCTCTCTGAAATCAATAAAAAAAAATATATTTTAAAAAAAAAGAAAATAAGAGCGGGCATAGGGTTGCAGTAGGAAAGGGCGATGAGTAATCTTGCCGTCCTACCAGCAGAAGGTTATGGATAAGAGGAATCCTTGGACAACACCAAAAGCTTCTAAAAAGAAGTGATTATAATCACTTCGGAGGTGTTTAGAATACAAAAAAATGAGTAGAGAATTCCAAGTGAATATTACATGCAATAGAGTGGTTAGAGAAGAGAAACAGTTTATCTGAGAGAAAGGGAAAAAATCTGTGTTTTATAGAAGGCATTTACATACTCTCATGCTAAGGATTCTGGGTGCACTAGATCAACAATGGGAAACCAATGAAGATTTTTGTTGTTGCTGAGAAAAGTGATCTCATTGTACTCGTACCTAGGTTAACAACTTGGTATTATGTCCTCCCTGTAAAACACACTGTCTGAAAATCAATTGATTGAAAATTAATGTATGTAGGACATTCCTGAGTCTCCTGCAGCCAGTCTATACGTCATGCCAAAACACCCTGGTCAGATGATTAAAAGGCTCAAAGAGTCAAAGTAATGACACATTCAGTGGAAGATACTGCTACAGTCTGATTCCCAGCAGCACACAAATTTGATGACTTCCTGACTTCTTTATAAGGTTGCAAAGAGACTTCTTCCAGCAATAATCCACAAATTAAGAGGAGCTCATTCAGCCTGTCAAAATATTAGATGATTGACTATCCCTAAGTATCTAGCCAGATATTGTACTAATACTTGCTAAAACGAGTGATTAGGATTCCACTGCCTTTTTTCTTTCTCCATTCTGTAAAAATTAATTTCGCAAGTTTAAAAGTTAAATATATACATATTTAGTATATATTCTTTTTCACATAGATGTGAAGCTAAAATTATTTTGCAAGGGTAAATACCTTATATAAAGAAAAGAAATGAAAATAAACTCATGGTGTGTTTTGAGGAAGAAAGGTGCTGGATTGGTGAAAATTTTGTCTATTCCTTTTCCATTCTGGATAACCAATAAGTAGGGAGAGACAAGTTATCCCTAGTTAAAATGTGGATCTGATTGCAATAGCAGAATTAAATACACTTGAGTTTACATCATGACTTAGATAATTAATTCTAGTAATGACAATACAATAAAGGAAGACTCTGCCTTGTACAACAGTAAAGAATATTGTAGGCTATGCTTGAAGTGTAATATAACAGAGAAATTCCATTTAAAGATATATATCCAGAATTTTCATTTTTCCCTTTTTATTAGGGACTAGAGGTCTGGTGCACAGATTTGTGCACCAGTGGGGTCCCTTGGCCTGGCCTGCGCCCTCTCACAATCTGGGACCTCTCAAAGGATGTTGGATAGCTGGTTTCAGCCTGATCCCCGCAGGCCCGATCCAGACAGGAGGAAGCCTGATCCTGTGCATTGAGCATCTGTCCCCTGGTGGTAGTGCACATCACAGCGACCAGTCAACCAGCCATTTGGTCGCCTAGGTTTTTATATATATAGATTAGTGCTCTCAAACACCAGGATTTTAGCATCTTCTCTCTAGTGCATATTTAAAAGCTATAGTGTGCAGAGTCATTTTTTTAATATGTCAAAATTTTATTACCCAGATAGTGATATTTATTCCCAACCACAAGGTCTTGAATATTCTGTTGGGCCACAAAATTGAACAAAATATTTTAGCCAAAGATGGCCTACATTCCAATTGAAATAGTCCTTTATAAAATACTTTACTGAGCTTTATTACTATCTCCCTGACTGCTATCCTACCTTCCGTGTTTTCTGCATGGACTACCGAACTCTTTACCACCTAGTAAAGAGAAAGGGAAGGTTAGCTTCGGAGAAAAATCAAATAGAGGCTGAGTGTACAAGATGCCAACACAGAAATTTGAAACGTGGGGGAGAAGAGTCAATGAAACAGTCATTGGTCTCTATGTTGTTAAACTACTCAGTTACGGTAAAGAAAGACTATAAGAAGTCCTTTAATACTATGAAGACTATGAGATCACAGCATGAAGTTAAAAATTCTGTACCAAAAAAAAAAAAAAAAAAGAAGCCGATGGTTTGATCTGGATAATATGTTTAGCTTTACTCATTTCTATCATACTATTCAAAATTAATTCTAATTAATTTAGGTATATGAATGCATTGGTATGCAAAATGATATTTAACTTTTAAAGTATAAGAAAATGCATTTTTGCCTGCATTAGAAGGCTTGTTAAACTTCTCAATATTTCACTTTACCGAGGCAGATGTTCCTTTGACTATCAGTGACTTGGGATTCTAAAATAACACAAAGAGAGAGCACTTAGGACACACAATCCTGAGATGTGACTAGCAAGCAATGTGACGGATTTGTCAACAAGCATTCCGAGATCTAAGCAGCGAAACGAGCGTTCTCTCTCTAAGCAGCCACTTTGGGGGATTAGACACATTTCAGTGGTGTTGCCGTTGCTCAAAACATTTCAAACTTCTTTCTCCGAGTGCTCTCAGAAATAATTTATGAACCATACAACACTCAGCCTCACTGCTTTATAAATTACGTCTCATAACTGGAGGCAACGCAGAATTGAAAAATATTATTTTCTCTTCCCTCCTGTTTATAAAAAGAGACAAATTTTAAATGATTCAGCCCCCAAATAACTGCTTTCATAAGCCTATTATATAAATCCAGAAAGACAATTGTAAAACTAATAACAATAGCAATAATAATTATCATCCTTCCCTTTTCTTTTTATTTGAATAAGAACATAATATGGACGAATGCTCATACAACTTGGTTGTGAGCTGTCCCTCTCATCTAAGCTCATTCCTGCTGGTCCTGTTCATTCTTCCAGTGACCACGTTGGCCAATCACACAGTATCTGACCTCTCCTCATTTTCTTGAGCCTCTCTTAGTCACGTGACACTCTGGATCATCTTTTCTCTTCGCCAAAATTCCATGAACAGCGTTCCTAAAGGAGATCCACAACACTCCCTAACTTAGTCTTCCTCTGACCTATTGTGCTGTCTTCCTCCCCAGTTCACGTTGAGTGTTGCTCTACCTATTGAAGTTCCTACAGTATTTAAATATTTCTTGAATAAGTAGTTATGCCCTTGGCGCTCTGCGCTATTGTTTTCTGAGCTATGTCCTTGGAGAAGTTAAATCTCCCAGGTTGAACTACTCAAATACCAAGTCCTACTATTCAACCTTGCTCCACCCCTACCCTCTTCGAGCAATGCAGCCTTAAGCAAGTCATTTAACTTCTCCAAGTCTTAGTTTCCTCGTACATAAAATGGGAATAAAAATAGTGTCTCTCTCATAGAATCATGATCAGGGAGATAATATGGAGGAAGTGTCTGATACATTTTAAGTGTCCAATTATTTTAACTATTATTGGTTTTTTCCCCCCTCAAATTTTTTATGACATTTTCACTTGGGTGTCATGCAATCAATTCACCATGCTTTTAAAAATGCAAACATTGTCTAGAACTTGCACCAAGTGTTATACTCTCACTTAGATGAAATTATGCAAGCATCAGAATTAAACTCTTTTTTTAACTGAATCTATTGGGGTGATAGTGGTTAATAAAATTATGTAGGTTTCAGGGGTACAATTCTATAATACATCATCTGTGTACTGTATTGTGCATTCACCACCCCAAGTCATGTCTCCTTCCATCACCATGTGTCCCTCCCTTTACCTTTTCCCTTTCCCTTTCCACCTCCCCCACCCCATTTCCCTTGGTAATCACCATATTTTGAGTTTGGGGGTTTTTATTGTTTGGTTGGTTGGGTTTGTGTGGTTTTTTTTTTTGCTTAATCCCTTTACCTTTTTCACCCAGCCCCCCACCTCTTCCCCTCTGACAGCTGTCAGTCTGTTCTCTGTATCTATGAGTCTGTTTCTACTTTGTTTGTTAAATTATTTTGCTCATTAAATTCCACCTATAAGTGAAATCATATGGCATTTGTCATTCTCCAACTGGCATATTTCCCTTAGCATAATACTCTCCAGGTGCGATACTTACATAATAATTTTTCTCCTACCTTTAGTGGTGAAGTGCTGTCACCTGTATGTGACAGGAAGTTGATCACACTTTGTAAACATCTTTCTGCATCTCTAAACCTGATTTTTCCTGCTCACTTCTCCAAACCAGCTCTTCTTTTGTTATCATTGTGAGTGCTGGTAGGAAGACCCTCTGCAGGCTGCCAGGTTTGAGCTCTGTCCCGTGACCCACTCTGTCTTGTCCCTTCTACACGGGCATCCCACAACTGCATGCACTTTTGCATCCCCTGCCATGGCCCTGTCCGAACCCATCATCTCCTCTTCCGACCACCACCTATACTTCTAACTCTCCCCACCCCTGCCTTTACTCTCATACTCTTCCAATTCGTTCTACACACAACCTCACAGGTGAATATTTCAAAATTGCCAATTTCATGCTATCTGACTGAATTTTTGTATTCCTATACCATCTATAGCGATTTCTTACATAACGCAAACACTCAAAACATTGTAGAATAAATCTCATATCCTTACAGAGAAACCCCCACAGATTGCATGATGCTAGTGGTACGGCCCATAGCCTCCCACACTACATCTTAACTATGGTTCCGTGAATGTCAAGCAAGGAGAAGAGGAATAAAGGAAACGTAAATAAATAGCACTGTGTAGGATGCTATGGACATGACTCAGCCCACCACGCTCACAGGAGCTGTGACAATGGTATCGCAACCCCTGGGACTAAGCGTTGGCGATGTCTAGATGTCTCAACAATACTTACACATGGCCCTCTTTGGCCAGGATGACTGGACACAATAAAGAGTCATTCAGCCCAAGAAGACAGGGTATTTACTCACCGCTCATGTATCAGGAACCTTCACTTTCATTCATTGGATCCACTTCTTAGCTTTCCCTGAAAAATTAAAAGCATGTAAGGAAGGGGACGTGCCCAGTAAATGAACAGTCGAGGGTCATGAGGAATCCTGCCCTGAATGCAAAACAGAAATTTCATTTTTTTAGTTTAAAGTGTGTATGTAAAATAAGCCTACTCCGGCTCCTATTTCTGACAGACTTAGCATATTTTTTAATGGGGGAGAGGGATGTCTTTACATTTGAACAGTTTATTCTTCCACAACGTTCATGCATATGTTGTCAAGTTAGTACTTCATCATCTCCCCTCAGCAAAACAAAGTCTAAATCTACTTAATGATTCGGCTCTTGCATATCATAAGAACATTACTTAATGGGGCTTGAATGAACAAAATGGGCTGAGCTCATTGATGAGATCCTTCCTTAATGATACACTGACTTTTTAGGTCATCCCTTGTACTCCCATCGGGCTCGTTAGCCCTGGGCCCCTGCAGCCCAGGTGCCCCGTGGCATTTCTACAGATTCACCACGTGGGGAAGTGTCCGTCCGCACTCAGGAAGGGGAGTCGCAGGTTTCTGCTGTCTCCTGACCCCTTTTTTCCTTCCGCCCTGAAATTCATCAGTCACCCAGGAGTGTTTGATTTACACTGAGGGTCATAAATAAACACCAGTAGGATTTTACTCCAAAAGAACTCTGTTAAGCTGGGATAAAAGCTTGCTGCAGCATGGGGTTATATGTACACAACTTTGAGCATGAATAGAAATGGCAATAGGCGGCCTTGGTGTTGATAACTATACTCAAGCAATTTAACCTTAAACATTAGCATTTCGTAAAGAAATATTGGCACAAAATGCCATGAGATTCATGGTTTAAAAAAAATAGAAAAATATACATAGAAAAGCACACACATTTCAAAAAAAAAGCATAATGCCTTATGCTGTAACATTTTAGTCCATGAATAAAATTGTAAAAATAATTAGACAAATATAGTTGTGCAAGATAACTATTAAAAGTAGAGTCTTCCTCAGACTTTTGAAAGTCAAAGAACCAAGAAAAACAAAATAATCTTTTGACAGCTGAAAGACCTGAAGGTGAATATTAAACTTTACACAATTTTTTTTTCTGAGTTGATTCAACCTCATGCGAATAATAGTTGTCTTGCAAATGGATGTCTATGAGCTTCAGGAACCAAACTTTCACATGGAATTTATTTTAGCGTCACCACAGATGGGAAGCGATGTCGCCTTGATTCAGAGAGTTATTTGTTACCTAGAAGTTTAAGTGTTTTGACCAGAGGAAAGTTAAAAACAAAATGAAAAACCTGAGGCCAGCGTGATGTAAAGAATGCTAATGGTGACCCGGGCACAGGTATCTGCATAGTAACTGTGATGTTCCGCTGTCCTCCCCCCTTCAGCCTCCAGATCCATCAGAAAGTGAATCGTGGCATCACCCGTGACAGTCGGACAGAGCGACGGAAGATGCCAATGAAGTGAGTTGCCCTTTCAAGCTATTTATATCTCAGAGGCTGTGCAAATTCGTGTCTTGTTTCCTTCATTTATGACAAATATGCTAATTGTTTCCTTTTTTCCTGATTTCCTTTTCTCCCTTCTCTACTGATTCCTTGTCCATTTCTAAAACATGTCAACAACTCGGTTCATTTTTATCCTTGCTCAGATATAAAAGAAAGGTTCTAGGAGGGAGAAAACCACTGAGCTTCCTTGAGGTGAGGCTTTGCCAACGTATTAAATGTTTGAGTTAGAGACAAAAGATACATATATGATCCTTGCGAAGATTATTCATTGTTGCAACGTTTACTTACTAATTTGAAGATGGCTCTGAAATGCTGGCTAAGGAGGCAGCTGTCACTTCCCCGAGCACATGGGCTCCTGGCTTGAATTTCCCGTTCTCCAGCGCACCGCTAATTGACTGTGAACAGCTAAGTCGTTGGATGCCACGGTTTTTAATGCAATACAACTGGTTCTGGCTGGCGCGATTAGCGGGGTAACTGGTAGCTTTCATGCAGTTCCCATCTGGCCTGGCTCTTCTCTGGACACAAAATGTGGGGACTGCTGGCCTTGATGGTGCTCGCTTAATGAAGGAAACAGACAGGAAATCAGCCAAAACCCCATGAAATACTAAGTGCGATTTTGGCTCCAGCTCCACGGTGAATTTTCACGGCAAATCTCACACGTACACACACAAATACACAGTTACTCTGATTATGCATTGCAATTATACAAGAATCAACTCTGCTTCATGCGCTCATAAATGTAAACCTACTCTTGCCCCACCCTGGCTAATTCTGGTTGATCTTTCCCAGTTGGATCCAATGGTGCAAAGTTCATTTAAATGATGTGATTCAACAAACACACGTAACTCAGATATGACCATAGATTACAGAAGAAAAAGATCACAATGCTATTGTCAAGGGTAGATGTTGTTTCCACAGGTCACCATCGGCAGAGGCAGCGGCGTGGTCTGAAAATATGGACACTCTTTTAACCAACCAAGGTGAGAACCAACTCAGAATCGGTCTGAACATACAACACTTAAAAGTAAATGGTTAGCCCTAACCGGTTTGGCTCAGTGGATAGAGCGTCGGCCTGTGGACTGAAGGGTCCCGGGTTCGATTCTGGTCAAGAGCATATACCTTGGTTGCGGCCACATTCCCAGTAGCGGGCATGCAGGAGGCAGCTGATCAGTGTTTCTCTTTCATCGATGTTTTTAACTCTCTATCCCTCTCCCTTCCTCTCTGTAAAAAATCAATAAAATATATTTTTTTAAAAAAGTAAATGGTTAAATCCTGAAAGCGATAGATGTATTATAGAGTGTGACTTTGATCTATATTCAAAGTATAAGATTCTCCACAGTCACATAAATTTATACAGGCCCGGAGTCTAAGTGGAATTGGGTTGGGCCAAAAATAAAACACGGTTATGGAAACTCCAAACATTAAAACAGAAAGCAAGTGCAGAATCTGGTCACCCCCTTAAACTCATTATCATGTGATGTATATAATGACTATTTTTCTTACAAGTTGAAAGAAACATACAAACTATTGAAAAGTTGAGAACTTAGATAAATCACTTGTTTTTCATGTCCTGTAGGCCAAAGTAAAGTTTACAAAGTATTTATTTCTACTGAACTTTTCTTGTTTTTAGGAAATACAAAACCATATTTAAATGAATGTGTGTATATTAATGTACACATGTGTTAATGTGTATTTATATTAGATATGATGGCTCAATAAAGTAATCTTGGCCAATTATAAAGAAAATATCCCAGATGACACAAAAATAGTCACTGACGAAGGTTGCTGGAACTTCTTGTGATAAATCATTCTGCTTTGTAGCAATTCTATCTCAAATGAGGGGAAAATGACACCACAGAGACATATATAGAGAAATTTTAAAATATTGTATTGTTTGAACTAATCAAATGGCATTCCCATTTTAAAGCCATGAAGTAAATATCAGAATATTAGAAAAGTTTAACACATGACGAAGCTGAATAAATTCTCCATAGCTGTTCATTCATATACAGAGAGTTATACTGAATTAGATGAAACAGTATTCTGATGTTATCACTCTTAAATAACTCATTCCTAAAGCACAGACATAAAATAATTCACATTCATCCTATAATTCAACTAAGGTCAGATTGGAAACACCTCAAGAATACAGAATTGCATTTTTGTAAGTTTTGAATGGCACGGTTTGTTTTCCTTTTTCCTTAAATGGATACCCAGGGGGACAGGTTGGATTAGCTCAGAGCAGGAAGTTTCTCAGCCCGTGGTGACTCTGCAGCTCAGAGCGGGGGGCTGTCCCACAGAACACAGCCGTGAGGCTCAGAGACCAGAGCAGATGCTTGCGTAGGCACCTCTCCTGGGGTGTACAACTCATGCCCACAGATTCATCCGAACAGCTGCTTGGTTCTTATATTTATACCACCAGAGAAAGAGCTTACAGGCCTTCAATGCTCTTGACAATAAGATGGCTCACCAGATTACCTAACTGTATTGTTGACATGTGAGATGCCTCCCATGCACTGGGCATAGGCGTTAGAGTAGGTTTCTCCAATGATGACTGAATTCTTTCTTTCATCAGCCCCTGCTGGATCTAACCAACAGCCATTCCATCCTGCAGAGCGTGCCCTCAGATAATCAGATTTTAATTGTATGCAGCATATTATTCCAAATTCACTTGACATCTTTTGAACATCGAAATTGTATGTATAGAATAGAAAAATAGTTCAATACATAGTGTGTCCGTGACAGCGATAACTAGCTCTGGTTTGGGTTGTGTATGCTGTTCCATTGTGTCCTTGAATGACAACAGTTGTTAGTCCAGAGTAGTTCTTCACTGAAATCTCAGGATGGGAGAACACAACTGCTTCTTGATCTCTAACTACCTGTCTCTCTAGAATATATTTAGATCGTCTTCATTGGGGAAAAGCTTCATGTGCCTTCATGAACCTACAATATTCTTCCAGTATTCTTAAAAGCATATTTTATCCTCAATATATAATACACTTTATCATAAATTTTGTGTAGAACCCTCAAATTCATCATTGTTTGGGCCAAACTCCTAGTAAATTTTCTTTAAGGGCTACTAAGAGGATTTTTATAACCTGAATTTGTGTGATTGGAGCTTCTTGGGTGTATTTTTAAATTCGGGAAGCATGCAGTTCATTGAATTTTTTATTGTGCTCACATATTAACAACACCCATAGTCTCCAATATTTCTACAGAGAATTTTAATTGGCACCCGATAACCTTTTGCAGTGACTTGTTTTTCAACTCTATTGCAAAAGTTAAAAAAAATACACACATTGTTAAGTCTATTTTAATCCACCTATCACCTCATTAAAGGGAGAAGCATTCACACCAAATATCTTGCCAGTTACCTTTTTGGTTAAGGATTAGAATTGGCCAATACAGTCACCCCAAACTAATCAGTGCCAGCCCCTCCTCCTTCGCTGCAATAAGCCAGACCAACATTATGTAATCTCCCAGCATCAAACTGGGTTTTCTCAACAACTCAGAACAACCAAGAAATTCTGACTCTCTGCCTGGCCAGCGAGGCTCAGTGGTTGAGCATGGACCTATGAACCAGGAGGTCACCGTTTGATTTCCGGTCCATCAGGGCACATGCCCAGGTTGCAGGCTCGGTCCCCAGTAGAGGGCATGCAAGAGGCAGCTGATCAATGATTCTTTCTCATCATCGATGCTTCTGTCTCTCTCCCCCCTCTCCCTTCCTCTCTGAAATAAATGAAGATATATTTTTTTAAAGAAATCCTGGCTTTAAATTAGAAACATCATTAACTTGGTCTGGGCACAGTCCCTGGGGTTTTCTATTAAGTAACTGACATTAAGACTTTCCTCTAGACATAATTCCTGGACTCCTTGGATCTAAAAAGAAAAAGTACAGGTTTTCTTGGTTAATAGAGCTAACTGTAGAACTACGGATACAATATTTTATATTTATGATGACTGATCCAAGTAAGATTTTTAAAGTTAAAAGCTCGAACATACTGGCCTAACCAGTTTGGTTCAGTGGATAGAGCGTTGGCCTGCGGACTCAAGGGTCCCAGGTTCGATTCTGGTCAAGGGTATGTACCTTGGTTGTGGGCACATCCCCAATAGGGGGTGTGCAGGAAGCAGCTGATCGATGATTCTCTCTCATCGATGTTTCTAACTCTATCCCTCTCCCTTCCTCTCTATAAAAAAATCAATAAAATATATTTTTTTAAAAAAGCTCAAACATATAAATGCTATATTTAGAGGAATGATAAATATTTGCCACTGAAGACTCCATGAATGCTCACCCTATATAATATACTTATTTAGGGCATGTTACTGAGTTATATGGTATACAAAAATTTTCTTACATATCTTATAGCTGGTCTAGATGCTTTTCGAACATTTCTCAAATCAGAATTCAGTGAAGAAAATGTTGAATTCTGGCTTGCCTGTGAAGACTTCAAGAAAACAGAAAATGCCGAAAAAATTGCTTCCAAAGCCAAGATGATTTATTCTGAATTCATTGAGGCTGATGCCCCTAAAGAGGTGAGTGAAAGATTCCAGCTCCATGAATATGCATCTCCTAGCAAATCTGCTTGCAATTAAAAGGCACTGAATCCGTCTGAAGGGAAATCAAATTGCCGCTATGTATTCAAATAGAAAGTGTCTGTAAACTCCCGTACATGTTCCTGAGGACGACCCTCCCTCCTTCACTGACTCAGCAAGTGTTTTCAACCCTGTGTCCATTTCCTTCGCACAGCATTCAGGCTCTGAGGAAACTGTACCTGCTCTCTCCGATTCAACAGCTCTGGAGTTAACCCTCCAGAAATCCCACTGAAATGTGCTCTTGGATTTCGAGTTCGCCTTATCTTTCCTCTTCGAAATCAGGGAAGTCAGTGAGGAATAGAATTTTGAAATTTTTTTAAATTAAAAATAGCATATGGGCCTGGCCGGTGTGGCTCCATGGTTGAGCGTCAGCCTATGAATCAGGAGATCATGGGTTCGATTCCCGGTCAGGGCACATGCCCAGGTTGCAGGCTCCATCCCCATAGGGGGATGCAGGAGGCAGCCGATCAATGATTCCCACTCATCATTGATGTTTCTATCTCTCTCTCCCTCTGAAATCAATAAAAATATTTTTTTTACAAAAGAAAACCATTTGTGGGGAAAGAAACAACTCCTAAACAAAAGTATAAATTCTTCCTGTTTCAAGTTTTGGAGGTCCCCACTATGGCAGATAATCATGTCTCCCTTTCCGAAAGAAGGGTTTGCTGACCTGTATTTCTCTGATGGTGAAAAGGAGCCAAAGATGGGGGGCCCTGTCTTAAGTGATCAAGGCCCACCTGTACCACTTTAGGGTCAGAAAAATGGGGGGGAGCCTTAGAGAGAAATCTGGAATGACTTTGATAATAGCCCCCCAAAAGTGTTGTATGTTAACATCACATTTTTATTTGATTTCTAGCACTAAAACCATGATCACCTCCACATACCTCTCTAGTGTTTAACTTTAAAGTTTAGCAACTTCTATTTTAAAACTTCTTTGATTCCTCACTGAATATATTTTGATGGATAAGCAGCAAACAGGAAGCTACATTAACTACCTAGTACCAGTCATCTTCCCAGAGGGGCAATAGCCACATCCTTCTAAGCGACAGTTACCGTATTTTCTGATCCAAACTTAGAACTCGTGGTTTAAAAGGGTTGTTTACTTATGGGGACAAAAGACAGCATAGATGAAACGCAAACACGTTCACAAAATCTAGGGCCTAAACTTGCCATAGTTCAAGTTTTACATGGACCTTAATTACAGCAGCACAGATTGGCCCAGGAGGACATTCCAGAAATATGAACCACTGAAAGCAGTGCCTGGAATTTGTAGGAGAGAAAAAAAAAGAAATTCACCTCTTGTGGATCTATTTCAACATTCATTTTCCAGTCACCATGTAAAGAATCAATAAATAATTCTAAAAAAGGTAAAATATTATAGCATATAAGATTCATCCAGTTGATTAATGCATCATCCCCTAAAAGACTTTGAAATCAACTCTAAAGATATTCTATTTATAGTCATATTGGTTTGAAAGCCAGATTTTTTCTTCTTCTTTATGAATCCATCTAACTAACAGCGATTGCTTTAGGATTTTCAGCTGTCCACATACATTGTGGTGTTCTACGTTATGACTGCACATGTGATGGTTTCTTTCGTTTCTCTTGCCCAAGTGAAGGTGTTAGTACTGCGCATCATTTATTTCTGTCTCTAAAGCCAATCACGAGAGAGGAATGCGGTCCTGGGCATGGATGGAATTCTTCCAGATGTTACAAAGCCTCCCACTCTCAACTTTAACAGCCACCCTTGAGAATATCATTCAGGAAGTGCGTTCGCCTTTAATGATGCCAAAATGAAGTAAGACTAGAGGTGTTAGTGGCGATTACATAGAATTATGTCACCCAAGCAAGATTATAGGCGGCTTTAATTTGAAGAGGGATTTTTAAGCGCTGCTGTGAGGGAGGGCTCGCTAACAGGCTGCCTGCCCCATGTTAGGGGGGCCTTTTACATACACAGGCACACACCTTTGCATAATGAATCTCCTGATACACTTACAGTCTAAATGAGGAAGGCTATCTCATTTGAATTCGAGAGCACCAACAACCTTTTATTCAAATTATGTGAAAATATATCAAGCTCAGTTCAGGGTCATAGGAAAGCCAAAAGGGACACTGTAAAATGTACTCTTCCTGCAAAAATAATGTGCTGACAGCCCAAAGAATTTAAAACCGCTGGAGTAGAAACCGGGACTTGGGCATTTTTCACATACATGAGCATTGAAAACATCCTGGATCTTTAAAACAAAACTAGAGGCCCGATGCACGAAATTTGTGCAAGGGGCGTGGCCCTCGCAGCCATGGACAGCTTGTGCAGCTGCGGCAGCTTGCCTCAGCCCTCGCAGCCCCGGCTTCGTCTGGAGGGTTGTCCGGAAGGTCGTTTGGCTGTCCGGTCTAATTAGCATATTACGCTTTTATTATTATAGACTAGAGGCCCAGTGCACAAAAATTCGTGCACTGGAGAAGGGGTCCCTCAGCCCGACCTGCCCCTTCTCACAGTCCGGGAGCCCTCAGGGGATATCCTACAGTCTGGCCTCCATCAGGGGAAGGCACCGCCCACATCACCCCACTGCTGCTGCCACTGCTGGCCACGGCCACTGCAAGGCCTGAGCCCCAGGCCTCACAGCCACTGTGGCTTTGTCCAGATGGACGTCCGGAAGAGATCCACCCTAATTAACATGTTACCCTTTTATTAGAATAGATTGTTTTTCAACGACTACCAGGAACAGCATTCTGATGACAGCTGTATTGAGGCCTTTTCAAAACTGACAGGATTTAGAAGCCTCTAAATCAGCGGTTCTCAACCTGTGGGTTGCGACCCCTTTGGCGGTTGAATGACCCTTTCACAGGGGTCACCTAAGACCACCCTGCATATCAGATATTTACATGACGATTCATCACAGTAGCAACATTACAGTTATGAAGTAGCAACGAAAATAATTTTATGGTTGGGTCACCACATGAGGAACTGTATTTAAAGGGCCAGAAGGTTGAGAACCACTGCTCTAAATGGTTGTGATGGCATTGGGGCTGTCATCCCGTAAGAATCACAACCCCTCGTCTTGTTTTCTGAGGTTGGCAGTGCAGTGGTTTCAGATTTCAAAGATAATCCGTGACCTTTTGGAAAAATAAGGAATTAAAATCATACCCCTCAGAGTCCTTGAAACTGAAGAGTATCCATGCAAACAAAATGCAAGCAACTTACTCATATCAGTAAATAATGTTGATGGAACTCTGTTTATTTCATCAACTGATAAAAGGTCCAAACCTACTAGTTTGAGATGCTTAGCAAAATCTAAGCTTCTATGTAACTTTCAATGACTCAGAAGTTCCTCAAGATGGTACAGGTGGAAAGTATGCCTTCTGAAGGTCACCCCTGAGTAAGGTCTCTCCCACCGTCGCTTTATTCCAAGCTCAGCGTCACCGGTGTCTGACTGAGATAGAAATGTATCCACGTATCTCCTGGTAGAATCCAACCAAAAACCATATTTGAGATGAGTGAAAAGTAAGGGGTGAAGTCCGCAGACACGCTTCCCCGGAGTGATTCTATTAAAGGAACTTGAGTGAAAATATATATATTAGGACTAATACTTTCACTGTTTTCCTGATACTGAGATTTCAGAGAAGTGAAGGAGAATAGAGCACTTTTGGTGGCCTATCCTCAAGTTTTACTTAAATGGACTTCTCAGGAGCACTTTGTAAAATTGATGCCTCTCATAGTTGAAGTACTGTCTCCAATTGGCTTCTGGTCTTTCATTTTCTCCTCTCTGCTCACAGCTCTTTAACAATTCCATATGCTGTTGCCACTCCTAACCCAACACCCAGTATGATGAGGGAGGCATTCCTCATTCATTCTCTGCTGGCAGTGGCTCTCTCGGGATCTCTTCCAGGCCATGGCTGTCATCTCAACATTAACACATTCACATCTGAGTCCTGGTTTCCTGCTCAAACTTTCTTGCACCTGAGTCTCTCCATCTCCGTCAAAGGCAACACCATTCTTCTCGTTGCTCTAGCAAAATGCCTGGCAGCCATCCCTGATTCTTCTGATCAATTCATACCCCATATCCAATCCATCAGAACTTCTGTCATCTCATTCTTCAGAATATTTCTAAAAGCGGGTCACTCATAAGATTTTTGTTCCTTGTCCCAGATCATAACTATGCAATCACAAGTTCCATCCATTCTACTTTGTAGATACCTTTGAAATCTATGCATTACCCTTCATTTCCTGTGACATGACACAGCCTAGACCAGTGGTCGGCAAACTCATTAGTCAACAGAGCCAAATATCAACAGTACAACGATTGAAATTTCTTTTGAGAGCCAAATTTTTTAAACTTAAACTATATAGGTAGGTACATTGTTACTAACTTAATTAGGGTACTCCTAAGGCTTAGGAAGAGCCACACTCAAGGGGCCAAAGAGCCGCATGTGGCTCTCGAGCCGCAGTTTGCCGACAATGGGCCTAGACCACCATCACTGCCCACATGAACTTCTGGCATGATTTCCTAATTTTTCTTCCTTTTATCCACATCAAGCTATTTTACCACATGGCAGCCATAGGAGAAGACAGAGCCACCAGAAAAAAAAAAGTCCAGATGACTTGGAGCAGAACTTGAAGACAGCAGAGAATTAACAAATCCTTTTCCTCTGATAATCGGATTGAATACTTAACATTAACGAAAGCCTTTGCACCCAAATCTGTTTAAGCAAGATGATGAAACAGCATAAATGAGAGCTTTAGGTGTCAGATTTGCTCTGGGAAATTAGACCAGCTTCATAGCTCCCACCAGGACAAGTAGGAGATGATTCAGGTATGAGGAAGCCAGGGTACGAAGTTTACATTTTATGTCATAAAAAAACAATAGGTTTTCAGGTGAATACTTATCCGATGGAAATGACATTTCGGTGAAACTGATGTAGGAATGCTATCTTAGAGTATTCAGAAGGGAAAGACATTATAAGAAGAAGTACTGAGTAACAGGTAAATTCCTTGGTTTGGGAGGAGATTCAGGGTTTTAAAAACAGCAACTAAACTAGAGAGATAGGGGGGAGAATGAAAAATGACCATTGGGAAATTACAAAGTAAAAGATGAATGAGGAAAAATATACAGGGTGTCCCCCAAAAATATATATCTACTGGCTGACATTATTAATTCCGATGGGTTATATCTGAAAAGAAAGAAACATCAATGGAGCTATCAGCTGTTAAAAGTGTGTGTATACATGTTTTGGGGGACACCCTGTATATACATGTAATGTATAGATGTTGTATATTTATACGATAGGAGATCAGAGAAATAAAAGAGGTGTCAAACATGTAATCCCCACGTTTCAAGCTTGAACAACTTGGAGAAAAATAATGACATTTAAACAAGCAGGTGGGTGTGATGTTTTGCCCCTGACATTAGCTGAGTTGCTAAGACCCATCTTCCTAAGACCAGTGATAGTCCCCAGGGAGGAGCATCTCTGAGCATCACGCAGCTCTCCACAGCTCATGTGGGCAGTGCCTTGGTAGAAAAACAAGCAAACCAGAAAATGAAACGGATAGGTCAGAAGTGCAAGGTTAATTATATATTCATCGAGTTCTTACCCTGTGCAAGACCTAGTGAGGGATGCGGAAAATGCAAGTATCGTCTAAGTAGCACGAAGTCCTTGGAGAGGCCAAAAAGGGGGGTGGGCAGTAGACAGCATGAGGTCGGTATAGAAGGGGGTGTGTAATTTGGTTCATTTGGGGGGAACCTGTAGACGGCATGGGGTCAGTGTAGAAGCGGGGGTATAATTTGGTTCATTTGGGGGGGATATAGAATGGAAAGTAATAGGAATGGGCTAGTGGAAGCCATCCTAGTAAATCCTAGTTACTGTCCACCTCTGGAAGGTACATTTTAGGTATTAAGATCAAAACACTAGCGGAGGGGCGGGGGGGAAATAAAGGATGGATGGGAAAAAGCAATTTAAAATCATAAAATATTTTGGTTGCCTTTTCACTTGGCCATTTTTTTATAATCTCAAAGTAGGGCTTTTGCTGTGCTCACTGTCAACACCAAGCCTCCCAAGCTAGAAACAATGCGCCCAGCGTGTGTTTGCATCTGAAAATGAGCTCATGACCTTTCCGCTGTTTTGCATCAGATTCTCTCTGTGTTTAGGAAAAAAAAAAAAACTCAAATAGCATATGTGTACCTGCCATCTGTATAAATCGTGTATTCTTTGATTAAGCTAATCTCATGATATGCAACCTTATTTCCACAGATTAACATCGACTTCAGTACCAGGGACCTCATCTCAAGGAATATTGCAGAACCAACTCTCAAGTGTTTTGATGAGGCTCAGAAGCTAATCTATAGCCTCATGGCCAAGGATTCTTTTCCGCGATTTCTGAAGTCAGAGATTTACAAGAAACTGGTCAATAGCAAACAGGTTGGAAACAATAAAAAATGGCTCCCTTTCTTGTAAGGAAGATAAAGGACACACTGATAACCAGGTTATAATTAGGGGGGGGGGGGAGTGACAAATGATTGAACAGATCAACGCAATCACTACACTTCAAGGCAAAAATGGTTTCCATATACTAACACCATGTAAGTTTTTTAGGGTTTAGGAAATACGTTTTACTCCGATGGAAAAATAATGCTTTAACTATGAAGCCTGAAATTCTCAGTCATTTGTTTAGAATTTATTCCTTTTATCAGATACTTAAAATTTTTCTACTGGGAGAGTTCAAAGGGAGTTTGTGGAGAGATAAAACACTCTTAAACCATGAGTGGATAGTCTTACGACATTATAAATTCAAGAAACTATATATCTTCATGTTGCTGAGTGGGAGGCTGTTTAGCATCATAAATATGATTTTAAGTACTCTTTGCATTATTAAAAAAAACTCACTTCCATAAAACACAAATCTGAACCAAATACCTTGAGTGTATTCAACTATTTCTTTTTTTATCAGGATCTGCTAAATAATAATGTGGTGGTTATCTAAACTGCTATGACTCTCAGAGTAATTAAAAAGAAAAATTGCAGTAACACACATACACACACACACACATACACAACAACACCAAGAATACCATTGATCAAACTTTGTCAAAATATACCATTTGGTTTAATTCAATGGAATCACATAGGCATGTACAGAAGGGTCTTGAGGGTGGGGAAGACTGATTTTCTTAGATTAATAAGAATATAAAGAAAAGAGAAGAAATAAGAAGCATGGATAAGTCCTTATATTATGAACTGCATAGCAGTGATTGTTCCATAAAACACAAATTATTGCAACATTGTGCACTCAAGTAAGTATGGAGTTAAGCGTCCATCCACTCATTCAGTGCTGGAACTTGTTGATAAAAATCAAAGAAATTATAAATTGCATTTACTTGGAGAAGTTCCCAAAACGGTTTTTTTCTGTACATAAATGTCCTGTGATAAGTGTGAATAATTTCCTGTCAATATGAGAAGCTATCAGGATTCAATAGATCTTCTGTCTTTCCATGTTTTTTGCACAGATTTATTTATCTTTGTTGATGTCTCTTTTTTGCAGATTATTTGAACATTAAAAAATGAAGGAAAAAATAACATGACATTTTTATGTTTCTACAGCAATTCATTTGATAGACAAAATTTTGTCTCCCCTTCATCATCAAAAATAAACATTTAAATACATGCAAATGGAATATTCCCTGTATACTTGCAAATTTTTTCAAAAGGAAGACAAAATACAAACTCATTGTGAAGTTTCAGGAAACCTAAAGGGAAGCACTATATATTTTCCAACATTTATTCTGAAGGTTCTAACCTTTATTTAGTCTCTACTTAAATAGAAAACTTAAAAATTATTCCCAGATATGAAAAAGACTTTGGCCCAGCCAGTGTGACTCAGTGGTTGAGCATCGACATATGAACCAGGAAGTGATGGTTGGATTCCTGGTCAAGGGCACATGCCTGGGTTGTGGCCTCAATCCCAGTAGGGGGCGTGCAGGAGGCAGCCTATCAATGATTCTCTCATCATTGATGTTTATATCTCTCTCCCCCCTCCCTTCCTCTCTGAAATCAATAAAAATATATTTTTTTAAAAAGATGGAGGAAGTAGAATAACTCAGAGCAGCCTTTAAGTGGAGTTCTGTTACGAGAATGTCTAGACTGACATTTAAGATTAGCAATAGAGGAAAATCCACACTTAATTATCCAACACCATGTTGTATAAAAATCATTAAAGAGCAGATGATCAAATAAGAAAAAAGAGAGGCATCAACTTATCATCCAAGCTTCAAGTTTTAAAAGTTAAAAATATGATTTAAATGCAAATATAAAATCCTTATTGCCAAAATTATTAATAAGGGAACTAGACAGATAGCCAGATAGTAAGTATACAAACACATATGTACACAAAGTTACAGCTTTATTAACTGTTTTTTAGAAGACATTACTCGTTTCTTTTATTCTGTGATACACACGATGTTTAATAAGAAATTCAGTTGATTGTGTTTTACATATTGCTGTGTTGAGTGGATGGAATCATAGTCTGTTCTATCTGTGAAAAGTCAATGCCAGTTACAGAGTAAGTAGAAGAGAGAAAAACCTAGAAGAAAGAAGTAAAAGAAAATGAAGAAAGTCTGACTGGTGTGCACAAGGAAAAAAATATTATCACTTCAAGAGACTTGTTAGGGTCCAATCGGGAAAAGAAAAACCATTCTGGGTATGTCAGAAAGAGAAAATTTAACACAGAGAATCTATACTAATAAAAACGTAATATGCTAATTAGACCAGACAGCCGAACAACCTTCCAGATGAAGCCGGGAATGCGAGGGCCGAGCCGCTTGCATGAATTTCGTGCATCAGGCCTCTAGTATGTTATCAAAGTGATGGGTGAGCGGAAAAGCAAAGCAAAGAATGGAGATGAAACAGACAAACATCAGCAGGAAGCCGCTGTTGCTTTTAGGGCTAGAGGCACACCAAGAGGAGGGCGTGTTAACAACAAAAGCCCCAAGTGTCTGGTGGACCCGAGCACCATGCTGGAGGCTGACTGGCTGAAGCTGGGAACCCACAGGAGGGCTGTGTTTGAAGGCATGGAGAAGACAGTCCCTGTTAGAGACATCGCCCGAGACAGAGAGAGGGGGAAACACTCCAGATTCTCCCTTCTTCCCCTCCACCTGCCAATCCCTGTCCAATGCTCCCACAGACCACCCCTCTAAGCATGAAAAGAAAGAGAAGGAGAAGGGGAGGGGGAGGGGGAGGAGAAGGGAAGGAGGATTGGGACGGGAAGGGGGAGAGGAGGGAAATGGGAGGGGAGGGGGAAGTAAAGGGGGAGGTAGAGGGGGGAGAGGAGGAGGAGAAAATAAGATAACTACAGAAATAGAAGTAGGGAAAACACAGAAACCAAAGGGGAATTAAGAGAGAAGAAAGAACAGTGTATACAATAAAGTGTGTTAGTTCTTTTTTTTAATGTTTTTATTGATGTTTAAATAGAGAGGAAGGGAGAGAAAGAGAGAGAGAAACATCAATATGAGAGGGAATCATTGATCAGCTGCCTCCTTCACGCCTCTTACTGGGGATCAAGCCTGAAACCTAGGCATGTGCCCTGACTTGGAATTGAACCCAGGACCTCTTGGTCCATGGGATGACACCCAACCCACTGAGCAACACCAGCCAGGAAAGCATGTTAATTCTTGAAAGTAAGTGTTTATTTCTGCATGGATATTGCTAGTCCCTAATAAACCACCCAACTTAATCCATGAGCGGTTGTGTTAAAAATAAACACACTATGAAATATGCATGTCACTAATTTCAAACATATTTATTATCACTATTAACATTATAATTATCAGGCACTATTTTTAAAAGCTACTAAATTTGTGTAATGAAAAAGAACACTATTATGTCACTGAATTTGCACTTTTCACGTAATTCTGAAACCTAAATACAATAAGAACACTGTTATGCTGAATTACTTGTATTAAATCTACAGTAGGAAATTAAAAGGTATTTAAATCCCTGTGTGAGTACTTAATGAAAATGTTTATTTTATGAAATGCCTAAATTATGAAACTATATTATAGTTCATTAAAATTGTTTTTTAAATTAGCCCTCATAAAGATTTTAAGAGAATCTTACCAAACGTATTAACAATTATGATGATCCGTGAATTTAAAATATAGTAATTAAGCCACACCAGTTTTTTAACTATAATCATATTTGAGTGTGAACAAACATATATTTTTGCTAAGTATGAGTATTTCGGAAACATGCCTTGGGAAAAAAATATTTCTTGGGGACATGAAATATGAGAAAATAATTGAGGATCTTTATGGTAGAAAGTACCTAAAAATGTTAACGATATAATTCTTTTAACTTAAAATTACTTTCCTCTCAAGATTAAAACGTTAGGCTTAGAAAAATGGCAACTTTTGGACAAAGTATACAGTGTACTGGCTGTCAAGAGCATGCAATACGTTATGCAAATATAATTTTATCCTTGCCATTAACACTGAATAAATGTGCATGCTATATCCTAGTGAAACATTTCTCCTTAGTACTACTCTAAACTTACCTTACAACGACTGAGCCACCAGGAAAGGGTTAGTTAATATGTGTTACAAATATTTGTTAAAACCAATGCTTTAGTTAATTATTTTTTTAATTTTTAATATATTTTAATTTATTTCAGAGCAGAAGGGGGAGGGGGAGAGAGATAGAAACATCAATGATGAGAGAGAATCATTGATCGGCTGCCTCCTGCACGCCCCCTACTGGGGATTGAGCCCACAACTCAGGCATGTGCCCTGACCAGGAATCGAACCGTGACCTCCTGGTTCATAGGTCAACACTCAACCACTGAGCCATGCCGGCCGGGCTGATTCTATATCACAAGGCTTGAAATATATAATGCATCTTACCTTCCTATGCTCACACAGTGGGAATGACATGAGATGTTATCCTATTTTGAAGTGAACAGGTTGGCTGTAATTCCATAGATTCTGTATCTGAAACAAAAGACGCCGTTACTCATGGCAATAGGAGTAGCCAGAGTGTCCCACCTCCCAAAGAGTAATGTACAAAAGAGTAATGTACAAAAGGGCCTGGTGACTCCCGAATACTCATCGGTTTGTGTTACGAGAGAGAAAGCCTGCACTTAGGAAAATTCTCTGATAATGGGCAATAAACACACCTTTCTTGCTTCTGTTTTCCAAGGCTGTTTGCTCTACAAACAATCATGAAAAATTAGGCGAGAACAAAAGCCTCAGTATCTCTGTTTGCAAAATGGGCAGAAATGCAAGAGGCCCATGGAGAACTACCTCCCCACAACCACCCAAAGATTAGAAAATGACTGGCCTGATTACAGGGAGCCTGGGGGAGATGCTCGGACATCTTTGCTCTGTGAACTGTGAATACAGAGCTGCCCTTGAACTCGAGGGAAGCCATTCCCAGAGATGAGCAGGTCATCCTCAACAGGGAAAGGCAACAGTCACTTTTGGTGAGAAAAGATTCTCTCCATAAAAATAAGTCAGCGTGCATTCCTTTATCTGAGATGGGATTTTCCCTCTTTGGAAGCTCTTCAACAAAGCTGCCTATGAATGGGTAAGAGAAATGCCCTACCTGGTTGGTGTGCACAGTGTTTGTGCATCAACCTGTGAACCAGGAGGTCACGGTTTGATTCCTGGACAGGACACATGCCCGGGTTGCAGGCTCCATCCCCAGTAGGGAGTGTACAGGAGGCAGCTGATCAATGATTCTCTCTCATCATTGATGTTTCTGTCTCTCTCTCCCTCTCCCTTCCTCTCTCTGAAATCAATAAAAATATATTGGGGGGGGAGAGAAATGCCCTATATTTTCTAAAGATGGCAACACTTGGAGTTAAACAGATGGCATTTAAAACAAGTGTCAGGAACGAGATGACTCAACGGAAACCTCCCTGCTCTCAGATCTGCTGTTGGCTGTCTCCTAAAAAGGAGCCATCATTTCAAGTCCCACGTGTACCAGAGACAGCTTGGCTGTGTACACAGCTTGTGGCCGCGCCTTGGTGTTACACAATATGGCAGCCATTGTTGCCCACTTGAGAGTGAGCTTCAGCCCGGCCGGTGTTGCTCAGTGGTTGAGAGTCGACCTATGAACCAGGAGGACAGGGTTGGATTCCTGGTCAGGACGCATGCCCGGGTTGCAGGCCTAGATCCCCAGTGTGGGGCGTGCAGGAGGCAGCCGGTCAATGATTCTCTCTCATCATTGATGTTCCTATCTCTCTCTCTCTCTCCCTCTACCTTCCTCTCTGAAATAAATAAAAATACATCTTAAAAGAAAAAAGAAGAAAGTTGGCTTTGTATTCCGTGTTGCTATCGTCCTAAAAGCCCTATGCAGGACGCATCATCACATTCACTCTATTCCTGTTTAAATCCATTTGTGAGTATTGACCATACACTAAATTCTGAGGTTATACACATTTTTAAAAAAATTAAACATATGTTCTCTGAGTGGCACAGGACAGCTCTTTATCAATTCATTAGTTCATCAGCTGCACAGACACAATTTATAACACACTCAATAGACTATAGGATGAAGTTCTAAGGAAAACCATTATCAAAACAATGGGCTAAAAATCACTGAGTTATGTGTTTTCTTGTCTCATTTTGTAAATTTATACGATCTCTACTCCAACCCTAACAGAAATCTCCACCAAACAGGGAAATGTCTTAAGTAACTTGACTTATTGTGTGTTATAAATGTCTAAGGCTGCGCACCAGACTGCTTACAATAAGTAATGACTGTATGTACTTTATTTTGCCTATTATTTTGCGATTAATTCATTCCTGCAGAGTTTTTAGTCTTGGTTGTACAATCTATTGTTGGAACATAAGAATAATCCAAGTTGACAATATAATGAAAAAAGCAGTTATTGCTCTAACATATCCATCTATCCATCTATCCATGTATATATCCAGTCATCAATGCAATCCTTTCAACCATTAATTAACCCAGCAAATAATTAGCTGTTGAATTGCTTCATAACTGGGGTTGATAGAAAAGTGAATACGTAGGGACCTCTCTCAATGGGTTCATCTGTGTGTTACTTTCACGGATCTCAGTAGGAGGGAATTGTTACAAGGAGGCAGTAATAGAAGGCCCTGTATGTGAATCAGATGAGATGGAGCAGAGAGTGTAAGAGAGAAAGAGGAGATGTGTGTGTGTGTGAGAGTGTGTCTGTCTGTCTGTCTATTTGGAACAGACGGTGCCTCAAAAGAAACCTGAGGAATTGCCAAAACCGGTTAGGCTCAGTGGATAGAGCGTCGGCCTGCAGACTGAAGGGTCCCAGGTTCGATTCCGGTCAAGGGCATGTACCTGGGTTGCGGGCACATCCCCAGTAGGAGATGTGCAGGAGGCAGCTGATCGATGTTTCTCTCTCATCGATGTTTCTAACTCTCTATCTCTCTCCCTTCCTCTCTGTAAAAAAATCAATAACACATATATTTTTAAAAAAAAAGAAACCTGAGGAATAAGTGAGGCT
>NW_005871182.1:0-5591 GCF_000147115.1 Myotis lucifugus
CTGACTAGATCATCATTGTTTTTATTTCACGATGTGGCTATGAAGAGCCCAACTGTCAGAGAACTGTCAGCGCCGCCATTTTCCTTGTTGCTCTGTCTGACCTCTGTCAGGCCGATGCCAGTTCCGGTTCTATTACTTGTTAACTCTATGACCTTGGAGGACAGTCGTCATAGCACGTTGGAAGTAAATGATTGAGCAAAGGGCCACTTCCAACCCCTCTGTGTTGGGTCCACCCTGCCACTCTTGGGAATGTGACATGTGACACTTGAGTGAGAGTGCCAGGGTCAAGCCACAGATTTTTTAAAATTGATTATTAGAGAGAAAGGAAGGGAGAGGGAAAGAGAGAAACACTGATGTGAAAGCCGTACGTGGATCGGCTGCCCCCTACCAGGATCAAGCCTGCAATCTGGGCATGTGCCCCAACTGACTGGAAATCAAACCAGCAACCTTTTGGTGTATAAGACGATGCCCAACCAACTGAGCCACACCGGCCAGGGCCCAGCACACTCTTGATGAGGAAAAAGACCAGGGCCCGGGTGTGGGAAGCAGAAGGTGGCCCGGGTATGGCTCTCGGCCCAGCTGAGGGACAGCTGGACTGAGTTTCCCAAACTGTGCTCTAGGAGATGTTACTATGTGTGCCAAGGCAAAAAAAAGGAAGAGTGGAATGGGGAGGGGAGGGGGCTCAAAAAGTTTGGAAAACTTTGCTTTCAATAGCTCTCACCTGGAAATTAACATGGCATATTTGCATCTTAAAGGAGCTGACAACCTCTGAAATAAAGGAACCTGTTCCACTCCATCTGATCTGCTATCTCCCATCTTTGTTGAACACACGGCATCCTTCCTGCCACACTCAGAAGCAAGGTACGGAACAGTGTTGTGAAGAATGTCAGCTTGGGAAACACAGCTGTGCAAAGCGTGTCTGCCGGGGACTCCCTTGCTCTTCCCCTGCGGGCTCTCCCCCTGCTTGCCGTCCCCCGTGGACTCAGACCAACCTGAACACTTCCACCTAGTTCGGTCTTGGACAGGAAGTCCACAAACACCCTCTGCTTTACGCGGCCTGAGTTAGGGACAGGCTCCATGCTTGGTATTCTTGGTATCTTGCCTGGACACTTTTTCTGCCCAGACTGTTTGTTGCCAGACTTGAATCCTTAACAATTCTCCTCCAGAATTCAGGGTCTGGGTTTTTAAAATCAGACCCTGGGCCTGACCGGTTGCCTCTTGCCCCCCCCCCCCCCCAAGGCTCTTCCAGGCCTGCCAGGGACGGGGAGCACACACCTGCCCGTTGTTCCCCACATTGGCTGTGTCTGGGCGTGACCTTGGGTCTGCTGGTTTCTGGTACCTGTGCCCTTCCCTCTAGAAGCATTCCTGCCCCTCCCCTGGATGTTCCATGTCCTGTCCTCACTGGGATGCCAACTCGGCTCTCAGAGCACTTTGTTGGTTAATCTTCAGATGTTTTTCCAAAGAGTTGCAATTTGGGGAAATAAGAAATGACAGTCGCTGGCAATAAATCTGCCAGGGCTCAGACAGAGTGCACTGAAATCCCTACGGGATGGTGACCTGCGTGTCCAAGACAGGGGACCATTGCAGCATGTGCATGTGACCAAAAGAACAAGAGAATTGGGGGCAGCCAGTTTGCTTTCTGGACCTAGATCTGTGACCTTGAGCAAGTCCCCTGACCTCTTTTGAGCCTCAGTTTTCCCGTCTACAAAATAAGAATAATAACACCTGACCTGTCGACCTTAAAAGGAGGCATTAGGAGGATTAAGATGAAATAAAATCTATGGGCTCTTTGAAAGTGTGCATTGCTATAACAATGTAAGGCATTATTATCTGTATTTTATGGCTTAGCGTCTTTCTGCCCACATCACAGGCTCAGGATGGGGGCAGGGTGAGGGGGGTTGTTGTTGTTGACTTTTAAAACCAAATAATTATCTTTCACAGGTTGACTCTGCACGCTTAAGTTACGAAGTGACAGTGAATCACTGACCACTTCCCCCATCCACCCCACTGAATTGAGAGTTGGAGTGAAGTGACCCATTCAACCTGCTGCATTGGCACAGAGCACAACCATAACCCAATGGAGATCTGAGTTCCCGTCCTCTCTGGGTATAAACACTGTGCCTAGGGTCAGATGACTCTGCACCTCTCCACAGAGCAGGTCCTCCCTGCCAGGGTGAGACCCACAGGCCTAATGCTGGGACTGGAGGATCAAAGGAAACACTGAGCAGTGGGCACAATACTTGCTCTGGAATCAGGTGACATTTAGTCCCGGCCATGCCACTTACTAACATTGACACCTCAGACACGGAACTTAATTTCTCTGTCCCCTATCCTTCTAAATGGAGACAAGGGTGCTTAAGCCCCAGGTTGATGTGACAACACGGTATGGGTGTGAGCTAGAGGCAGAGGAGGTAGAGATGATGGAGCAGCAGGTGAGAGAGGTGGCAGTAATTGGGGTGGAGATGGGGGTGATGGTAGGAGGTGATGGCAGGAGGTGATGGCAGGAGGTGATGGTAGCTGAATAGGGCTGGATTGGATTCCATAGAAGAGTATTTGGATCTGTCCAAAATCACCAGAAACAATATTCAAGCTAAAAAGAGAACCTTGAACCTCAAGGGGCTTAGACTGTAGCAAAGACCCCTAAGAGAATGTTCCTTGGCCTCACCTGCCCATGGGATCCTCGGGACCACCTTCCTGGCATCTCAGAAGGCTTTGGTCACAAGGGTGCTCAGTGAGGCCGCAGGGCACAAGCCTCTCTGTGTGGGGATGTCCCAGGTGCCAGCAGAGGGAGGAGCAGAAATGCTTGCTTTCTCTCTCTGTCTGGTCCTGGGTCACTGGGCGACAGAGCTCAGCAGGTTGCAGACAAGGCTGGGAGTGAAATGCGTTTCAGTTCCATCCTGCAAGCTTCCACTCTCTGGTGAAGTGGCCGTCAGGCTTTCTAAGAACCGCTCAGTGAGGACGCATTACTTCTGACCTTGGAGGGATGCAGGTCAAGTAGATGATGGCTGGCCAGCTCTTGGGCAAGATGAAGATTCTGCTGCTCAGAGTGGCCCAAGGCTCAGTGTCCTCTGGGAGCTTTTAGAAGTGCAGAGTCTCAGGCTCCACCCCAGACTTATGAGTCAGAATCGGCATTTTACATCCTAGCAAAATTCTCGGGAGATTACTATGGAGAGAGGGAGAGAGAGAGAGAGAGAGAGAGAGAGAGAGAGAGGCGCACAGGGCTCCATTCCTTCTGGAGGCTCTAAAGGGAGAATCCAGTTCCTGACCTTCTCCAACTGGTGGAAGTCACCTGTATTCCTTGGCTCTAGGCCTCTTGCTCCCTCTTCAAAGACAACAGCACAACTTGCGAAATAAATTTAAGAGGCGCTAATGTAGTGAGCCATGTCTGGGCTAACAGTCTCCTGGTGTTGTTTTTCACAGTATTAAATTAAGTATTCATTCCTCTTCATTCAACAGACATTTACTATGCACCTAGACCTGGGGTGGGCAAACTTTTTGACTCGAGGGCCACAATGGGTTCTTAAACTGGACCGGAGGGCCGGAACAAAAGCATGGATGGAGTATTTGTGTGAACTAATATAAATTCAAAGTAAACATCATTACATAAAAGGGTACGGTCTTTTTTTTTTTTTTTTTAGTTTTATTCATTTCAAACGGGCCGGATCCGGCCCGCGGGCCGTAGTTTGCCCACGGCTGACCTAGACCCTGGAGATCAGGCAGAAAACAATACTGGTCCTGTTTAGGTCCAAAAAGAGCTTACAGGGATGTCTTGCAAAGGAATGGGAAAGACCATGTTCATGGCCAGCCTTCCTGGGCAGATGCCTCCCTGGCTGCATCTGGGGAGTTGCCCATAGTGCTGGACATTACCTGTGACACCTTGCCCCTGCAGGCACCTCACCTTGCTGTTGACAGCGGAGTTCAGTGAGCTGTTTGGCTGCAGGTGCTTGCAATCGGTACCTGGTGTGCAGTAGGGACATACTGTGCCTACACAGAACTGAATTGCTCAACTGTGGCGAATTGACACTCCTTTCTCCTGCCCATCTTCCTCCTCCCTCCTCATCTTTTTCCTCCTTCAGAATTATCCCAAAGAGGCCTCCCTTACTCTCTCCTACCATTTGCTTTTCCCTATGTCTTCCCAAAATTTCCATGTACATTTCACCAGTCTGTGTAGCAAAAACAACTGATAATCCAACAGCTTTCAAAAGGTACTCTTAAGCCAGGATAATATACACACATCACATAGCCCTGACCCACAGCACTTCGGAGCATCTCAGCTTTGTAACGTGACTCTCCCTTTTGAAGACTCTTGAGCTCAAAGGCATAGTTGGGGCAAGCCAATCCCAAGCCCACAGGCGCCAGGACGCTGGGAGCCGCCAGCCTCCAGGAAGATTAAATGCAGCTGTAAAGCTCTGCCGTGCCAGGTGGCCCCTTTTGAAGGTTCGAAGGACCTCCCCTTGTATGCTAATAGCACCAAACATGGCTCAAACTCTAGGGGGGAGACAGGGGAACACAGAGCAAGCAGGGTTGCTTGCAGTGATATAACCCAAATTCACTTCCCGGCTCCGAGGCAGGAATTCTAGAATTTCGCTCCTACAGAGGGGAAGAAAGCACAGGGTGGTTCCAACCTGGCAGCACAGAGCGGACAGCCTGTCCAAGCACCTGAGCCCACGCCCCACCCTGCTCTCCCCAACATGCAACCAGCCAGACTCCTTGTGCACAAGCAGTGCTGTGGCGAGGCCCAGGCCCCAACCTTCCCTGTCACTGCGATGGATATTGTGTAACTCCATGCCCGGAGGACTGAACTTGATCTCTAGGATAGAATATCCAGCATAGATTCTCTCTTACTAAACGGAAAGAAAATTGCCTCTGGCTTTCCAAGTGAAAGAAATATAGACCAAGTCCCTTCTCCCCAAGGCCCTGTTTACAACAGAGTTGATGTAGATAGGCTAATGTGTGTTTACCCAAAGCGCTTGGGTTTTCAAGTCATCTGTACAGTGTGTGGGCTGGGAGCGGGGAGCGGGGAGGGGAGACGAGAGGAAACCAGCGTTGACTCAGAGCCCGCTCCATGGTGAGGTAGTGCTTGGCCTCCTCCATCCTAGTGGCTGCAATAACATTTGTGAAGGCGGCACGAGAAGGAAACGGAAGCTCAGCAAGATGAAGAGAAATAGCCAGATTCACAGAGCAAAACCAGAACTCAGAGCCCCATTGCCTGATCCCAACGTGCTTCTCTCTACAGCCCGCTGTGTTCAGGAAGCCAGCAAAGCTCCAGAAACTTCCACCAGGGACGGCAGGGGCAGGGCCATACGTGTGGAAAGGTAGACTTGTAATTAAAGCTCGGAAAATCCATGACATCCTTGGAAACTATCTCACCGATAACTCGCGTGGTTTCCTGGCAGTGGAATCGGGCTCCAGCATTGACAGTCCTGCCTCCTGCAGGCCCTGATGCCTTTCGTCATCTGAAGCAAGTCCCGGCAGGTGTGCAGCCTCTCGCCCTTTCGGCCACGCATGTTGCAACAGACACCCAGGTATCCACCCGCCTCCCTGCAGGCGTTAGTCACCACCCTCGTTCATAGAGCGCCTGTTTCTAACCT
>NW_005871182.1:7984-9545 GCF_000147115.1 Myotis lucifugus
TAATATCTATTCACTCTTCTCCCTTAGTAACAGAACTCCCGATTTTTAGTTTGATATCCGGGCAACCCAGAAAAAAAGATTTTATTTTCCATCCATCTAGGCTGCTAGATGTGACCATGTGGTGACATTCTGGCCAATGAGATATCCTTGGGAATGGTCTAGGGATACTTCTAGGAAACCTCCATAAATGGCACTTGGCACCTGCCCTTTCCCCCCGACTCCTTTCTCCCTCCTGTTGCCTGGAATGCAGATGTGGTGGCTGAAGCTCCATCTTCATCTTTTTTTTTTTTTTACTGTTTTGAATGTTTTTTTGGTTTTTATTGTTTAAAGTATTACATGTGTCTCCTTTTTTCCCTGATTGACCCCTCCCCGCCCCCCTTGGCCACCATCTTCATCTTAAACCATAGGAATAGAGATGAACTTAAGATAATAGAGCATAAACTGGAAGGAATGGGTCACGATCCCTAACAGCTTTGTGTATCAGTCCTTGGTTGTCTATCCCTAGAATTCATTGACATGAAAGAAAGCACACTTTTATCTCATTTTTAAGTCACTATTACTTTGGGTTTTCTGACATATGTAACTGAGCCTAATCTCAACTAATTCAAGCCCAGATTACAAGTGACATGAGGACTTTGGACTTCATTATATAGGCAATAAAGAATTATAAACTCCTCCTCTTCTTCTTCTTCTTTTTTTTTTTTTTTTTGTTGTTGTTGTTACAAAAAGCTTTATTGTTTCCATATGGTCCAAGCATGGGAGAGGGCTCAGGGTGGTTAGAAGGATGGCTAGTGGTTTCAGGGAGAGGCTCAGGCAAAAGCCAGACACTAGGGGATGCAGAGGGGCCCCTCACAGGCCTCTGGGCTCCAAAGGCTCCTATTCGTGCTTGAGGGTCAGGGTGAGCCTGTCGAAGAGACACTCGCCCAGCCCAGCCCAGCCTGGGGGCCGGCGCCTGCGGAGGTGAGTCAGGTGTCACCCATCTTCCTGATGAGTTTCACCTCCTCACCCAGGAAGTGGTTCCCCAGGAAGTCACAGAGCTGAGGGTCTGCGTGCGGGTAGAACCGGGGCCTGCACCTCCAGGAGGGCCTAGTTCAGGCTCCTCTCCAAGGCCAGGGCGGTTTCCCTGGCGTCCTGAGTTTTGCCCACTCATCTTGGGGAGGCTTCAGCGCGTCCTGGAGAGAATGCGGCCACCGCGCTGGTTTTGCATCTTTAAGAGACGCTCAACACCCTGCCCTTCTCCGCCAACTCACCAAAGAAGTGGCCCACGCTCTCCAGAGCCACATCATCGCGATAGAAATAGAAGCCCCGAGAGAGGTAAGTGTAGAATACCCTCAGATACAGGTTGGCCAGGTGGTTGACCACAGCCTCCACCTCGGTGGAATAATTCTGACAAATTTGGGAGCAATGGTTGTTTAGCAATGAGTTAAGGTTAAAACACACACACACACACACACACACACACAAATGGTGTTGGCTGGTCTGGGAGGCTGAGGATGGCTGAGGTGGTTCTGAAGGTGGTGACTGGAAAAGAGGTTACAGGGTGGTTGGCGGCTGGAAGAAG
>NW_005871182.1:11491-12943 GCF_000147115.1 Myotis lucifugus
GTTGCAGGGGCGGAGAACTTGTGAGTCTCGGTGACTATCTCCCAGGCAGCGACGCATGGGAGCGGTTCTAGCCCCTCGCAGAGAACAGGACTCTTCGAGACAGGCAGCTGGATCCAGCGGTGCCCTTGCGCTCAGAGTAGGAAGACCGCAGGCAACATCTGGGGTAGATTACCGTAAAACAACTGGCTTCACGCACAGCTGGGCTGGGCTGGGCTGAGGTTGTTGTAATAATCAATCCGTCTTTTTAGCAATGGACCACTTGTTTCCTTCTTTCTATCTCTGTCTGTTTCCTTCAGTCCTTCACAGTGAGTTGTAAGGATGAGGGGGTGGCTCACAGCTTCAAGGAAAACAGAGAGATCAAAGAAAAGGAGAACTGAGAAAAGGTTGTCAGATTTGCAAACTAGCAAGTCATTAATGATGTTGGCGGGAGAATTTTCTGCAGGAGTGGGGCCGGGGTCACTGCAGGCAGTGGTGTGACTTGTCCATCGCACAAAAACAGCCATCGGCGAGGCACTGCTCCCATTCTCGTCATCACAGAGTGAATGTTCATGACAGTTTTCCAGCCAAAGGAAGGAAAGTGTCTTGAGGAATGGTCCCTCTTCTCAATTGGCACACGGGCATCTCATGGGCCAGCAGCAGCCTTGGTGGGGACGGAGGGCAGATGGCAAGAAGGTTATGAATAAGTGGCGAGTGAAGAAAGGAAAGCCATGTATTTGGAGCTCCTCTATAGGTCTCTATTGTTTATCTATGGCTGCATTACAAATTGCTCCAAGATTTAGTCACTTAAAACAACAAATATCGATTGTCTCAGTTTTGTGCGTCAGGAATCGGGGGGAGTTAAGCTGAGTGGTTCTGGCTCAGGGGCTCTCAGAATGCTGCAGTTAAGCTGTCACTGGGCTGCAATCATTTCAAGACTCAGCTGGGGCTGGAGGATCCACTCCTGAGCTCACTCATAGAGAAGTCGGCAGCTTCCGTTCCTCGTGGACTCGGTTTCTTGCCGTGCCAGGTGGGGTCTCTCCACAGAGTTGCTCACAGATTGGCAGTTTGCTTCCCCCAATGTGACCGATGAGAGAGAGATAGAGAAAGAATGGGGAGGGGGGAGAGGAAGGGAGAGATAAGGGGTGAGGGAGGGGAGGAGAGCAGAAAAGTGAATGTTCAATACAGAAGCCGAAGTCCTTTTATAACCTAATCGATTACAAAAAAAAAAAGTGTGAGTAGTGGGAGATGGGATCATTTGAGGCCACCTCAGATAGAAAAGCTCAATCACTCTTTCAAAAGCAAAATCTTTCCCTTGTCCCGGGGGCAAGATCATCGAGACAAACAGAATTTGGGGAAAGTTCTAAGCTCCCGTTAAGTAGGGACCAGAGTGTGATCGTTAGCGACTGGTGGCTGAGTTGGGCCAGATGGCAGAAATAATTGCCATTGGCTGCTCCTGAGCTGGGACATGTTCAT
>NW_005871182.1:27693-57531 GCF_000147115.1 Myotis lucifugus
AGCAAAATGCGGAATTGGGTAGAGCTCCATTTTCCTCCCTCCAGGCCCTGGCAGCTGAGGTCCCTGGATTTTCTCTCCCTCAAATCAAAGCTGATCTCTGGCCAGAAGCTGAAATTCCTTTCCACTCTAGTGAAAGTAACAGATATTTGAATGAGGGTGAGAAGCTCTGCAGAAATTCACGTTGGTGCCTCCCCAAGGGAAAGATGCTGGATTCCAAGCACAGGAGATAAACCATGCAGACTATTGGGACCCACCGGCCTATCAACCAGGCCCCAGCACAGTCTCTGGGATGTTTCCTTGCTTTCGGGGCAGTATTATTGTCATACTTGTCAGGCCTATGACATCTCTTATCTCTGTATCTTAAAGAGCTCTGGGAATGTTAATGAATGCAAGACAGGCTAGAAAAGCAGACTTGCAGGCAGCAGCCTCCAACTACAACTGACGTTCCTTTTATATTTATAAGCCTCCTTTAAGAAATTCAAGTTTTCTAAAGCCCATATCAGCTCTTGTTCTAGCAAAGAGGTAATAAATAATGCCTCGAGTGTTTTGGACCACAATTGTAGTTATGTTCCTAGCTGATTTCTAAAATAGCATTTCACTCTTATTATTGCATGTATACTAGGCACATGTGGATTCAAGTTTCAGCTCCCAGGCCCACCTGCATGACCTTGGACAAATCTTGTGAGCTTTCCTCTCAATTTCCTCACCTACAAAAGGGAATAACAGTACCTGACTCTGGGGATTGCTGTGAGTCTTAAATGAGATAATTTCTGCAAAGTATCTAAATCAGTGCCTGGTACGTAGCACTCATAAAAGTGAGTTCCCTTCTTCTCTCCTCCCCCACATGTCCACTCCTCTGCTACATAGCACTGTAGAGGAATAAACAGAAAGATATATTCAAGGCTCTCAGGACCATGTGTTCTAAAAGGAGATACATTTAACTATTAAAAAACCTCAGACACACATTCCTTTTGTTTAATGGCTTCCAATGTTCACGTTCACCCTTTCCTCCCTTCACTAGGAAAAAGAGTAAAAGATGAACAGGAAAGTTGTGTATGCCAGTCATTGTGTTAGACCCATCAAAGTAAGGAGATTGTTTTGAACTAAGAAATTATCTACAGTCTACAGAGTGGAATTATTAACCTGACCTAAACTGTAATGTGTAAGAAAGAAGTGTTCCTCCTGATTTAACTGTCAGTTGGTGTGGCTGGCATTCATCTCAAGATCACAATAAGATAGAAATCTTGTCCAGTTCATTGTGGCCTTCTTAAACCTGCTCTGGCTGCCCCAGGTCCATGACCTAGCCCAGGTAGGAATTTATGATCAGATCACCCTGTGAGGTCACTGGATTTGTCAGTTTCATTATAGAACTCCTTTTTCATCCACAATATGAATGTGAAGCTAGACGCAGGAGGCGAAGCCAGAAAGAATCTCCAGGCCAGAAAACAGAATCGCCAGTTGTGGATGGGTCCACGATGGGGTGCTGGCTGGATGGGGCAGTCGGCATCAGCTGATCCAAAAGTGCCAGGCAGGGCCAGGCATAGAGCAGGAGCCACGTGCCAACCCTGGAAAGGGGAAGGAGCAGATGGGAGACTCCTGCTTGGTCCTTTGCCCATTAGTCTCTCTCAATGTTGCTGATCTGAGAACGCTCACTCCTAAAAAGAGTTGTTCTCTCAACCATGGTGGCACTGATAAATACACATGTCATAAAACAAAACAACTCCACAAGATAGTAGCTATTATATCCCTTTTTACAGACAAGGAAACTACTGCCAGTGGTTGAAACAGCCTTGGGCCTTGGGGCTCTTGGGGTCCGGACCAGGGTCATTTCCTCTGATCCTCTCTGCCCCCCCCCCACCCCCTTGCACTGGCATGCTGGGCTGTAATTTGCCTTGGATGCGGTTCAGGCTTCTGAAACGCTTCTGTGTTGTCCAAAGCCTGGGGGGCTTCCATCAAGCATATGTGTGGGGCTTGCTTGTGAGTTTCCAGAGAGTTCAAAACACCCACCATGCTGTAAAAATATTTTACTGCCCAGACATTCACAAACACCCTGCCCACATTTTCCAAAATCTCTCTACCTAACTAACCCTAGCCACACTCTACTCTTTCTCCTCCTCCTCATTAGAAAGCTTGAGAGAATTACAGTGCAAAATTCATATATTTTTAAAATCCACAAAGTTTAAATTATTATAACATTGGTCACTATAATGATAACATAAATATCGGAAAGAAAAAAAATGTTGAGCAATTCTCCAAACTATATATCCCAAGTAAATCTTTTTTTTTAAAGTATCTTAACAGAGGCAAATAGAGGAAAGAACGCCAGGGAAGACGGAGAGAATGAAAGGGAAAGCAAGATTGTCTCTATTCATAAACCCTAAATACCTAAACAGATTTAGAATCAGTGGTAACTGGCATGCTTTCATAGGAAATGTTGAAAATTTTCATTGAAATAGTAAGCCATACAGCATGGCCAACAGGCGGCAAACTGCCTTTGGAAGTAAATTAGGATTTCTTGGATCATCTTGGCTCATTTCAGGGTTTGGAAAGGAAGACGAGTCCAGTGAAAAGGAGAAAGAACTCTCCATGGTTGTCAACAGAAATAGAATAAGGAGAAAGAACAGGACCAGAAGCTGAAAACCTGGGTTTCAATCTTAGCTCTTCTACTCATTTGCTGTGTGACCCTGGATAAGCCATTTCCCTTGCCTGGGCTTCAGTTCTTCCCATCTGCAGATGATTCCACGGTGCCTTCAGATTCCATAAGGAGCCCTGGCCGGTGTGGCTCAGTGGCTTGGGCATCGTCCCCGTCACCAAAAGGTTGCTGGTTCAGTCTCTGGTAGGGGGCACGCAGGAGGCAGCCAATTGATGTTTTGCTGTCACATCGATGTTTCTCTCTCTCTCTCTCCCTCTCCCTTCCTCTCTAAAAAAAATCCATAAGGATATTTTTAACCAATATAGAATCACAACCTTATTTTGTGTGTTGTTTTTGCTTTCTTCTTCAAAGAGAATGAGGCAAGGAGACGTGGTTGCTGCCGAACACACATTTACCCAGAGGGCACACCGCACGGACATTTGGTTACAAATCTGACAAGAGCATGTCTCACATCCAAATCCCCGGCTCAGTAGAACGGCCCACGTGATGCCGGGCTGGAGCAGCCTGGCGAGGGAGGAGGCCCGCGGAGGCCTCTGAAGCTCTCTCATTGCCATGCTCCCAGAAACCAGCCCTGTCATTACGCCTGCAAAGTAAACATCACCCTCGGCAGAAGCCCAAGCGCGCAGTCACCTCAAGCAGAGCTCGCTCTTTTGAAGGGAGCTCTTTCACCATTCATCACGCCACCCGTCCCTGTTTAAAACACGCACACAAATATGGGGCTCCCCTGAGAAATCACAGGCCTTTCACCCACTATCACCGCAGGCTGTGGGTAGGATTCAGAATGATGTTTCACTGGCTGGTCCAGACCAGTTTGGGGAGAAAAACATACACAGGGGACAGAGAGGCAGGGTGCTGGGGGTGGGGGACTCTGCTACGATTGCCACGGAGCTATGGGCGGTATTAACACATTCGGAACATTTTGCCCAGAGTCCAGAATTTAGCCCTAAATATTTCTCATAAGTATATTGAATGTTTAGCATGTCATTTGGTTCTTGTTCATTGAGATGCTGCTTCATCTTGTTTAAGCTGCATCTGTGTGCGTGTGTGCCTTGAAGCTCCATCTAGCTAGTAAATTCTTCAAAGGCAGAGGGCGTTCCCATTGTTTGGTTTCCAACCCCAACAAGGTGCCCAGTGCAGAACTGAGCCAAGACAGGCAGAAGGCCGTCGCCAGGAAGTCATCAGCAGCTCTTCAACGTGCCCCAAAGCCCCTCTCCCACCCACTTCTGTGACCCACAAAGCACTCCTTCCTCCCTGGGTCTGAGAAGACAGGAGGGCATTGAGAAAAGTGTTATTGGCTATGTCTACGTACCCCACACTAGTCTATACCCCATCTTGTACTTTCTGAAGAGTGTATCTTGTAACACAATCTTCATATTCTATGACATAGCTGCTTTATCATTTCCATCTTACAGATGAAAACACTGAGACTCGGGTACATAGCTAAGGAATGGCAGACCTAGGATTCAGGTCAGGGCTGGCTGACTTGAATCCTGTGTTTTAACATCTAAGACAGCAATTTTTTTTTAAAAAAAAAAATATATTTTATTGATTTTTTACAGAGAGGAAGGAAGAGAGACAGAGAATTAGAAACATCGATGAGAGAGAAACATCGACCAGCCGCCTCCTGCACATCCCCCACTGGGGACGTGCCCACAACCCAGGCACATGCCCTTGACCGGAATCGAACCCGGGACCTCTCAGTCCACAGGCCGACGCTCCATCCACTGAGCCAAACCGGTTTTGGCAAAGACAGCAATTTTTAACCGGTGTGCCCCAAGAGGCACACTGGTATGCAGTAAGAATTTTTAAAACATGCAATACCTATTTCCCTTAGATTGTCAAATTTAAAAAAATGACAACAGCCAACACAACAATAGCATAAATGAATTAAAATTATACCCACTTTTTTGTCAGATCGGCAAAAAAAATATATTTTTCAGTGTGCTGCAGAATTTTAGTAATTAGTTTATGGGTGCCACGCCATGAAAAAGGTTGAAAATCGCTGATCTAAGACATACTGCTCCCTGGAGTAGTTTGTGAATTCCTTAAGAGCAGAAATTCTGCTTTTTTCTTTTCTGCACTCCAGCAGAGCCTAGAAGAATCCTGAGCAACAGTGGGCTCTTGGCATCTACCTGCTAAGTGACTGATTGATGTGAGGTCCAGGCCCAGGGTGGTCGAACACCAGAGACAAGAGTGACAAATGCATAGAGAGCGATCTTGCAAAGAGTTTAGAGAGCTGCTTAAAACCAGGCTGACTTGGGGGTGGGGTGGGGTGTAGGCACAGACACCCCTTCTAGGCCCTGAGAGGAAAGGGGGCCTTTTCTCCTGTAAGGAAGATTCTTTAAGGAATAATGAGGCATCAGCAAGGGCACAGGGATGGCTGTGGGGCCAAGCCTGAGTCAATGTCCCCGTCACTGGTGGTCACTAAGGAGCCAGTGTTGCTCTTTGCAAGAAACTGCTCATCTGTTGCCCTGGCTGACATCCAGTTTAGAAAAATGCTCAGCACTCAGCTGTTCCTATACTTTGGGCAGCCTGAGGAATTTTCCTTCCTCCTCCTGCACTACAGATGTGAATGACTGCAGCCCCTTTTCCCTAATGGCTTATGTTGCAATGTTTAATTTGTAAATCAGTTATTTGGAACTGAAGACACATTTCCCTTGAGGAAACATGTTATTTTAAAAGGTTGTGATCTCATGTTAGTCCTAAAGGCCTTATTTTACCCATTGTCAAGAGCATTGAGTCTGATGGTACATGTCACCTACAAATAATCACGTGTTTGTGGAGGGAAATGCATTCCCAATTCTAGCTCATGCTAGCCTTTCCAGGAGGTCACAGCTGCTGCAACGGAGTTGACCAACTCCCCTGATATCTATGGGCCGGGGTGGTACACGTGAGGGTAGAAGTCACACTCCTGACCTCCATCTTAAAATTCAAAGGAATTCTCACCATTCCCAGCCTGTTAATTCCCTGAAGCAAAGATCAATGCTAACCTAGTTCCAGCTCCATCTCAAGACCCTTTCCTCTGTCTACTATTCTATGCTAAGGGTCAGGGATTGAACTAGTGCCGTCAAGAAGCTCCATATACAGTATATGGTTAATCCTCACCTGAGGATATTTTTTTCATTGATTTTAGAGAAAGTGGAAGGAGGGGGAGATACAGAAAGAAACATCAATGTGAGAGAAACACATCAATTGATTGCCTCCTGCACATGCCCCAGTCAGGGGATGGAGCTTGCAACCAAGGCACTTGCCCTTGACCAGAATCAAGCCCAAGACCCTTCAGTCCACAGGCCAATGTTCTAACTGCTGAGCCAAACCAGCTAGGGCAGCAGTTCTCAACCTGTGGGTCGCGACCCCTTTGGAGGTCGAACGACCCTTTCACAGGGGTCGCCTAAGACCACCGGAAAACACATATATATATAATTACATATTGTTTTTGTGATTAATCACTATGCTTTAATTATGTTCAATTTGTAACAATAAAAATACATCCTGCATATCAGATATTTACATTACAATTCATAACAGTAGCAAAATTATAGTTATGAAGTAGCAACGAAAATAATTTTATGGTTGGGGGTCACCACAACATGAGAAAGGAACTGTATTAAAGGGTCTCGGCATTAGGAAGGTTGAGAACCACTGAGCTAGGGCCTTATTTATATTTTTTAAGCATTATAATAACTACTACTTTGATTTAGTACTAACTTTATGCCAAAGGCCTTTTAATTTAGTGTGTTTTAACTTATTAAATTTTCACAACAACCCTATTGTATATTTATCATACCCTTACACAGAATCTTAGAAAACTGAAGTTTGGGATGATTCAGTGACTTGCCTTCGATCATATGACTAGTGCAGGGAAGAATCAGGATTCAAACCCTGTCTTTCTCAAACCTCAGATTCCAGGCTATTAACCACTTTGCTGTACTTGTTTCTTTATATATATATTTGATTTTTTACAGAAAGGAAGGGAGAGGGATGGAGAGTTAGAAACATCAATGAGAGAGAAACATCGATCAGCTGCCTCCTGCACACTCCCTACTGGGGATGTGCCCGCAACCAAGGTACATACCCTTGACTGGAATCAAACCTGGGACCCTTGAGTCCGCAGGCTGATGCTCTTTCCACTGAGACAAACCGGTTAGGGCTGTACTTGTTTCTATAGGAAAGAAATTTTTAAAAATCACAAATATTACTCCCCCCCCAAAAAAAAAAGCTAATGTGGCTATTACTAATATCAGACAAATGAGTTTGGGATAAAGCAAGTCACTGCATTCTGATAAAAGTTTTAATTCATGCCTTAGCTGGTGTGGCTCAGTTAGATGTGCGTCGTCCTGTGCACTGAAAAGTTGCCAATTCAATTCCTAATCAGGGCACATGTCCAGTTGTGGGCTCAATCCCCAGTCGGGATGCGTGCAGGGGGCAGTCAATCAATGTTTCTCTCTCACATCAGTGTCTCTCTCCCTCTCCCTCTCCTTTCTTCTCTCTCTTCAAAAAAAAAAATCAATAAAAACATACTTTACAAAAGAAAAAAGTAAATCATGTCAGACTGAGGAAATGCCACATACCAAACACCAGAGAGGCAAGAAAACATAGCATGTACAGAGGTCTAAAGCAGTGGGTAACTACACTGAGAAAGAAAAATCAAAACACTGTAAGTGTAGTGATTTCATATTTATGAAGACTTGGTTTCTGTGATAGTTTCCTATACCAGAAAAAAGAATCAAGTTCCTCGTCCACATAAAACCGAAGTCACTAGATATAGAATACTACTTTCTTGAGGGATGGGAGGAGCAAAAAGAGCCAATGCTTTCGTTTTTCTTGGCAAATCCTGCATTGCAGAATTCAGAGTCCCAGAGTAATTCACCCTGGTGATGTCATTTCAGCCTTGGATGATTGCATGTCCTGAGCAATCATGTGACTGACACCCTTTGGCTGTCACCAAAAGGTCCAAACAAGACCAACAGTATTACTCAGCCAAGCGAGCTGCCTTAGTTCCTCACTTTCATAATTACAGTCTGATTTGTTACATGTAATAAAAAGGGGGAAGGAAAGGAGAAAGAAAAACATGTGTAAAAACTATTTCATATTCATGCCATGACCTAACACATTCATTTGATTTCAGTTGGCAAAGGAAGCAGTGGATCCAGTTTGACAAAAAAGATCAAGAGTCGTTACACAATGGGCTTCTGAGTCAGGAACACCTTTTATATATTGTCAGTTTCTACCGTGACAGGTAATTTGCTCAGTCGTGAGCAAAACACTGAGAGAGTAGCCAGAAAGTCTTAGGAAATAACGTGCACTTTAGACATAAGGAACTGCTTTTTAAAATTTCAGACAATTTAGACAATTTGTGTTCCTTGAATTTGGACTCACTTTTGTTGATATGGGAATTGACACTTATCCACTTTTTTTGTTTTGTTTTGTTTTTTTTGGGGGGGGGGAGCTTTTTGGTGGTGAAAATGAGAAAAGAGACTAGGGAGTTGGGGGGAGGGTCTCCTTTCTGGTTTCTTCAAAATGTCCTTTTCTGAGAGTTAAGCATGGTTTTTGCGTTAACCACAGCAGAAAGCGTTTTCCACATCAGAGGAAGTAGAGAGCAGGCCTTGAACCCTGTGCTCTATTTTCTCTCCAGGGACCCACATTTGCCTCTGCCGTGCAAGGAGCTCTCTGCCCCTCTCCTCTTGTTTGCGCCTCCTTTCTTTGTTCATCCCTCAGTTCCGTTCTTGCCCACCAGAGAACAGAACTTCTGCAACCGTGTACTCTTTGTAGAAGCTGCTTTATTCTAATAAACCTGCAAGTATTTAGCAAGGGCATGCCGTGCACCAGCACTATCCTAGGTGCTGGGAACACAGCAGGAAACGAAGCAGACAGAGGGCCCTACTGTCCTTGAGCTGCATTTGAAGGTCGTCTGGGAAGGCATCTCAGAGGCAGTGCTCACTGAGCTGAGATCCGACTGTGAAAAGGAGGCCCAGGAGAGGACGCCCGGAAGAGTGCTCCAACCAGAGGGAAGAGCCCAGTGCAGAGGCTTTGAGAAGAGCATCGCTCCATGCATTCCAGGAAAAGGAAGGGACTCGGTGAGTCACTCCTGTCCAGTCACCCACACATGAAGGCCACTCGTAGCTGCTAGGTCACTAGGCAGGAGCCATGCCAAGAGAGGAAGGAATGTCCTCTGCCAAGGTGAGAAGTTCAGAGAGCGAAGGGCCTCTAATTCTGGTCTGGGGTGTCTGTGGTTTCAGAAATTCAATGTGGCAGCCTCTGGCAATGGCACAGAGTAGAAAGAGACTGGGACCTGAGGAGCAGAGAGGGGAGGCCAGGGCAGCAGTCCAGGCTCCAAAGGTGGTGGCAGGGGGCAAGAGGTCTCTCTAAGAAAGGGAGAACGGGGCTCGGGGCCTTCGGGAGAAAATCCTCAGTTTGGGTGAAGAAGAATGGGAAACTGGAAATAGGGAATGAGAGAAATTAGTTTAGGGCATTTTGCCCACAGAGTTCCAGAGTTTGAGTAACGCAGGAGAGAGACTCGCCTTTAGAGGTCTAAAAACTGGAGACAGCCCTAACCGGTTTGGCTCAGTGGATAGAGCGTCGGCCTGCAGACTCAAGGGTTCCAGGTTCGATTCCGGTCAAAGGCATGTACCTTGGTTGCCGGCACATCCCCAGTAGGGGGTGTGCAAGAAGCAGCTGATCGATGTTTCTCTCTCATCGATGTTTCTAACTCTCTATCCCTCACCCTTCCTCTGTAAAAAATCAATAAAATATATTTTTTTAAAAAAAAGTTAAAAAAAAATAAAAAAATAAAAACTGGAGACAGGTGAGTCAGGTTTATGGAGGGGAAGGGGAAGATGGATGGGCAGGCAGGTACACTCTCACACACACACGCAGCAATGCCAGGTGCCTCTTCACAATGTGCCAGGTTGAGGGAAATGAACTAAACGTATCTATTTTTTTATACTGGAAGCAAGATGGCCAAGCCTCTGTTTTTATAGGCTGTATTTTCAACACCTTTTTAACCTTTGTTCCCTTTTAGTAAACATAAAACTCACATGACCTTTTTATAAGTCATTTGACATTTTAAAATAGATATAGGAACTAATAACAAAGCAAGGTAATATCAGAATTTTTTTTATGTTTTCTGTACATTACTCTATGTTTTCGTCGTTAATGCCCTGTACCCTTCTGACCTACTGGAATTTCCATGCGAATCCCTCCCTGGTGAGTTGCCTGCTGCCTGAAAGTGTGACCAGATCTGCACACCAGCCTCAGGCTACTGTTCATTAACTCCAAAGGGAAAGGAAATTAACTCCAAAGGGAAAGGAAAAAGGCAACACGTAGTGGACGGCCAGGGCTTGTCTTTAAAAAAGGTAGATGGACCTAGTCAAGCGGAGGAGGAGGCTGCTAGGTGAAGAGAGAGCTCGCCTTGTCAGAGAGCAAAGCTAGACCCAGCGACTAAGTGGATCTGGGCATAGAAGAAACGTTAGATTAAATCCCAGAGCACCGGAAATTGGAATTATAATTTCTTAATTGTTTTGTTGTTCCAAAGATATTTGCATGTATAATTAAATAAAAATTCATCTCTCTCCATTTAAAAGAAACTATGCTATATAGAGATTTTAATTTTTTTTTTAAAAAAAGATCTCACTAAAGATGTACCCTTTCTGACAGTGGGAGGAGTGAACAGCCAGCCCTGCAGGTGAGCTATACTGTAAAGCAGGAGCCCGCCCTGCGTCTAGGTTCCCTTCTAACACAACACTTTTGTTCTATGAATTGGTTTGTGTCTAAACATCATGAGCACAACACTGAGTGAGGGCATTCACAAAGATGTTGGTCCTCTCTCTCATCAGAAATAGCCAGTTAAAAAGAAGCACGAACATCATTAGTCATTAGAGAACTACAAAGCAAAATCACAATGACATACCTCTTCTCACACACTAGGATAGCTGTAGTAAAATAAAATAAAACACACACAATAGCAAGTGTTGACAAGGATGTGGAGAAATTGAAACCTGCATAGTAGAACTGTAAAATGGTGCAGTATCTTTGGAAAACAGTCTGGCAGTTCCTCAAAAGTTAAACATAGAGTTAACATAGGCCCCAACAATTCCACTCCTGGCTTTATACCCAAGAGAAATGGAAACATATGTCTACACAGACATGTGTTCATGAATGTTCATGGCATCATTATTCATAGTAGTCAATAAGTGGAAGTAATCCAAATGTCTATCAACTGATGCGTAGTTAAATAAAATGTGATATGTCCATACAATAGAATATTATTCAGCAACAAAAAGGAATGAAGTCGTGATACATGCTACAACATGGGTAAACTCTGTGAATATACCAAAAAATTGATGTGTATACTTAAAATGAATAAAATGTACAGTATGTGAATTATATCTCAATAAGACTGTAGGAAGAAAGAAGAAGAAAGAAAGAGAGAAAGAAAGAAAGAAAGAAAGAAAGAAAGAAAGAAAGAAAGAAAGAAAGAAAGAAAGGAAGAAAGAAAGAGAAAGAAAAAATTTAGGTACCAAATTCAGAATGCAAATTGACTGATGGATTCCAGACCAGTTTAGATTTGTGATGGCAACACATGTGCGGGGTGGGGGTGAGGGAGAATGAGGAAGCAAGAAAAAGAAAAAAAGAATGACAGCAAAATAGGAATTAAAATTTTAGCATAGTTGTTATTTGTAATTTGCTAATTAAAGTGGGATTTCTACAGTATAAATATCTGCTTTTAAATTCTGACACCAGAGGGTTTTTTTAAGGATAATTTCTCCTAAATTTCCAGGCAGTAGCACCCTGAGACCCAGGCAGCCCAGATCCCTGACTTGTCCCCTATGTTTACCACACACACTAAACTGATTAAAGACCATATGGGTGCCTCTGGCCCAGTGCAACCCATGACCCTAAACATTTCTTCTTGAGATAACATCACCCAGGAGCCATGGAAACACTCCATACCTCTCTTGCCTTTGGTCTTCAAAACAAAACAAGGTTTTGTGGGTTGTATTGCTGCTGATGTTAGAAACAAAAACGGCTTTGCCCTAGTCAGTTTGGCTCAGTGGATAGAGCATCAGCCTGAGTACTGAAGGGTCTTGGGTTCGATACCAGTCAAGGGCACGTACCTCAGGGTGCATGCAGGAGGCATCCGATTGATGTGTTTTCTCACATCGATATTTCTCTGTCTTTCCCTCTCTCTTCCACTCTCTCTAAAAATCAATGGAAAAATATCCTTGGGTGAGGATTTAAAAAAAAAAAACTGCTTTGGAAAGATTTGAGTGGTGGAAACTCCTAAGTCAGCAAAGACAAACTAATTAAGCTGTCAAAGCCTTCCTCTCCAAGTGTACAAATGCAATAAATTCTTGTATAACACAGTATCATTACCCAGGAGTGCTGAGCGTCCCTTTTCTGGCTTCTCATTGTTTTCCATCTCATAGTCCTGGAGGGACTTGAGAATTAGATGGTATTTGCAATACTTGCACACCATGACTGAGAATATTTTGCAATAGTAAACTTTTTAAATGTGAATATATAGATGCAGCTGTAGCATGCATGAACCATAATATTGATTTTTTTATACTGACAATTAGATGGATATTAAACACCAGGATTGCAATAATTTCATTTTTATAAATATATGTAATAAAATTTAATCAAATATTCAGAGTTAAATTTAAAAGTTCAGCTATATTTAAATAATTTTATTTAAAATGTTGGTGTACTCATGTATTATTTTTATTTTGTCTTTTACTTATTTTTAAAACAATAACTTCTTGAAAATATACAAAGTAATTATAATTTAAAGTTTATATGCACTCTAACTTACATTTTGATTTTGATAAAATATACTCAAATATTAAGCACTTTGAATGCAATTGCATTTTACTTTTAATCTTTTTTGTTATTACTGTCAGTTGAACACAAATTACATGAAAATATTTATTTGGACAACATAATTAGTGTTTTGCTAAAATCAAGAAAATAAAATATTGTGGAATAAAAGAATCAGGTCTGAATTATTTGTCTTTTGTTACTCAAAAATGTCACTAGCTCATCCAAACATGTGCAAAAATAATTAAATTCTGCCATCTTTGCTATTTTGTTAACATTCATTAATGTTTTTGGATTTTGTTACTGATTTGTCAAGATAGAAGGAGAGAACATATTTTATTTCACATTTTAAAACTATTTTTGCGATTTTTAAATGTGTGCCCTGCTTGGCCTGCTTCCAGAGGGGTCCAGGCAAATCTAAAGGATGAGCTGGGGAGTTTGGAGGAAGGCCCAATCTTTGCCTTCTCCCAAAAAACAAAAATAAAAATTCCAGGAATTCCTTTGGCTAGCCATACTTCTCTGAGCACACTTCAAACTCACCTAAGAGGCAAAATGAATCAAGCCCGTCTCCTCTGGAATGAAGGAGTGGGGTGGAGGGAGGAGGACTGGGAGAGGCAATAACAAGCCCCAACCTCCATCTCCGTTCTGCAGAGCAAAGCAGACAGGGCCAGGCACTAACGCTTCCCAGGGTGGGTGCAGGGGGTGGTTCAGGGCTGAGAGATGGCCTCCCAGTAGGAATCAACCCAGAGAGATGCTGCTGTTTGTGATCCTCACCCTGGCTGAAGCGCTACAAGCCCCAGGGACATGCAGGCTAGGAAGGTGGAGACAGGAGTGGGGTCAGAAGCTCTCTCCGGAACATAGACTCTAGAGCCGTGGGCCTGGGTCTTGCTAGCTCCTAAGACTTTTATGCCAGTAAGAAAACCACATCCCCTTTAGACGAAGAAACATAAAAGTTTCCCTTTCCTCTTTGCAGAAGCAGCCCTGGGCCAGGAAGCTCGACTTGGCAAGGGGAGCCAGGTCTGGGTTTCAGTCCCCGGGAGCCCCTTGGCTGGGCACCAAGCACAGCACACAACCTGCACCACCAATACTCTAGCCTGAGCAGTGGTGGCCACAGGAGAGCAGGAAAGGTGGCCCGACTTCTGGTGGTGGCACACGGGAGCAGAGATTCCAAAACTCCATTCCATGCACCTTTAAGTTCCATCGAGGTGCCTCTGACCCCAGCTCCAAATGACACATCAACTCCAGCAGCTCCCCGTCGCCTGACATGCAGCATAGTTTTGTTTTGGCCTGAAAAAAGGGATTGTACAACTTAAAAATTTTTTTTTAACTCTTGATCTAGACCAGCCACATCATGGCCTCTAGAGAGAAGGGACAGCCGGTGTGCTTTTCAAGGATAGCAATAGCCACTGACTTTTGTCCCTCTAGCAGTAGGTGTACCTCTCCTTGACCCCCCCCAGGTACTGTCCTTTACAGTTACTTAGAACTTTTTCAGGACCTTAGATGGGGAGTCTCTGTAAATCTAGATTACTAGGCTTTATGAAACCTTTCACAAGCCAAAGCAGACAAACAATATATTTACATTTTAAACATCCACATTTGAAAATCTTCTAGGTATAATCCACTGTAATATATAGCCAGCAAAGCAGCATGACACTATCTCATTGTCCTAAGTTTAGCAGCACATTTTCAGAATATGAAATTAAACAACAAAGGTCATAGGACAATGAATAATATGCTCTGTGTAGTTAATTATTCCTGGCTCTAAAAGAAGTCATCCTAGCCTCCATATAGAAATTGTGTGTGTAGTTATTTTACTTTGAAATGTCATAAGGTTATTGGTTTCAAAAACACAAAGGAAATGAAAAATAACATTTCTTCAGAGAATGTAATGTTTAATTCTTTATTGCATCCCTTTGACCTGTGGCTTGCTTATAACTATGCAATGCACAATTCTTTGTGCCATTGAAACTAAGGGTTCAGAGTATTTTTCGTCTTTTCCAGGGCTTGGCGTGGGGGGAGGGGGGACACCAAATAATTTAGATACAGAAAAGATATAATTTTTTCCCAACAGCTACTAAATCTGATGAACCATTATAATCATAAGGTAGATAGAAGTACATTTCGTCATTTTCCATGAAGAGATAACCTCTACTTTTAAGGTTAACTTCAAACAATATGCTGTTGTTATCTACCCTTTAGACTTCAGACTTCAAAAATCAAGCATTTCTGTAATATCTGAATGAAAGTCACTTGTCTGCCTAATTTTTAAAAAATAAGCTCTAGAGATTTAACGCACAGAATAGTGAATACAGACAACAATAATGTATTATAATCATCAAATGAGCTAAGAAACCAGAACTACATGATTCCAACCACTAAAAAGAAAAGATAATTAGGGGATGTAATTGTGAGTGAGCTCATTCTAATACGCCAATAAGATAAAATAAGCAAGCCATGTTGTTAATAGCGATGATGGAAGTGATAGGCTGGCAGGTGTTTACCTGTGACTTGGGTGATCACCTAAAAAAAGATGCATGAGGTCAAGCCCACTTTTGCTTTTTAGGGTAATGTTGCCTTCATGCCCTGGGAGGCCTGCAGATTTTTCCTCTACATTTTTTTTCTTGCTGCCCTAAGATTTACTCTTGATTAGTTTAACATCATTGAACGCTTACTAAGTATCCAACAAACACTGTACTAGATGCTAGGAATGCAAAGATAAAGAATACAGTCTTTGCGGTCAAGGAGTTCAGTCTGGAGACTTCAGACAATGGGCATTCTGTGTGATATTCGCTAGTGGCCTGCATAAGGTCCAGTCCAGCCCACAGATTTTGAGTCCAGAGCAGGGATTCAGTTTCTTCATCTGGATAATTTTTCTAGGGTCCATTCAAACTCTAAAATGTATATGATTCTAGTTATAGACTCTGGGTTTCATATTATTCAGATAAGGTGTTTTACAGAGACACTGATATAGCTACGGCACTTCTATAATGCGGATGCCAGAAGTAGTCTTAGTATCCCAGACACCTCTTAATGTTTTCCTGATGTTATTTAACCTACCTAAGGCCCCATTTACATTTTATCTGCTGGGGGGAAGGGGTGTTGGTGTGGGTATGTTTTGAGAGTGCAGTACCCCTTTAATTAACCCTCATTTAGGAAACAATGGTTTTGTCACCTTTCTCAAGTTACTTGCCACAGATTCAAATTCTGAAAGGATTGACTTGTCTTTGACCCTTTTGAAATGAATACACATCTGAGACACACTCCTCTCTTCTATTTTAGAAAGAAGGGGCTTCAAATGGTTCCATTTTGTGATTTATTGGGTGGCTTCTTGCCAGTCTCTTGGTTTGCATCATCCAAGCTCGTGGGGTTTGCTGATTCAGAAATCATTCTGCTCTTCATAGCTCTTCCGCTGGCCACCTCTAAATAAGTAGAACCATTCTCCAGCTTCAGTGGTAATACTCGTTTTTGTTTGTTTTGTTTAAAGAGGTTCAAGAAGATCCAGAGCAAAATTAGATGAATTGTAGACCAGTGAACATCCACTGGGGGTAAAGGGGGATACGAGCTTTTTCAAACTGCACAGTGTGCCCCCGCCCATCCCTGTCCACTGCAGCATTTGAAAATCACTGCAGGCAGAGAAATAACAGATTAGAACATGGAGCCCAAGCTCCACTTACCTTTCTGTCACCAACTCCCCAACGGCTCTGCGATCCTGGTTCACCTTCTGGTCAATTATACTAACCAAAATTGCATATTTTGAGTTTAAATAAATGAAATTTTTAAATGATTTAAATTCCAAAGAAGGAAACATTTCATGAAAAAGCTATCATGGAAAACATATATGTAGACTGTCTGCTATATACTTACCCCAAAAACCAACAGAAAAGTTTGTTAAATTGGGTTCTTTGCGTAAGTCTTGTTCCTCCCTTGAGGAAACAGACATTCAATTGTAGCTGGAGGATCAGTTTCAAAATGATGCCCATTCCTTCACTGGGGCATCATTTAGGTGTGCTGTCCTAGCTCCTGGGGAAGATCCCCTTACCCAGAGGAAGGGTAGAGAGCTGATGGGGCCCAGCGGAGCCAGGCAGTCACAGACCCACAGAGAAGTGCGTGTGAAGCTTAGAGACACTTACGTCTCAGAGAGCCCTGGGATTTGGTACTTCCACCAATTGCCAGAGCTCATCTCATTCCTGGCCAAGGGCATTTTCTCCTTAGCTTTCTCTAGAAAGTCTCATCTTGCCTCCTTCTACCCTTGGTCTCCCAAGTGTTCTAGGAGGCCACAGCTCTTGTCTGGCTCTCTGGTCTCTGTTCCTTCTTGGGCCTTCCTGTCTCCTTTGCTATCAAAGCCTAATAATGTAGCCCTGGCCGGTTTGGCTCACTGGATAGAGCATCGGCCTGGGGACTGAAGAGTCCCAGGTTCGATTCCGGTTAGGGGCGTGTGCCTTGGTTGCGGGCACATCCCCAGTGGGGGGGGTGCAGGAGGCAGCTGATTGATTGCTTCTCTCTCATTGATGTTTCTAACTCTGTATCCCTCTCCCTTCCTCTCTGTAAAAAGTCAATAAAATATATTTTTTTAAAAAGCCTAATAATGTATTTATTTTCTGGCAATTTACAGAAACATTTTCTCATCCCATGAACAAGAGTGTCCATGGCTTCTTGGCTGGGACTTGTGGATTCTTGAGGATGGGTCCAGCTAGAATATACTCCTGGACTCTTGTCTTTCTCTCACTCAATATCCTCTCAGGAAGTCACGTGAGTTATAGGATTGGTGAACTTCAGAGAAGAAACTGAGCTTAGATCAGCCCTTGTCTTCTCAGAGACAGCCTGTCACAGGCAGTATCAATTCTAGCCTACTCTCTGTCATGCAGTATGGGGCCAACACAAGTCACTCTGCCCTGAAACTTTATCTTAGGGGTAGAAACACACTAACCCACGCTCACAGAGACTGCGGTATAACCAGAATTCAAATTTATGCCATTTTAATGATAAATGCAGCCAGCTAGGAAGACGGGCCCTCACATCAGTAGATCAGGGCATTTGCTCCCTGTAGACAGGGATCAAAGTGATTTAAATACTATATTTAAAGCATAAAATCTGAGTAAGGAGAGGTAGATAGTTGATTTATCAAAGGATACATTTGCCACAGGGACCTGAGAGCTCAAGTCCTGGGGCCAAGGCCCCTTCGCCTCTGAACAGTATTTGGAAGGTGCTACCAACTTCTGGCTTCTTCGGCTTAGGTCTCCCATGCTATCGGCTGACAGCCCCTCTGCCCACCTCCTCTGTTCACCTAGGCTTTCTCCAAACAATTGATTCATTTGGTGCTTGGCATTCTGAGATTACCTGCAAGTCACCTTGGTTGAAGTTATAGGTATTTCCAAAGTCTTCTCTATCATATTTATCAATTTATCAGTTGTCTATCAGTTTACTCCTTCTCTCAAGTGTGTGTGTGTGTGTGTGTGTGTGTGTGTGTGTGTGTGTGTGTGTTTTACTGACTTAACTCTTAGAAGACAACCTCATATTCTATTTCCAGGTTTCTTTGGAAGATACTTTACGGTTACCCCATTTACTACCAACAAAGTATTTTTTAGCTCTTTGGGAAAAAACCTTTAGTATAACTGTTTTTATTATACTTTTCAACTTAACTGCCTGAATTCAAGCACTTAAGCAGTTTTTCCTGATTTTATATTGTAATAACTTATGAGACTGAGCTAATGAAGATAAACATCTAGTGAGGACTCTCAGTTTAACTCATCTGGGTTTTTTTTTAACCGCTGTTAAATAGTCTTACGCAATAAACTCAACACATCTCTAAGATCTCTGATATGTTTCCAGAGGCAGCGGATAAAAATACTTTACTTTTAAGCAAAGAAATACCCAGTTGGATGCCTCCAACAATAGAATCAGCCTCAGATCAGAAATGTCTTTCCTGACTGTCTTCCTTTATTTCCTCTCCCAAAATCCTCCTGTGTTCGGCACAGTTTTGTGCACTGTAGACATAACAGTGAAAATATGATATCATAGAAGATTCTAGCCCTATGGAGCTTACATTCTAGTTGAAAGAGACAGACTAGAAAAAAACACAAGTAAACAAGAAAACTATCAGCAATGGGTTAGTACTATACAGAGAATACAACTGAATAATGTAATAGTGACTATTTAAATGGGGTCGTCAGTGAAGGCGTCCCTAAAGAGTGATGTTGAAGCTGAGACATGAGTGATAAGAAGGAGCCAATCATGATTTAAAAAGAAAAAGGGAAGGTAAAGGACATTGCAAGGAGAGGAAGGCAGGGACAAAGGCCCAAAACAGAGGAGCAGGCTTGGTGAAGTGCACGAAGAGAAGGAAGGCTCATGAAGTGGGGCTGGCAAGGAAAAGAGTGGCAGTAAGAAAAAGTCTTCCACCCAGAGCATAAGAATGTGGAATGTGTGCAGGCAAATACCTTGATAATTTCCTCAGTTAGAGGGACGATGGAAACTGAACTGCTTTACCCTAACTCATGTTTTTGCTCTATTTTTAAAATATCTCATAAGCAAAGAGGGGTGTGTAATATGGTTTGGTTCAGTTTCTATACCATTGTCTCTGGTCAAGCTCATTTGTGTGTCTTTTTCAGATTTGCCAGGTGATACCATGTTCTAAATCAGACAAATGACATTTGAGAAGAGCAAAAGGGCAAGGGTGTTCAAAATGCATCACCCACCCCTCAGTAGCTCAGAGGTCACATGTGTTTAAAAGCCAAGCATGAAAGGGTAGGACCCAGGTGAATGACTTTTTATGAACTGTTTTATTAAACTTGACAAACACTTTTTGAGGGATGGAGGTGTCAGGATTCTGGGTCTCAAAGGAAAGAATAAATCAGGCTGCAAAATGTATGTTGGCCCTGAAGTTTGCAGGTCCATAAACTCATGGTTCTCACTTTATTCAAGAGAGAGCTGACTCTGGGGAACTGATTCACATTAATCAGAGTTACGGTAGACGGATGAATAAAATACAATGCCATTTTATTCGTTACCTGTGAGAGTTGTAACTCCCAGCTGAAATTCATGTCTGTTGGTCAGCACATACTCTTCCTGGTAAGAAAATCTATTCAAGAAATCAAATTAAAGTCAGAAGGTTAAATGTTAAATATGGAAGCTGAACAAATCAAGTTGGATATTTTGAAAGACTATTTTCATTAAGCAATGGCAGTCTGCTACAGTCCTTTTTTTCACTACAAGGACATACGATTCCATCTGGGAAAATAATCTACTTATTCAGCTGGACAGAGAAGGCCAGTCCTGGAGAAACACTGGCAAATTTTTACGCCCAGTCATTCCTATTTCTAGGCCTGGGCCACTGCTTCCCAAAGGGTGGTCTAAAGTCTGCCTGCAGTAAATGTGCCTTGGATATTTATTAGAAATTTATTTGTCTAGGCCCCACCCCACACTTCTGAATCAGAATCTCTGGTCTTCGGCTGGGAATATTAATTTTACCTCCTTTTCTGGAGAACTGTAAACACACTGTTTTGAAAAACCACTGCTAGCTGCTAAGCTATCTAACTACAGGCAAGTTAGTGACTTAACTTGTCCAAGCCTCAATTTATTTGTCTGTAAAACAGGGATAATAATAGGATCAAATGAGTCAGGATGTTTAAAGCCCTTAGAACAGAGTCTGGCACCTACTAAGCCCACAATACATGCTTGTATTATATTATTACCATCATTAATGTCATTCATCATCTTCATTGTCACCATTCAGCCCATCACATTCCTGTTTGCTCACAGATTTGATTTTTATTTTTTATGAAACAAAGCCAAGTTTATTGGTTACTATAGTAAGGGAGACAACACCCTTCACAGAGTCTTAAAAACATCTCCCAGATTGTTTTCAGGGTTTCTGCTTATTAAGGATAGAAAAGATAGTGTCTTGAACCACTTCCAAATCATGCAGCAGGACACATTTATTTTTAGGAGGGTTTCTAATGGCATCCACAGTGTTTGACTCAAAGCTTACCCTTGATCTCAGCACTTGGCATATCATTGCCCCGTATTGAAAGTTGGGCTGCATCTTACTTTGGGATCTCAAAATTCTCTATTTGCTGACAACAGCAACAAATTCATCTCTCTAAATCTTCACTTGTCATGAATTCCCCTCATATTTACACCTTCCTTTAAAAACTGAACAAAATGTAGAAAGAATCCCCTCCACTTAGTATTGGCTGAGTGACAGTGATTCTGATTAAACCTTGAAGGTACCAGGCAAGTACATCTGGAAGTAGAGTACCACATGCCATGCTTTGCAACTTGTCAGAGTCTGGAGGCACAGCAGAACTTAGGACAGCACATTCCTATCAACTCTCTTTTCATCTGAATTCTTCCGAGTGGGTTACAAACATTAATTAAGCCTCCAAACACCCCTGGGGCACAGATAATTACACTAGTCATTCCTGCATTGTAGATGGACACATTAAAGGAGGAAGAGGTTAACTGAAGTTAACTCTTCAGGTTGGGCTGAATCAGCAGCAAAACCACTCAGGGAACTTTTCATCATTGTAGTAATGTAAATAGTTCTGCAACTGGTTTCCTTAAGCTTGACATTGAAAACTAAGTTGTTAAAGATGAATACGTTTTTGCAAAAACCAGAATTAAGTCTAATCCGGTGAAGAAAAATGGAACTTATGTCCTGGGTTTAGCCAGGGTTTAGCTACTCTGACTTCCTGTATGTCCAATCTGCTTCCCCAGTGCTGGACCTCTCTATCTTCTAATAAATATGGATTCTTGTTCCTTCCTCTCATTTCCACTTACCAATAAACTGTGAGTCTACAGTCTGTTGTTGGCCTGCCGTGGGGGGAAATAGTTACTCATGATAAGTATGGCTTCCACGGCCTGCTGAGAGCCATGCCTACCAGACCACCTGGCTCCGCCCATTTCACTCACCTACTGGTTTCTGCTAATATAACCCAGCTCCCAGGTCATCATTTAGCTGGGTCCAGGACTCAGAGTACTAGCTCTAGATTGGTAGCTGAGATTCAGCTTTAGCTTTTAAAAATAATAACTTCTGGCCCTGGCTAGTTTGGCTTAGTGGATAGAGCATTGGTCTGTGGACTGAAGGGTCTTGGGTTTGATTCCAGTCAAGAGCACATACCTTGGTTGCAGGCTCCATCCCTGGCCCTGGTTGGGGACTGTGTGGGAGGCAACCAATTGATGTGTCTCTCTCACATCGATGTTTCGCTTTCTCTGTCTCTCCTCCTATCTTCCACTCTCTCTAAAAATCAATGGAAAAATATCCTCTGGTGAGGATTGACCGAATAATAATAATAATAATAATAATAATGACAATAATAACTTCTATTTTTCTCTTGTTACAATTAATCATGTCTTCATTTTAGACTTTTTGAAAAATATAACAGAAAAACGTGAGAACATTTAAAACATAACAAAAAGATAATTAAAATTTCCTGTAATACTCATTATTGGTGTATAGTATATATGTTTATATATTAAAGTATACTAATCTTAAATATACATTTTAATATATTATATAAGTGTAACTGTATAATTATTTAACCAAAACCTAGGTCAACATAAAGAAACATTCTAGCACTACAGAAAGTCCTCAGTTGCCCCTTCCCAGTCAATATCCCTTTGCCCCAGAGGTAAAATATATTTTGACTTTTATCACTTCTGATTAGATTTTTAATTTCATATAAATGGAATCATATGGTATATACTTTTTATAGCTTCCTTTTTCCACTCATTATAATGTCTGTGAGATTCATCCCTGTGTTACTTGTAGCAGATTGGCTTTTGTTTGTTTTTGTTGTGTAAAATTCCACCATGTAAATACACTATAATTTATTTATCAATTCCCCTGTTGAGGGATATTTACCTAGTTGCCAAATTTTGGTTATTAAAAATAAAATTGTCCATGTCCTTCAGTGGTCATATTCATTTTTGTTGGGTATATACCTAGGAGTGGAATTGCTAAGTCATAGGGTAGTTTTAGAGCTGGCTTTTAGACATGTGCCAGTTCCCCAAACTGATCGCATTATTTTACATTCCCATCAGCAATGTGTGAAAGTGCCATTAACCAACACTTGATATTTTCAGTCTTTTTCATTTTTGACATTCTGTAGAGCGTGAGTTGGTATCTCATTGTGGTTTTTATTTGCATTTCCCTGGTGACTATTGATGTTGAGCACTTTTTCAAACACTTATTGAACACTGAACATTCTTTTGTGTGAAATGCTTGTTCAAATCTGCCCATTTTTGGATTGGGTTGTTTGCCTTTTTCTCATTGGTTTATAGGATTCCAGTTCTTTGTTAGATATATACATATTCTTCTCTCAGTCTGTGACTTACCCTTTCACAGAACTTCTTAATTTTATTAAAGTCCAATTTTTCAATTTTTCCTTTATGGTTAACTTTTTATGTCTACTTGTCTCTCTTTTGTTTTCCATCTTACCACTCTCAAACATTCATCAATTACACACACACACACACACACACACACACACACACCCCAATATGTAGTTAGCACAAAGTGCTAAACAAATATTTCTTCTCATGCTCTGAGTAGTTTAAACATTACATTTACATGTCTCATGGCTTCAGCAAATCCCATTCTACACAGGAATATCTGAGATATTTTTAAAAACTAGTAAACATTCTGCTCACCCCAGCTACAGGAAAAAAAGTATTCCGCTACTAAAAAATGACAATTTTGTGGCATTAAGTCAGATTCCTCATTTTGATCCTCAGATTCCTCATCTAAAAAATATAAGAGACTATGACACTAAAGTTCCTCCAATTTCTAACATTCTATTTTACTTAATGGATGCCATTTGTAAAGAGAAAATAGATGAATTCAAATAAGCATCAGAACATAAAAATATCTATATAAATAAAAGCCAAGCGATCAGAAAGCAGGAACGACCAGAACGACCAGTTGCTATGACGTGCACTGTGGCTGGCCAACGGTCCTGATGGTGGGGGGGGGGGGGGCCTCACCTCGACCAGCCCGGCCTAATTGGAGGTGGGGCTGGCCAGCCAACCTCCTGTGGCCCTTTCCTCCTGGCCGGTCCCACCCCCAATCAGCCCCCCACCTTGAGTGGGGGCAGGGCCAGCTGGCCAATTGCCCGTGGTCCCTCCCCACAGCTGGCCCAGCCAATCGGTCCCCATTGGGGGACTGGCCAGACCCCACCAGTGCATGAATTCGTGCACCGGGCCTCTAGTATTTAAATAAAAGCACAAAATGAAGAAAAATACATATGCAAAATAAAAACAATAGGATCTTCCCCTCTAAAATATATTGATAGAAATGGATACAAATATATAATTCAAATATGTATGGTAATGTTCCATTATATGCCATAAATAATCAAGAAAAATGAACTGAAAGTTTGCACATCTGATTGTAAATGTAGTAAATAACCATCTGGAAAAAATGGAGAGGCTCATTAAAAACACAAATTAAGGCCTGGCCGGCATGGCTCAGTGGTTGAGCATCAACCTATGAACCAGGAGGTCACGGTTCGATTCCCAGTCAGGCCACATGAGATGCGGCTCAATCCCCAGTGTGGGGCATGCAGGAGGCAGCTGATCAATGATTCTCTCTCATCATTGATGTCTCTATCTCTCGCTTCCTCTCCCTTTCTCTCTGAAATCAATAAAAATATACTTAAAAAACACACAAATTAAAATGACATTAATGCAGCGATTTTCAACCTGCTGCAAGAAGTTTTAAAACATGCAATACCTGACTAGTCAGGGGCACTGATCTCTTTTCCCTTAGATTGTAAAATTTTTTAAAATGACAATAGCCAACACAACACTAATCATCTGTGTGAATGAATCAAAATTATACCTTCTTTTTTTTTTTTTTGGTCAGATCAGCAAAAGATATATTTTTTTGGTATGCCGCAGAATTTTAGAAATTAGTTTATGTGTACCATGAGATGAAAAAGGTTAAAAACCGCTGCATTAATGTATCACTACCCACCTTCCTCTGGCTGTAGCCCAGAATGACCCCTCCTTCCCTCTCATTCCTGAAAGCTCCGCCCCACTGAGAAATCACCCATATTCTACCCACCCCTGTGAGTTAACTGCTGTGAGCTAACTATCCCTACCATGAAAGCAGATTACAGCCATTGACCAAACCCACCATCTATTCACTTCTCACTTCCTCTCACAACAGTGTCCCAGAGCTGGTCCACCTAACTAGCCCCAACCTAGCCAGGGCTGAAACTGGAATCAGACTGCCCTGGTGACTAGAGGCAAACCAGCGCCCCTGAGCCTTCATTCCTGTATCTATATAAGGGAAAACCTTTCTGGCACAGGATTTTCAGGGGATTAAATGTGATGTCAGTAAAAATTCCCAGCACATGGTGCACTTAGGAAGCTCCAGCCAGAAGCCTTCTTTCTGACAAAGGAGCAACGCCCGACACCTGGCATTGAAACACGGGCTCTCCCAGCCACTACTAGAAGTACCCCAATGTTACTAGAGTTTGGTATTCACTCTCATTCTCTGAGTGGTTTGTTCAAACGTGCACTAAGGGACTAGGGGCCAGAGCAACCTTTTTATCAACTAGAACGTTGTTCTTTAGGCTGGTGGCACTGTTAAAACACACTGGAGCCAAACAGGAAACTGTGGTGCTCATGGTTGACCAGGCTGTCCTGGAAGACCAGAGGACAAAAAGTAGGACGAGGCTGGTCGTGGGGATGCAGGGCTCTAAAGGATTCCTGCACAGGAAGGAGAAAGGATGAAACAAGTAGATTCTTACACAGTGTGATAGCTTTCGAGTAAAAGTAAGAGCCCTGGCCGGTTTGGCTCAGTAGATAGAGCGTTGGCCTGCGAACTGAAAGGTCCCAGGTTCGATTCCGGTCATTGACCGGGTTGTGGGCTCCATCCCCAGTGGGGAACTTGCGGGAGGCAGCCGATCAATGGTTCTCTCTCATCATGGATGTTTCTATTTCTCTCTCCCTCCTCCTTCCTCTCTGAGATCAATAAAAATATATTTTTAAAAAATAAATAAAAAGGTATGTAACTTTAAAAAAAAGTAAAAGTAAGAAGGGGAGAGAGAGAGAGAGAATCTGGGCTTGTTACAGTTTCAAGTACTAGTTTTACTATTTAACCTTCCTGGATCTCAATTTCCTCAACTGAAGAGTGAGATTAAAAGTAAATGTATCTCTCTCTCTCTCTCTCTCTCTCTCTCTCTCTCTCTTTTTTAAAGTTCCCAGCACATATGCTCACTCCATTTTCTCCTTCTGCCCTTGCATTCCCTATCTTTTGGGTTGGAGCCAAATCCTTACTGGCACCGAACCCCCAGACATCATGAACTGTCCTCAGCCCACCCCTCCCCCACTCTTAGATCAGAAATATCAGAGCTTCTCTTCCTCTCCCAGTTGCCAGCCCAGCCTTTGTTGAAATTTATGGCCCAGGTCTGCTGTGAATTAGAACTAGAATTGTATTCGTGCCTATTGCTCAGAGTGGTGGAAAACACGGATAGATGTTTTCTGCCATGCCAAATTAGAATCCTCACTGGCTTCTTCCCATAAAACTCTGCTATAATGGGTGGTTAGAGTCCACATTACCATGGATACTCTTCTACGGTTACATTAAGAATTAAATTGATTTTGCAGGCAGATCTGGGAATTTAACCACTATTTGTACCACAGTCTCTGTGGGAAAATATATTCTGTGTTCCAAACAATTGACCTTTTGGAGTTGATCCAGTTCCTAAGTTGGGGACGGACTGTACAACATTGTGTTACATTTTGGGTTTCATTTGTGTACTTCAGAATCAAAGACTTTTTATAGCTGGAAGAAACTTTGGAGATCATTTATTAATGGACTGATTTCGTAGTTAATGAAGCCAAGGTTCAGAAAGACAGAGGGATTTGTCTACAGTTATTCAGCGACTTTGGTCTCCTACCTCCAAGCCAACGTTTTTCCCACTCTCCAGATCATTGTGTGCTCATTTCCCCCACGTGGTCATTAAAGCACTAAAAAGTTGGGAAGATCATGACTTCCTCAACGCAGAATCAAAAATACTAAATGTTTCATAAATACTTAATTGGTCCATTATTCACTTTCCTTTCGAGGTCCATTCACTGTAAGATTTCCTTAAATAGCAAGTACCCTTGGATCACTTCAATTAAGAACTTATTTATAACAGACTTGAGTAAGAACTCATAAATATTCTATTTAACCAGTGTGTCCTACATTAGAGAACCTATCAGTGTTGGATGTCATTCCAATAAATATTTTTCACAGTTCACAGACATATGTGGTTTTAGTTTTAGAAGATACATGCCATTAATTTTAATGTGGTCTTAGGGGAGAGCTACTCATTTTATAACTACATTAGAAAACTTAATGCTCTGTTTGTTTTGTTCGCCAAAACTAATTAAAACAGAGACTTACAAAACTATTCAGAAGTAAACCTTCTCCAACTGAAAAGATGCCTCACATAATTTAAATGTACGGCATGAGGAGAGCAAACATCATTAGAAATAAAATATTTAAATTACTTTATTTGAAACAAAGTTTTCATATTTTGTATACTTTTCTTCATCAACAAACACATTTAGTTATTTCCTGGTATCCTGTTTGCATGAGCAGGATCAGAGAACACTGAAAGAGAAACAATCTCATATATGTAGCAGACATGGTTTTAGTGTAACAGACTTGGAATGACCTAAATAGATAGCTGATCCTGTAATCTAATTACAAGAAAAAGAAGGGCCACCAATCAACTCTTCAAAAATTAAATAGTCATCCTTTGTAGTGGCTGCCCATCCATGTTAATTGCCTTAGAGTTAACAGTTCTATACAGCCAAGTAGCTCTTTCAGTTACTGGGCATTTATTTTGCAATCACTTTATCTTGAAGAATAGAGAGTGAGCTTAAGAGACAATGCTCCACTGAGAGGTTGTGTGTGTGTTGGGAGGTCGGAAGTGTGTGTGTATGTGTGTAGGTGGGGGAGGCGGAGGGTACCATTATTGGCCAAGAGCAGGGGAAGAGGCTTTTGGTAATACCTGGCTTTATCATTTTTGGACTAAAATGACTGAGAACATGACTTAGCTGGTAACTTTGGTGCTTGATTCTTCTCTCATATGTGCATTGAAATGAAACCAAAACTAAATCCTAAGGAAAAATCTTGGCCCTGTCCAAGTGTACAATGTAACCTGGCTCTGGATTTTGGGGTGGCCTCCTACTGATGCACATGTTTTTGTATGGTATCTCAATATCTTTGAATTGAGCTAACCACAAAAGATATACTGCCCTTGCCCTAACCAGTTTGGCTCAGTGGATAGAGCGTCGGCCTGAGGACTCAAGGGTCCCAGGTTCGATTCCAGGCAAGGGCATGTACCTTGGTTGCGGGCACATACCCAGTAGGGAGTGTGCAGGAGGCAGCTGATTGGTGTTTCTCTCTCATCGATGTTTCTAACTCTCTATCCCTCTCCCTTCCTCTCTGTAAAAAATCAATAAAATATATTTTTTTAAAAAGATATACTGCCCTTGAAGTATATCTAGTAAAATTTAGAAATTGCTGCCACTTAAGACTTATTAAAGACTTGATTAAAAGGAATCATATTTATGAAAGGGCAGCCCATTGAATATCCATTCATTAATTTATAAGCTATCTGGGATTAGTCAGGGCTGCAAAGAGCTGTATATCACCATCACAACCTCCACATTTCACTATCTAAACCTACTCACTTTCACACTACATTGGCCAGTATTGAAAGGCATCCTATCTAATAATAGACAAACATGGTAATTGACCGTACCTTCGCTATGCCTCCCATCGGCTAATCAGAGAGATATGCAAGTTAACCGCCAACAAAGATGGCGGTTAATTTGCATATGTAGGTGCGAAGCGGCAGAGCAAAGACTGAAGGCAGTTCCGGCTGGAGCAGCGAAGGCTTGAAGGCGGCTCCGGCCACAACAGCGCAGGCTTGAAGGTGGCTCCAGCCAGAGCGAAGGCCTGGGTCCCGGGTGCCGGAGGAAAACCGGTGCTGGCAGCCAGGGGAAGGGAAGGCCTATTGCACGAATCTTTTCGTGCAACAGACCTCTAGTATAAAAATATCCCTTGAAAGTCTGTGCCATGTTTACTAAAAGAAATGAGGCTGCTATTCACTATGTTCCAAAGTGCCTTCTTTGAGGACAATCCAGCATAGTGATGGCTGGGTTCCTCTGAGCACTGATCTGTCCCAGGTATTTCCTGTTAGTACAGATAAGATCATGATTGTATTAAGACCTTAATTTTTGATTTCCCAAGCCCCTTGCAATCAAGAAGTCCAATTTCCCTCCACAGACATTTCTGGAATTACCCAAGAATATTGACATATATGACCCAAGTCTCCCTAAGCCTAGTGGTGTGCTAGTAAATGTTTAACAACCAATTCTCTGATGGAAAAAACTACAAATTTATAGCATTAATTTTACAATAAGGAAATTAGCAAAACTTACTGTAAAAACTCCCACACTGTCAATATGATGTCACTGAACAGGGAGTTGAAAGGAGATGCATAGCAGCATATCATTATATAGTATTGCCATCATGCATATACGACAGACACAAACAACCCCTAGACTATACATAATAGTGAAATGTAGCAACATAAACAGGATGAGTTTTGAGTAATCATTGCCTTTGTTTTTAGTACTGTATAATTTATTTGTAAGTCTACATAATTTAATTTTTAAATAATAGCTGTTTAACAACTGGCTTGCAAAAATCCTGAAAGTTTAACCATTGGCTCTCATGAGAGTGTAAGCTGGCTCCAGCACACCACCAGATAAAGGCCCATTGGTTTGGGAGTCCCAGCTAATAGCTTGCCCTTCGGTTTGTTAGAAAGGGATCCTAGAAAACCAAGAGCAGGATCCCTTTTCTCCGTCTTGCCACATGTTCAAAAAGCGTGGGGGGCAGTTTCCTGCATGCAATCAGCAGCACTACCTGGTCCCCTCCTCCAAAGCCTGCTAGTCTCCAGGCCTGGGCACCCCAGAGGGCTTCTGGCCCTGCGGTCTGGCCGGTCTGGCCGAGGCAATGTCTCCTACGCCACCGGCAGCCTTCTCCCGTCTCTGCCTCCTCGCGGCTAGTGGACTGATGACAGCCCCTCTGCCCGCAGGCCACGGCTCACACCGAGGCCAAGAGCCACACGAGGCTTCTCTCTTCTTGGTACCCACCCACTCTCGCGCCTTACGATGGTGGCTCCAACTGCCTCTATTGCTGCTGCTCAGACATGGGTAATGCATTCCGCGTTTCCCCGTTAACGGAAACATGAGGAATTGTTTGCAAAACCAGGGAATGGAGCCAAGAAAAGAAACCCGAAGCGGGAAGGGCACAACAACAAACAGTGTCTGCGCAGCGCCCGGGCCTGGGCGGC
>NW_005871182.1:58468-155447 GCF_000147115.1 Myotis lucifugus
GAACGTGCATTTCTGGGCTCTTTTTGTGCTTTGCCTTGGCTGCCTCGGATTCTAGTTCCGGAGTAAATTTTATAAAACCTTCAGGAGAACGATGGTTTGACCTGTTCTGCATTTTTATATGATGCTATACTATAGGAAGGACTCTTTAAGGAGAGAGTAACAACGGGAGCTGAATCTCTCCCATTTATTATTTTGCTTTAAAAAAATAGTAAAGAGGTGTTTGAGCGAGTTAAAGATGCTCGCAAGAAAAATGGAATATGCAGACACGTTTGCTGAAGGTGTTAGCTTGCGGGTTTGAGGGTTTGGTTTCTGCACAAACTTAGGAAGGGTCTATTGTACGGCCTCTCCTGTGTTACGAGGTATTTACAGCTTTTGAAGTTTCGGACCCTTCCGTTTTGGTTGAATAGTTTCACGTTGGGGTGGGGGTCGAAGGAAAGTGAAGAGGCGGAGAGGCCAGAATGTCATTCACAGCTCGTCGCGGGCTCCTCCCAGTGAATCCCTCTCCCATGAAATTTGCGTCATCACTAATTGCTTCATGAATGAATATATATATAGAGAGAGAAAATAAGCCTTAAAAAAAAAGAGTTCTTTCTGCCAGAAACCGCCGAAGGATTGTTATTTGCTTTCTGATTACCTGAAGGTAATTGTTTGATACAGTGAAGCAATATACTTACATTTGGAAAATCATCGGAGGTTGTGTGATGATTTTTGGGGGGAAGGGGGGCGCTAGTTCCTTTCTTTTCTTTTAAACCATTGTCGGTACCTCATCGGTTCTGTGTACTGGTGGTGTAACAAACGACAGTATTATTTGCTCCAGATGTGAAAGCTTCCAGCCATCTAAGACCGAATGAGCAGCAAAGTTTTCCCGGGAACTCTTTCTTATTTACCTTTTACTGCCAACTTATTCCTGGGAGGCCCCCTGGTGCCTGCAGTTAGTGTTCACCTCCTAAGACTTTGTGGACGTGAACATCTTGCCGAGTGAGACGTTTGCTTTGAGAGAAATTGTATATTGTAATCGTGTGTTGTTCTAAGAGAGAAATATAGCTCTTTAAAATGTTTAATATGTTAATTTGGGCGGAAGTTTCATTTAGGCCCACATCTGTTTTTGTGTATTTTAAATTCAGCTTGTAAATTTAAATAATTTTAAAATCTGATGTTTGTATCTCAACTTCACTTTTAATTTCCATATGCTTGCATATGTATATGCTTTATAGGCATAAAACAAAGTAGACTTACATGTTTTTAAATGTTTGATCTGGAACCTTTTAAGGCAAATGCACCTTTTTATGATTATAGGTAATTAAGAATCTTTACTAGTGGATTATTCAAGATTATTTTTTTATTGTTTTTTATTCAAGGTTATTGGAAAAAAGATATGGTGTGAAAAATGGAATGAGTGAATGATTCCATTTATTTTTGTGAGTTCAAGTTACATAAACGTTTGGTTTTGGTTTTGGATGATCATTTTTCTTTAATTGGTGAGAGTTCTAGTCCAAGACATTTTCCCCTTTTTAAATTACCAAACATTGACCTGCTTTGTGCCAGTCACCAGGAATCCAAAGAAAAACAGTTTCTTCACTCAAGAAACTCCTAATATAAACAAGTGATTTGGGCGTTTTTTTAAGCCGCCTCTCTGTTCATGTTCATCACACCCATCAGTAAAGAATTTCATTACTTGCTTCTTAATCCAGGAAAGTATATTTAGTTTGTTTGACAGTGCCTCCCTGAGATTCTTAAATTCTCCAGGCTCCTCTTATCCTTTCCCCTTCCAAAATCTAGACCCATTAAAAAACATCCAAAACAGACTTGGATTTTCTTAAGCAATTACTTTTATCTTCAAGTAAACATTTTTGTGTTTGCCTTGTTTTTCAGTGGTGTCACATGATAGTTGAACTTAACTCAGATTTTTAAGTGATGGTATTTTTGTTTGTCTTTAATCCTCATCCGAGTTTATGTTTTATAGATTTTCAGAGAGAGAGAGGAAGAGGGGGGAGGGAGAGAGAGAGAAATGAACGGTTGCCCCTTGTATGCACCTTGACCAGGGATCGAACCCACAGCCTAGGTATGTGCCCTGGCTAGGAATCAAACCCAAAACCTTTTGGTGTTCAGGATGACGCTCCAACCGACTGAGCCACCCAGGATGGTATTTTGTAAATGCTATCTAGCAGAATAGCTACTTTTAGGTTTTGGCGTGGGTTTTTTGTATTACATGAACATATAAGTTAACATTTGACACAATTTCTCTCCATGGTGGTGGTGGGGATCAGCAGGACTTGATCTTGTTTTTAAAATGTTGGAGTTCCACAATATTCTTGATTTTTTTCTTTTTTTATTATATTAAATTGCCAATCAGCAAAATAGATTAATGAAACCACATTAACCCTCCCTTTTTTAAAGAACAGTTTTACTCAGCTATAATTCACATACCATACAGTTCACTTATTTGAAGTGTATAATTCAGTGATTTTTTTACTATGTTCACAGAGTTGCACAGCCAACTTTATTTGTTATTTATTTATATTTTTGAATATATTTTTATTGATTTCAGAGAGGAAGGGAGAGGGAGAGAGAGAAACATCAATGGTGAGGGAGAATCATTGATTGGCTGCCTCCTGCAGGCCCCACACTGGGGATGGAGCCTGCAACCCCCGGCATGTGCCCTGACCAGGAATCGAACCATGATCTCTGGTTGATAAGTCAATGCTCAACCACTGAGCATCACCAGCAGGGCAGCACAGCCAACTTTAGAATGTTTCCACCCTCAGGCACAACCCTGTTTCCATTAGCCAACACTTTCTTTTTTTCTTCACCCCATTTCCTCCTCTCCCCACACTAGGTAGCCGCTAAATCTATTTTGTCGGGATTGTGCCTATTCTGGATGTTTGATATAAATGATATAAATGAAAGTGTATAATATGTGATTGACTTCTTTTAATGTTTTAAAAGTTTACCCATGTTGTAGCACAGAATTTCATTCCTTTTATGGATGAATACTTCATTGTATAAAATAACTAATTGTATCTATTCATTCCTCACTTGAGTTGTTTTCCCTTTTTGGCTATTGTGAATAATACTGCCATGAATATTCGTGTACAAGTTTTTGTGGGGTCATGTTTTCAGTTCCCTTGAGTATGTAACTAGGAGCGGAATTGCTGGATCATATGGTAACTCCATATTTAACCTTTTTCGGATCTGCCAGACTGTTTAAAGCAGCGGTTCTCAACCTGTGGGTCGTGACCCTTTGGGGGTCGAACGACCCTTTCACAGGGGTCGCCTAAGACCATCGGAAAACACATACATAATTACATATTGTTTTTGTGATTAATCACTATGCTTTAATTATGTTCAATTTATAACAATGAAAATACATCCTGCATATCAGATATTTACATTGCGATTCATAACAGTAGCAAAATTACAGTTATGAAGTAGCAACGAAAATAATTTTATGGTTGGGGGTCATCACAACATGAGGAAGGAACTGTATTAAAGGGTCGCGGCATTAGGAAGGTTGAGAATCACTGGTTTAAAGCCTTTTTTTTCTGAGTAAATTGTTTAATTACGACCCAGTAGTCTAAAGGTTAGGCAGTTTGAAGGAAGTGTTAAGTTGCTCGTGGCAGCCTCAGCTTCTGCAGAGAAAGTGTGTATAGATCCAAAGCCAAGTCTGTTAGAAAAGAGTAGGTTGGGGAGCACGGGGGATCATCTGAGGGATACTTTCTTCTCTTGCTCCTTGGATGAGAAGCTAGAGGAGGCATAAAGGGTGGTACAGGTTTTAACTGATTCAGAAATTTGGAGTGTTTGTTTTCCCATTAGTTACTTCCAGTAGGTGAGGGAAAGTTTGACAGTTTGAATAGCCCAGAAGTGTTTCGTTTTGTTATTTAAGGAGAGCTGGAGCTTTTCTGGTAAATTTCTAAATCCAAGATTAGGATTTAGACATCAATTTACATTTGAGTCTAAAGACAGGTTATATTAAGATTTAGGATTAGTAAGTTGTATCTGATAGGCTTTTTTCTCTCGTATCTTATTCTCCACATTCATTGTTTAACAGGGTATCCATCCCAATAACAGGCATTCTTAAACAACTCTAACAGAAGTAAAATAATGTAGGTGTATAAGAATGTCAAGATATTTAGAAATAATAACAAAATGTCATTAAGTGTTTCTGAAACAAAGGTTATCCTGGAAGTCTTGGGATTAGGGTATAGGGATGCTAAGAGAAATGGTTTGTAAATGTCAGGAAGCTTAGCAGTGATGTGGTGGAATCTTCTTCTGTTTTTGTGTGGATACAAATTTTTATAACCTCAGGCAGTAATCACTGCTCCTCTACCTGCTGTAAATAGCTATTTCACAGCTTATTCTTCCTGGAAAAATGGAGGATCAGAGGAGATAGGAGAAAGAGATAAATGTCATAATTCTTCCTTCTGGTACACCTTCCATATTCCCCCAGACTGAATTGATTACCTTTGAAGTCTTGGTTATTAATAGGTGAAAAGTATTTTTTTTTATACTTCAGTCTCTGAAATATGCCATACAACAGAGACTTTCTATCTGTTGGATAAAATGAAAATGCTTAAATGGAAATAAAGTCTTTATTCCACAATTAAGGGTAGAAGACTAAAAGTGCACACACTGATTCTGAAGATAAAGAAGTAGAAATAATTAGTAGCTAGTCCTTTCCTAGTTGAAGGGTAAGTTCAGTTTCTGGTATAAGTGGGTACTTGTTATATAGTAGAAAAAGTAGTTAAAGGGCAGTGACAATTGTCCTTATCCTGTCTCTGCACTGTTCACATGTGTAACAGTGATTTCTGAGGGTATACATAACCTTCCTGAAAATCACTGGCCTCGGGACTCTCCCTTCCCAAATTTACCCACATTTGTGCAAGGACAAGGAGAGGTATTTATACTGTGTGCATAATCTAGTGGGAACATTGTTGTTGGCTCTTCATTTGTGCTGACACTGTATAATTTGGAGGTTTTGGCACAGTTTTTTTTTTTTCACTATAAAGGAATTCTATCCCTAGAATGTTCATCAGAATATCCCCGAGTTCCCAACCTGTCAATTACAGGTTGACCAAGACATTTTCTTGGCTTGTCTAACACTATTTTTACTTTCCCCCTAATCCTACCCCCTATGTTCAAGATTTAGAGAAATCAAAGTTACTTTTCATAATAAGTTTAAGGACATCTATTAAATATTGTGGGCATTCCTTAACATATACCAAAAATATACAAGTGGTAATTTCTTAACAGTTTATTCATTGATCTATCTTGTACTTTAAATGGGTCTTACACATGACTTTGTAATATGCATTGGTCATTTGGAGAATACTGGTTAAACTGAATTATGTAGATGTTCAAATGTACTCACACCTTCTATGATATCAAAAAATCACACTTGTTAATATTATAACAAGATATTAGAAGAGTCCTTAAGTATGGAGAAGCCATCAGGTTCGTGGTGCTAGATAAAAGGTTTCCCAAATTTTAATTTTCACTTGAAAGCTTGAAATGTAACATTAGCAAAAATGCTGTCAGTTGTTTTCCTTGTAATGACATACACACTTTGTTTTCAAGAGTATCTGTTAAATATCTAAGTGTGAATAACCATAGTTTGTCATTATCTGTTAAATATCTAAATGTGAATAACCATAGTGTGTCAGTTGTGCTTTCTAGTAAAAAGATGTTCTGTGGGGGTTGGAGGGGAGTGGCTAGATCAGCTTCAAACTAAGATAGTTAAATGAGTGCTTTTCTTGGAGACAGCTATTGTACTTTGGTATGCAGCAGAAATGCTTTATGGGTACTTCCCCTTTCATCATACTGAATATGAAAAAGATGTATACTCAGTGGTGGAGATGTAATAAAATTGTTTTTACTGCCTCATTAAGGGCATTCTTAAGTGAAGCTGGGCTTTTTTATGTTTACTAAAAGTGCATGGCAGTAAACACACTAGTGACTACAATAGTACAGTTAGCACTGATTTGGTTTGTGCTGGGTACCAGCAGTTTTAACAACCATTGCTTTTACATGGTGCAGATGTCAACACAATGAAAAAGGAGTCACTTTGGGAACCTTAGGGCTAGGGCACTCCTTCCTGTACTCCTGAATTGTCTAGCCCTCACCTATGTGTGTTACATCGATGTGAGAGAAAGAGAAACAGCGATTGGTTGCTTCCTGTGCATATCCACACCGGGGATTGAACCTGAAACCTGGGTATGTGCTGTGACTGGGAATCAAACCCGCAACCTTTCTGCACATGTGCAGATGCTCAACCAACTGAGTCACACTGGCCAGGGTAGTTACTTTCCTTCTTTACCCTTTTATCATTATCAGCTTATCAGTGTATTTGGAATGATTTTTTAAGATGATTCATAGACCCCTTTGAAAATTCATGAAAGCCAGGGGTCTTGTCAGAAAAATATATATGTTCATGTACATATACAATCTTATATACATTTGTGTTTATTATACAGGGCTCCTGAAGGCCACCTGTGGGCTCTGAAACTACATTAATTTTTCCTATCAGACAGACTTCAAGTGCATTGAAATTATGGCAACTGCCTAATTCTTTCACTTAAAACTAAAATTCCACATTTTAGCCAATTGTAAAAATTATGCATTTTTTCTTTTTTGGCTAAAGGTAGACTTATGTGCAAAATACAGGCTGGGGCAAAAGTAGCTTTATAGTTGTGAGTACACAAACCAGAGTTTATTCTTGTATTATTTTTATTCTGCTTATTTTGTTTTTTAGATATGTATTTATTGCCATTTTATTGTTCATACTTTACCTCCCCCCCCCCCCCCCTTAAAGAAGGCCCTATAACATTTCATATAATATTGGTTTGGTGGTGGTGAACTCCTTTTAGCTTTCTCTTGCCTGGGAAGCTCTATATGTCCTTTGATTCTGAATGATAACTTTGCTGGATAGAGTAATCTTGGTTATAGGTTATCTTATATTATTACTTATTAATTATTGTATTATTTTCCACACAAGTAAATGTAAACTGCTTTTGCTACACCATGTATATTGAAATTAATTGACATTTATCATACAGAAAAATTTAGGCAATATAGGAAACCTGGATTTAAATGCACTTTGCTGTTGATTCGTATGTATCCTTGAGTGAATCTTTATTGGGTGTGGAAGTAGGGTAGAACCCATTGGAATTAAAATGTTAAAGATGGGGCAGACATGATAAATAGTAGAATTAGTTCTTTTTTTCTTGGCATCCTTTCTATTTTAGAGAAGGTAGGTGTTGATAAGAACTTGCTGGAGAAAGTAGCAGGTGGTTATTGAAAGATAAAATTTAGTCTGGCTGGCATGGGTCAGTGGTTGAGCATAAACCTATGAACCAGGAGGTCATGGTTTAAGTCCCGATCAGAGCACATGCCTGTGCTGTGGGCTCGATCCCAGTGTGGGATGTGCAGGAGGCAACCGATCAATAATTCTCTCTTATTGTTGATGTTTCTAGCTTTCTCTCCCTCTCCCTTCCTCTCTGAAGACAATAAAAATATTTTTTAAAAATGTGTGGACTTAATTGTAAATGGAGAATAGTAGGGGTATATAAAGACATAACCTATGCTTTCCTTATTTAAATGTCTTCTCAGTTAAGATTGAATGGGAGCTAGCAGTATATTTAGAGGTTAAAGAGAAAGTGAGTGAAGAAGGTAATGAAATTATTACAAGCTCAATACATTAGGGCAAATAAGGAACTCCCATGCACCATTTCTCCCCACTCCATCTCAGAAGTTACTGGAAACCATATTATTAATGAATTTTATTTTCTCATTCATGTGAAAAAAGTGTTTTTCTTCATCTAACTAGCTTATAGAATTTTTAATATAATGCCCTATTATAAACATAATAATGCATTGAAATTTATTAAATATCTGGCAACTTTGAAAATCTGTTTTGTTTTGATCGGAAAATAGAAGTGATAGTTGATAAAATTCTTGGGACTGCTGATAATATTCCAAGAAGTGTGTGAAGCTAAATCACCTGACAGCTGCTTTTCCTAATCTTCCTTTCTTCATAGCCACAGCTTCTTAATGATGCTATTTTGGCATTTTATTATTAAATGCAAGACTTTGCTGAGAGAATAGGCCAGACACTCAACAGGTGCTGTCCCGGAAACATTTTAGGGCTGTGAGGCCTCAAGTTAGCCATTGCAGAGCAAAGAGGGCTGCATTTCCATGGTAGCAACTTGCCGGAGCATCAAGAACTAACAAGAATGGAGATAGAAGCAAAAGATCATAGAATAATCTTACTGTTAGTCATAGGACATAACAGGTTTTCTGATAGTTTGCTGCCTGTCAAAATATTATTTTGTGGATAAATTTTAGAAAACTGACCATTTATTCATTGTTTATCAGTACGAGGATGTCGTCCAGGAAAGATTGTGCAGATGACTGAAGCAGAAGTTCGGGGCTTATGTATCAAGTCTCGGGAGATCTTTCTCAGTCAGCCTATTCTTTTGGAATTGGAAGCACCGCTGAAAATTTGTGGTAAGTAAATGGGTAAAGCTGGAAACAATCTCTTTTGAATCTCAGTCTTTCTCCCATATTTACATTGAAGATGATCTAGGGAAAGCATTTTAAAGTTTTTGTATAAAAGAGAAGACTAATAGGTTTTCTTTTATAAAATTCTATAAAAATTGAAACTTTTGCGCTGGCTGGTTTGGCTCAGTAGATAGAGTGTTGGCCTGCAGACCGAAGGGTCCCAGGTTCGATTCCGGTCAGGGGCATGTGCTCGGGTTGTGGGCTTGGTCCCCAGTGGGGACCTGAGTGCAGGAGGCAACCAATCCACAATTCTCTCTCATCACTGACGTTTCTCTCTCTCTCCCTTCTTCTCTGAAGTCAAAAAAAATATATATTTTTTTAAAAAATTGAAACTTTCATGAAATGACAAGTTACAGACAAAATATTAGCTACATATACAACAGATAAAAAGATCACTGTTCACACTATATAAAAGATTTCTTACAGATAAATAAGAATAAGCTATACATCAAAAAAATAAAAAGAGTCAGATCTTAGAAGAAATTCAGATGGCCAATAAATGTAAGATCCTCAATCTCACTAGTAGTCAGGGAAATGCAATTCAAAATCAAATCCTGAATGATAATCAGATTGAAAAAAATACCAAAACTGATTAATGTTAAAGAAGTGGTGAAATAGGCATGTTGGTGCACAAGTTAAAAAAAAAAAAACAGGTACAGAATTAGTGTCAATATGGCAATGTTCATGGTATTCTAGCTTTGTTGTGATCATTTTGACTTATTTTGAAAATTATGTAACTTTACAGTTTGTTCTTTTAAGTCTTATAATGGCTTTTGGCCGAAAGCAAAAACTTAAGACCTTAAGTGGAGTAATAACATTTTTACATAGTTCATCTAACAGCAGGAAGTGGTATAAATAATGTATTGTGCTGGCTTTTGGTTTAGTAATGCAGTTTTTCTTGGTAGTGGCTATTAGTGATTAAGACATGGTGTTTATGAACTTAACCATAAGTTTTTGCTCAATCAAAGATTATTTGCTATATGCAGAAATTTATCTGGCCCTGGCCAGTCTGGCTCAATTAGTTGGAGTGTTGTCCCATGCACTGAAGCGTTGGGGGTTCCATCGCCATTTGGGGTGCATATGGGAGGCAACCAATCAGTGTTTCTCTCTCCTTTCTCCCTCTCCCTTCCTCTCTCTCTCTAGAATCAATGAAAAATGTATTCTTGGGTGAGGATTTTAAAAAGAATTTATTTTGCATATTTCTTAGTGATCTACTATTTCTAAGTTCTCGCTATTTGTCTTGCTATTTGGTATAACAATAGGACCTAAGTTAAACTACCAGATAATAAGATTAACTGTATTAGTTCTCTATTGTTGTATAACAAATCACCCCAAAACCTTATTGCTTAAAACAACATTAATTTATCACCTCACAGTTTTTGTGAGTCGGGATTTTGGACCCAGCCTACCCGGGCCCTCTGGTTCTAGGGCTCTCACAAGACTAGTCAAGGTGTCATGTGGGGTTGTGGTCATTTCGAGGTTCAACTGGGAAAGGATTCAGTTCCTTATGTGCTAATGGATTGAGGGCCTCTGTTCTCAATAAGCAGGTGGCCAAAGGCCTCCTTCAGTTCTTTGCCATGTGTGCTTTCCCAGAAGGCAGCTGGCTTCATCAAGAGTGAGAGAAAGCAAGAGAGTACAAGCAAGATGGAAGTCACAATCTTTTGTAACAATCTCAGATGTGACAGCCCCTCTTACTTTGCTATATCCTCTTTATTTGAAGCAAGACACTACAGCTCACATTCAAGGGGAGAGGATTACACAAGGGAGTAAACATGAGGAATCATTTCATAGAAGGTGATTGTACAACAGTAACCGAATATTCTAAAGCTGACCTTTTCTCTTTTTAGGAGATATTCATGGACAGTATACAGATTTACTGCGATTATTTGAATATGGAGGCTTTCCACCAGAAGCCAACTATCTTTTCTTAGGAGATTATGTGGACAGAGGAAAGCAGTCTTTGGAAACCATTTGTTTGCTATTGGCTTATAAAATCAAATATCCAGAGAACTTCTTTCTCTTGAGAGGAAACCATGAGTGTGCTAGTATCAATCGTATTTATGGATTCTATGATGAATGTAAGTAAAAATAAAAACCTATTTTTTATTAATGGAAAAAGTCCCTAATAATTTTCTACTTTAAAAAAGTTCTTTCAATTTAGAGTTTTTTTAAAAAATATGATACATTTAAGCATAAGCCCAAGAAGAGAGCCTTTCATGGAAGAGGAACCTGAAACTGGGAAATGTTACTAATTAAGTTGGTTCCTTGGGATCTCTTTCAGGTTGACTGCAGCTTGTTTGGCTTAAAGGACCTTTTGTAATTAGCTTACATAGTAAAATATCCAAATGGAATAGAGGTTACTACAGACAGTAGCTTCTGGTTTTCTAGTGTCCATTAAGGTTTTAGCTCTCAGCATTCTTGTGATATGACAAAATCTTACTGGCTCTTTGTCAAAGAAATATTGAGACACTGAAATTATTTTAAAAGTTCAAGTTTCTTTTAGGATGTTAGTCTATACCTATAAACTAGAGAGATAAAGATACTGAATATTCTTTCCTTATTTTGTTGTACTTTTTTGGCAGTAAGAAATCACTGCTGTTGTGCAGTACTGCTTCCAAGTGTCGTTACTGAACTATCCCATTACATTTGAATTGGTCTTTTGTTTTTTTCTAGCATTTCAAAGTAAACATATATTTGGTTAATTACAATTTAGAACCAATTACAATAATTTTCAAATTAAATTTATTGTTTTTCAGTGCTGAGTTCTCTATTAGAATCTATTTTTGCTTTTTTTCTGTATCCTTAAATATGGTAGAGTCCTATTTAAACTCCTATCTCTTTAGTTCATACTATTATTTGACAAAGGCTTAAGGAAGTGTTATATGTCTGGCACTATTCTATACACTGGGAATGCAGCAGTGCACAAGACAGATGATCTCAGTTGTAAGATCAGACAGTACATAATGTAAAACTTTTAAACAATCACTGAAAAGATTCCTTAAGTAAAAAATAAACTAGGGGAAAAAAACCTGGGTAATGTGTTGTAGACAAAAGGTTAGTATCCTTAAATACAAAAAGCTTTTACAAATTAATTTAAAAAATCAAAACATATGAATAGGCATGTCACAAAAGAAGAAATACAAGTGGGAAAAAATATAGAAAAAAATCTTCAGTCTATCTAACTATTAAATAAACAAATTAAATTGATATTGTTTTTCACCTATCAACTTGACAAAGACTTGATTCCTGGTGTTGACCAAGATACAGAAAAAGGTACTCTCAGCCATTACTGGTAGGGATATAAACTAATTCAACATTTACTTAATTATATGTTATGGGGGGGAGGGGAGAGGTTGTTATCGCTGGCCCCAGGACAGATCATCGGATATGGCCTGGGGATCCCCAACACCTGGGGGCCTTCTGGTAAGCCCACGAAAGGGGGCGGAACCATATCTGCAAGACAAAGACCTCAGAAGGTTATAAAAAGTGAAGCACTCTGCGTGTTTCTTCACTCTGATTTGGAAATTATTCCCGGAGTCCACTAGTGTTAATAAACGGGGTCCCTCCCTTTCTCTAGGAAGCGTGCTTGGTATTTCTTTGGTCTTCTGCAACAAGGTAATACCAAATACAAAAGAATACATTTAAAAATTAGAACTCGCTGTTTGAATTTAAAATATACATCCCAAATTATATGTTATGAACTTCAACCACGAATATGTATTTTTTCCTTTTTCTAAAATATAAATTATGTTTAAAAGGCTCAGATGCGATCTAGTCTGCTACACACACAAAAGGCTAATATGCAAAGTGTCCCCTTGGGAGTTTGATTGCTCCCTATGATGTGCGCTGACCACCAGGGGGCAGCGCGGAACGAAGGAAGGCCCCAGCCAGCAGCCGGAAGGCCCCAATTGACCCTGATTGCCGGCCGGCCAGGCCTAGGGACCCTACCCGTGCACAAATTTTGTTCACTGAGTCTCTAGTCCAGCCGTGGGCAAACTACGGCCCGCGGGCTGGATCCGGCCCGTTTGAAATGAATAAAACTAAAAAAAAAAAAGACCGTACCCTTTTATGTAATGATGTTTACTTTGAATTTATATTAGTTCACACAAACACTCCATCCATGCTTTTGTTCCGGCCCTCCGGTCCAGTTTAAGAACCCATTGTGGCCCTCGAGTCAAAAAGTTTGCCCACCCCTGCTCTAGTCTCTAATATAACTTTACTACCTTTTACGCATCATCAGAGTAAATACTGATGTGAATTTGTTGGCTTGTCAAGTTTTCTCAGTTAACTCCTTTAAGAATCTGGCAATTTGGAATTGCTACAATATTAGAATTCCAGTCAGTCAGCCTCTTGCTGTGCTGCATTTCTAAAGATAGCTTGGATCTGAACATGCTCCCCTTCCCTAATCCATAGTGTGGAGATGCCCTAGAGATATAGTTGCTATAATCAATACTTTGGGCCTTTGAGGAATGATAAAAAACTGTAAGGATTGTTCATAACTAATTCACCTAAATTCTAAATCCCAAGTACCTAACCAGTTGAAAACTGGCCTCAAATATATAGAGTTTACCAGCTATTCATTCAATCATCTATACCCTTATTTGTCTTCCCAAAATTGGCAGGTATATCAAGCATGAACAGGGTATTAAATGGTGTATTAACTCTCTTTCTTCACAAGCCACTGAATGGTCAAAAGGACCATTCAGCTAACAAGTATATTATTAAGACATAAGAAAAAAGAAAACTTAAAAAATTACCCTTAAAAAGTATTATTCCAATTCCCTCTTGATTATTAACCATCTTGTGATAAATATTTCAATCTTTCAACATCAAAATTGGATGGTTTAGACTCCAGTAGAAGAAATGACAGATGTACAATAGGGAGAAAGGTTAGTCATTGAGAACAGTGTGTAAGAGCTTGATATATAATGAAAAAAGTATGGAACTTCCAAATAAAAACTGTTGATTAAACACACACCTACTTTAACTCTTTCTGTAACTCTTCTAAAACAATAGGAAAGGGAATTTTAATGCATAAGCTTGCAAGTAAAAGAAAAACAGAAAGTAAAACTTGGAATGACTACTTAGCAAATGAGAGAAGGTTGAATCCTCAGTGGAAAAAGCCAAAAAGCAACTGATTTCACTGCCAAATCACTATGACCCTCAAAAATGTTTCAGGATTTGGCAGCAGCATCAAGTACCATTTCTTAAGATGAACACCTGGTAGTGGAATTGCCAGGCCAAGTATAGGCATATCTTTAACTTCACTAGATAATCTATATATATAAAAGCTTAAGCAACTGGCCGACGTTTGACCAGTAGCTATGATGTGCACTAACCATCGGGGGCAGACCTCAACACGAGCTGCTGAGCTGTGGTAACTTGGCAGCTGCAGTTCTCAGGTGATGCACCGGAATCAGAGAGGAGGGAGCTGGATTCCGGGTTGCGTCACCCGAGAACCGCCCTCTCGCAATCCGGGATCCCTCAGGGGATGTCGGAGAGCTGGTTTCAGCCCCATCCCCGCAGGCCAGGCCAAGGGACCCCACCTGTGCACAAATCCGTGCACTGGGCCTCTAGTGTTACAATGATTGCCAAAGTGGTTTTACTAATAATAGTTTTGTTGGGCAATATCTCCTTTTTTCTTTCTTTTAAGACTGGTCCTTTTGTACTGTTGTATTATCAAGGATGATATTGTAAGGTATTCTAATCACTATTTTCATGGAGCTTACATTCTAATCTTGCATTGTACTAGAGGCCCAATGCAAGAAATTCATGCAAGATTAGGCCTTCCTTCCCCTGGCTACCAGCACCGGCTTCCCTCTGGCTGCCGCAGGCACCTGGGACCCGGGGTTCCCTGGCAGCCCTAACTTTGTCCTGAAGGAGGTCCGGTCTAATTAGCATATTACACTTTTATTATTATAGATTTTTATTTCTGAGGTGTAATATATGGTTTCAATTGTTTAATCAGACTAGCAGACAGAAAGTGGGTTGTAGTATATTAGACTATAACCACTTTTCTAAAGCTACATCAGAAATAAAGGTATATTCTTAAAAGATAAAATACAGGCTTGAATATCCTCAGGATAGAAATTATATCAAATGAAATAATGTATGTGAGAACAGCTTACAAGCAGTGCTTTGAGTTAGACTTACCATTGAGAGACAGGTTAAGGCAAAAAAGCATAGGAAATTAGTGCTTGAGTCTTTCATCCCTTCCCTGGGTTATTGCAACTTATTGCCAAATTCAGAAAAATTGAGTAACACTAAAAAGGTGAACATACACTGAAGATTGTCTTTGTTGTAGCTTTTTATGCTAGACTAAAGGAAAATTTTGGCCTCTGTCTCTGTTTATACTTGCTATAGTGCCAAGTTGTAATTCATTCAAAAGTGAATACCAGTTAAGCACTTGGAAATTCTCCTTTCTTGGTAATAAATTTATGCTGTGTTGCTCAGTGCATTAGAGTTAAAATGGACAATGTCCAGAGGCACCCCTTTTGCTTCTGCTTATTTATTTGGCTAGATATGTAACTAGTATACATATTGAATGGAAAAAATAAACTAATAGTCTATTAGACTCTTTGAAAGTTGCTATGTTACAGTGATCTTAGAAGTCAAGTGTTCGATGTATTTGTTTCATAGAACACCTAAGACAATCTTTGAAGTCTTTGTAACTTTACTGAAGGTGTGTAAATGTTTTTTAAATGTATTACCATTTTTAAGATATAAAAGTAGCACTTGTTCATTATAGAAAAAAACAGTGCTAGATAATCAAAGAAAATTGAAATCATTCATAATCCTGTGGCTGTGAGATAACAAATGAGAACAGTTGTAAATGTATTCATTCTACTCCCTTGGTCTTTTTGTAGGCAAACGAAGGTTTAATATTAAGTTGTGGAAGACCTTCACTGATTGTTTCAACTGTCTGCCTATAGCCGCCATTGTGGATGAGAAGATCTTCTGTTGTCATGGAGGTAGACTACTAAATTTACCTAATGGGTTTTTCTTATTCTTCTATTATTTAGAAAAGACCTATAATATTTAAGCAGTGCTTTTGTGAAAACTCAAGTGATTAAAACTGTTTAAATATGGCTAAAATCTCTTCTATTACCTAGAAATTTATGATATTTATACATAATGAAAATAAAAAGTTAGTATTTATCTTTAAAGAATTTCACATAGGAGGATAACCATAGTTTTGTTTTTAAAAATATTTTCCTTTTGCCTCATTTGTAACAGGAAGATGCCCCTACTATCTGTAAAAATAAGAGGATCGTTGTTTTCCTGCCTTTATTAATGCCTTTTATCAGAATCCAAACATAATTTAATATTCCCATATGCCACGAGTTCTAGGCTTTATGTAATATGTCTGCTTTAGTCCTAAAAATAATTTTTGGTAGAATGTTATTCTGTATGACTTGTTTAAATAAGCTTGATTTTTGAAAGTTTATTTGAAAAACTAATATATTTCTAGCATTTGGCTACATGCCATGAAAATATATAGATATAGATATATAGAAAGAGATATATATAGATATGGCACCAATATATGAGTTGGCTATCTTGAGGAATTTAAAAATCTATTGATAAAATGTATACTTTCAAAACAGATATTGAGTAATGAAAGAAATTTAATTATGTCAAAGTACTTATAAAGACAGTAATTATGAGAAGTCAGGAAAAGGAGAGAATTGTTGGGTAAAAGTTTATGGAGACAGATTTTGGAGAGGTGGAAACATAAGACAATCTTTATGTTTAGTTCAAGAAATGAGTGAGGACTGGCCTGTCTAGAATGTCAAGTACATGTTGGGGAATGATGGATGGGATCAGATTATAGAGATTTGAATACTGAGCAAAGGAGTTTATTGAATGGTTTGATAGCCATATTGGGTTTTTATACAGGGAAGTAATTTAATGAAAAACTGTAAGAAAATTAGTTTTCTATCAATATGTGGTAAAAATTAATTAAGACAATGCTAAAAAGATAGATGCACTTTTCTAGGCCTGAGAAAATAAGTAGTTAATCTCTAATGGTACATAATTCACTGTATTCATTGAAACATTTTACAATAGATACTAAACATTTAAGAAATTGTAGCTCTTGCACATTAGCATAGCTAAGAATAGAAGTGTAGCAAGCAGTATGGAGTATGAATATTTAGGTTCATTCTTTGTGATGATGCTTAGATTGTCTACCAAAGAAAAATACTGGCTGTTACCTATGTACTACTTGAAAGATTACAAAGTATTTTCATGTTTATCATTCTGTTCAACAATTATGCTTTTGTGAAGATAATGAGCATGTTGGAGTGGATTATAGGAAGGTCTAATGGGACAGAGTGGGGCACATTAACTTAGAGGTATGTTTAAGAGTAGGTGATAAGTGGCAAAATGGTTGGAAAGATTGGAATTGAGTATGTTCCTATGAAGGACAGAGAATGGTTGTAAAGAAAGAAGAGTGGTAGGATTTCTTTCCTTGGGAAATTTTTTGAAATGAAAGGTAACTTCATGCCCTGGTCGAGAAAGTGGAGAAGCTAATTATAATGTTCTGTTGTATCAAAATGGGATTCTATTTAATAACAAAATATTAAAAGGAACACTTTAAATGTCTTTAATTTCACATAGTGAATCTATTTAATTAAATATTTTTTTGTTTGGGTGAAATTATTTTAGACGTCAGTACTATTGACTCATGTTTTTATTTATAGGACTGTCACCAGACCTGCAATCTATGGAGCAGATTCGGAGAATTATGAGACCCACTGATGTTCCTGATACAGGTTATGTATAGAGACATTTGCTTAATCATTTTAAGTAAAATACTAGAGGGCCCGGTGCACAAATTCGTGCACCAGTGGGGTCCCTCGGCCTGGCTTGCGGGGATCAGGCTGAAACTGGCTCTCCGACATCCCCTGAGGGGTCCTGGATTGTGAGAGGGCGCTGGCCAGGCCGAGGGATCCCACCAGTGCATGATAGGGGCTAGGGAGATGCGGGAGGTTGGCCAGCCAGGGAGGGACTGCAGGGGGGCTCCAGGGTGTGTCTGGCCAGTCTCACTCACTCCCGATTGGCTGGACCCCAGCAGCAAGCTAACCTACTGGTCAGAGCGTCTGCCCCCTGGTGGTCAGTACATGGCATAGCGAGCGGTTGAGCGGCCTTAGCATATCATTAGCATATTATGCTTTGATTGGTTGAACAGACAACTGGACACTTAGCATATTAGGCTTTTATTATATAGGATTGGCATATTTGAATTATATTTAGTGGAAGCAGAATTGGTTTATGTAATAAGTAATAGAACCCTACCAAATATAGATTTATTTAAAAGCTCTAGTGTGTTGTTGGCTCAGGGATAAGTAAAATTGATCAGTGGAGTAGACTGTGGCACCCAGAAATAGACCGTGTAGGTAGCTCTGTAAGGAAAGGATGAACGATTCAGGAAATGCTGTGTGTTACTTGGTTATCAATATGGAGAAACCACATACAAAAGATGAACAGCCTTTTCCATATATTGTGTGTATTCTTAGAGTGAGCCATACAAATATATCCTCTAGGTGGAAAAGGTGGAAAGTACTACCTTAAGAAACCAGGGATGATGATATTTGTAAGGGGCTTTAATAAAGAATGGCTGTTTTATAAACTGGGATACCAGGGGCAAGAAATTGTTACTGTTTATTAAAGGGTATAAGGTAAAGGGACAGGAGAAGAAAGGTGATGAAGGTATACTTTATAAACTTTGTTTTGCTTTATTCATTGCTGTTTTTATTCTTTAAAGGTTTGCTCTGTGATTTGCTATGGTCTGACCCAGATAAGGATGTGCAAGGCTGGGGAGAAAATGATCGTGGTGTTTCCTTCACTTTTGGAGCTGATGTAGTCAGTAAATTTCTAAATCGTCATGATTTAGACTTGATTTGTCGAGCTCATCAGGTATGAAATATAAAACTTTTGTATATTTTAATATTTATTAACTTCACACAAGTCTACTTTTATTTTTGAGGAGACTGAGAGGGGAAGCCTGTACCTTGTATTCACAATTAACAGTCTAATGATTTGTTAACCCTTTCTCACACTTTAAGAGGAAATGTTTCAAAATAATATATTTTTGCAGTTATTCTGCAATTCTAATAAATTTTTCAGTGTTTGTCTGAAACTTTCTAGAAAGATTTGATCCCATTTTAATACGATATCTACATATTATAGATAATAACCAAATGAATTGTGGGGCTTTTGATAAGAGCCAACTATGCTGTAAAAAGACATTTTTGAGAAAGTTGAGGAAATTTGATTACAGACGGGGTATTAGAAATCCAGTAATAGTTGTTAATTGCTTTAGCTGTGATGATATGTCATTGTTATATAAGAAGGATGTCCATATCAGAAATGTTGCTTTAAAACACATCAGCAGAGCCTGGCCAGTGTGGCTCCGTGGTTGAGCATCGACCTATGAACCAGGCAATCACAGTTCAATTCTGGTCAGGGCACATGCCCGGGTTGCGGGCTCGATCTCCAATGTGAGGCGTGCAGAAGGCAGCTGATCAATGATTCTCTCTCATCATTGATGTTTCTGTCTTTCCCACTTCCTTCCTCTCTGAAATCAATCAAAATACATTTTTTTAAAAAATAAAACACAGGAAAAAAGGAGGGCTAAATGAAAAAAATGTAGCAAAATGCTGATAATTATTAAATCAGTGGTTAGTAAATGGGAATTACTAACTTTACTTTTGTACATATTTGAATTTTCATTATAAAATGAATATACAATTTAGGTTTATTTATTTGTTTGTTTACTTTTTTTATGTCCTTTACCACTAAATTGTACACTATTTAAGGAGGGGATTGTGACTTGTTGATCTTTCAATATTCACTGCCTTATAAACTTACATATTACACCATGCTTTTAGTATTTGTTGAATAAAGGAATTAATTAAAAGCTTATTTTAACAATATATAACAATATAACAAAGCTTCATGTTTTCTAAAACATAACTAATATGAAATACATTCAGAAGCATTTTTTATTTTATTTTTTTGATATATTTTTATTGACTTCAGAGAGGAAGGGAGAGGGGAAAGAGAGATAGAAACATCAATGATGAGAGAGAATCATCGATCGGCTGCCTCCTGCACACCCCCTACTGGGGATCAAGCCCGCAACCCGGGCATGTGCCCTTGACTGGAATCGAACCCAGGACCCTTCAGGCCGACCCTGCAGGCCGATGTATCCACTGAGCCAAACCAGTTAGGGCCAGAAAAACCTTTTTGAACTACTTTTTTGAAAGTACTAAAAGTATTTGAAATTTGTAAATATAATGTTTTTTAAAGATTCCTTGTTATTTTTTGTTAAAGCAAAATTTATTAAGTTTATGCTGTCCCACAATACCTCCCTTTTCTTTAGGGCTTTACACCCATGACACATGACTACTTCTACCTCTTTGTGATTCTACATGATAAACACAGGTGACTGGCTTCTCATTTAAGCCTTCCATTAGATAAGAGGGCACAACACATATTATCTCTAATATTAAGAGACTTGTGATGAGGAATAACACAAACTCCAAATATTTTCTGTAGGAACAAACCTGTTCTTTCAGTAAATATGTGATTGAATGAACAAGTGAACAAGGAAACTAAGAACTAAAAGGATGTACTGAGTGCCAAGTACCTTGCTGAGCCTGTAGTAGAAAAGGTAGCCAGGGTCTTAACAGAAAAGGTTAATACCTAAATTCTACCATAATTGCATCATGAGCATGTACCTGATACTAAGAAATTATTTTAAAACATATATTATTTTGGAGGTGCTTTCTTATCTTAGCAAGTATTGTAGGATAAGTGTTACTTAATTAAGGGTACCTAAAAGACTTCAAACAGTATTCTTGCCCAATATAAATAAATATTAAGTGTTTAGGTATCATTACCTACCTCTCAAATTGTAGAGCTGAGAAACAAATTAATTCGCTCAGAAATTGACAAATTCTAAAAATCATGTTATTAAAGAAAATTTAATTATGAAAATTTTAACCTATAACAAGCTAATTTTTTAGGAGTATGATCTGTGTAAATTAAGTTTAATTTAGAGCATTATGTATAGCTACATAATACTAACATAAAATTTAAAAGTGGAGCAAGAAAAACCTTGTGATGATCTGTTTTTCCTTGTCTGGTTATTGTTCACTGAATTAAGGATTCTATAGTTGGATTATAATGCCATCATCTAAGAAGTGCTTAGGGTCTCAGCTCTCTGCAGACACTACATATTAGCATATGGAGAGCCCTGGAAATGGCATGATTTCTAAACTTCTTAATAGCCATAAATTTATTATGATTTCATGTAAGCTAAATCTTTACCATTATAGAAAAAGCAAACTAATTTAAATATTCTAAGGCAGTTTAAGAATAAAAATCAAGCTTTCAAAACAAACAGGATTTACTTTCTTTTAGGTCTTTGTTACATTAATCTCAGTGAGTTTAGATGGTTGAGAATTACATGTTTTTTTCTTTGACATTTTCTTTGACAGGTGGTGGAAGATGGATATGAATTTTTTGCTAAACGACAATTGGTGACCCTATTTTCAGCCCCAAATTACTGTGGTGAATTTGATAATGCTGGTGGAATGATGAGTGTGGATGAAACTTTGATGTGTTCATTTCAGGTATAATATAAATTTATAACAACTAATTTATAACAACTGGAAATATAATTAATAAAAATATTGTCAGAAGAAATGTTCTTTTAGACTGGTGTACTTTTCTTGAGCCAGTGTAGAAAATCGGTTTTATTAAAAAGTGAATCTCAGCATAGGCTCAGTAGCGATTTCTGTTTTTTTAGGGAACCTAAGTTATATTAGTCCTTTTTTTCCCAAAAAATTTTGAAGAGAAAGTTTAATTAGAAAGTTACAGAGGTAGTAGAGGTGAGCCAGCTGGGCTAGATAGGCTCAGGAAACAATAGAAGCCAAAGAAGGGCCCATTGAGCTTAGGAGAGAGAAAGGCAAAGGTAATGTGCCTGGGGCGGGGAAGCTGAGGGAAGGGAAAGGCACAGGCGAGTGCAGGGTCCTTAGTATTGAGGGTTTTAAAGGCTGGGAGTTTATAAACTCAGATGGAAATAACATAGAATATTTACCTAAGAAAAAGCTTTCCAGATAATCTTAAAGTACCCATTTATAAATACAGAAACATTTATATTTTAAAAGTGATGAACTTTAATGTGCTACTTAAAATCATTCTTGTTCATAGACCAAAACAACTTTGATAAGACAGTAACAAGTATTGGTGAGGATGTAGAGAAATTGGAACTTTCATACAGCTATAGTAAAAATGTACATTGATAGTGAAAATGTAAAATGGTGCAATAAACATGAAGTTTCTGTATGACCCAGCAATTCTAATCCTAGGTATACACCCAAAAGAATTAAAAATAGGTACTCAATATATGCATATGCATATGCATAGGAACACTATTTATAGTAGCCAAAAGGTTGAAAATGACCCAAATGTCAATCAGCTAAAGAGTGAATAAACAAAATGGCGTATTGTTTGATAATTAAAGGTAATGAAATACTGATATATGCTGTAACATACATAAATCTTAAAAACAAAGAAGCCAGTCACAAAATACCACATATTGTCAGGTTCCATTTATATGAAAGAGCCAGAAACGACAAATCAATAGAGAAAGTCAATTAGTGGTTGCTTAGAGTTAAAGGGGGGAGGAGGAGTAGGGGAGTGAAAAAGGGATGGGAACAAGGTTTCTTTTGGGGTGACAAAATTAGATTATAGCCGTTGCTCTACAACTCTATAAATACATATACTAAAAAGCATTGACTTGTATATTTTAAATGGGTGAACTTTATGATATGTAATACAGGCAGTCCTCGGGTTGACGTAGGTCGTTTCGTGGTGACGTTGCCATCTCCCATGTACATATGTGCTTCATGTTTTTTATTATTTACTGTATTTACCACAAGTAAAGGTCAAAAATTTGTTCTACTGTTTCACTTCATTACTGCTGTGTATGGGCTCCATGTGAGTGACGTAGGTGCTTTATGTAGGTGGGTTCCGACTTACGGCGAAAATCGCTTTATGTCGCGCCGTTTGAACGGAATCTCCGACGTAACCCGAGGACCTACTGTATACAGAAACAAAGCTGGTTTGTTTTAGGATGTTTTATTTTTAGAATTTTTATGAGTTTATTTGAGCCAAACTGATGGCATATGCTGGGGAGCAAGATGCCTCCTCAAAGCTGTTTTTTAAATGAAAAGATCTGTTTACACATAAAAAAATTAAGGTGTGAAGAGTTTGTGGCTAGTTACCCTCTAAATAGTGGCAGAATTATGGTGAGAACCTAGGTCTTTTTGACTCTTAAAGCCAGAGTATTTTCCTCACCACAGAGATAAACCAATTTGAAAAAATTTTTTTGCTTAAATCCAAGGAATGGTAGTTGATAGGTTTCGTATACGCATGCTTTTGTTAGTAAATTATCGATGGAATGACATAATTGCACTATTCAGATGTTTGCAAACTCTTTAAAATGTGAGAAATATTTGTGGAAATTTGCTGTTTTTTCTACATTTTTATTGCACTTTACAATTTCTGCCATTTATTGAAGAAGAAGAAAAAATACCCACTGTTGTAACAGTAACTTTCTTAAACTTATTGCACTTGAAAGAATAACATTGTTAATAAATTGTTTACTTTAAGATATTGAAACCATCTGAAAAGAAAGCTAAGTACCAGTATGGTGGACTGAATTCAGGACGTCCGGTCACTCCACCACGAACAGCTAATCCACCGAAGAAAAGGTGAAGAAAGGAACTGTGGAAAGAAACCATCAGATTTGTTAAGGACATACTTCATAATATATAAGTGTGCACTGTAAAACCATCCAGCCATTTGACACCCTTTATGATGTCACACCTTTAACTTAAGGAGACGGGTAAAGGATCTTAAATTTTTTTCTAATAGAAAGATGTGCTACACTGTATTGTAATAAGTATACTCTGTTATAATATTCAACAAAGTTAAAACCAAATTCAAAATTACCCATTAAAGTTACATCTTCACTTATCACAGTTTTTAAAGTTGAAAAGCATCCCAATTAAACTAGATGTGATCGTTAAATCAGATGAAAGCATGATGATCCATCTGTGTAATGTGATTTTAGTGTTGCTTGGTTGTTTAATCATTTTGGGCTTGTTTTGTTTTGTTTGTTTGTTTTTGCTAGAATAATGGCAAATATTTTAAATTTTTTCCCCTAAACATTTTTAAAAATGAAATGTGGGACGAGCTCTAAAGACATTCACCAACTATTTTCTCTTGCTTATTTACTTATGTTCCTGTTTAATCTTACTAAGAAAACTTATGCTTCGTTGCTGTGAAAAGGAATTTTAGAGGTTGATATTTTAAAAGTATGCAAACTGTCCAATCCAGTGATTTAATCAACAGTTTGGGCAAACTTTACAGCTGATAGTGAATATTTTGCTTCATACAGAAATTGCCACAGATATGGATTTGTGCACTCTAATTTTTAACTGATTGATGCTGTATTGTGCAGTAGCATTTCATTTAACTTTAAGATAAAGTTCATAGTATTACCCACCTAGTTGGTAATGTGATTATGTGGTACCTTTGTTTTAGGTTTTAATTTGCACGAAACACCTTTTGGCATGCTTAACTTTCTGGAAACACTCTCACCTGCATCGATTTTGTTTTTTGGGTTTTTGTTGTCGTTTTTTTGTGTTTAGATCCATAAAACATGGGAATCCTTTTTTGACAAGCCTTGGAAAGCTGACACTCTCTCTCCCTTTCTCTGTACGAAGGACATATTTAAATGAATGCTGGTCAGTGGGACATTCTGTCATCTATGGGTATTGGGTGCTTAACAGTCTATTAATGCCATGTGAATGTTGTATACGATTGTAAGGCTTATGTCACTAAAGATTTTTATTCTGATTTTTCATGATCAAAGTCCATATGATATTGTATAGACATGCTTTGTAGTGAACTATAGTAGCAATAATTTCTGTACATGATCAAGGGTTTTTTGCAGCATTTCTTTTCCTCTTCTCTCTTTGTCTTTTTAAGGGTTAGCATTAACAAATGGCAAGACTAGAAAAGTGAACATAAAGATTTTATAAGGAGAACTTAGAGGACACAGATTTGTGATTTTTGGGTGCGATACTTTTGATGTGATTCTAAAAGCTTTTATTGAGCATTGTCAAATTTGTAAGTTCATAGGGATGGACATCATATTTATAATGCCCTTTTATGTGTGCTACCGTAGATGTGAAATTCTTGACCTTAATATTGTCTTTAAAAATGTTAAATTGAGAATTCTGTTAACTTACGTTTTATGAATTGGTGTATTGTATTACTGCAAGAGATTTGATTTTCAGCTCAGTGCAACGTTCTTTCAAATGCATATGTCTTTTTTTCTAATTCCATTTTGTTTTAAAGCACATTTTAAATGTAGTTTTCTCATTTAGTAAAATTGTCTAACTGATATAAAGCCTGACTGGTTATTTTATTCCCTTTTTCCCTTTACAATGAGACATCTTACCTAATAATAGACAAACATGTAAATTAACCATCCCTCTGCTACGCTCACCAGCCAATCAGGAGAGTATGCAAATTAACCCAACAAAGATGGCAGTTAATTTGCATACGTAGGGGCGAAGTGGCGGAGCGGAGACTGAAGGCTCTGGCCGGAGCAAAGGCCTGGGTCCCGGGTGCCGGAGGAAAACCAGTGCCGGCAGACGGGACGGGAAGGCCTATTGCACGAATCTCTTCGTGCAACGGGCCTCTAGTAGAGATATATTTTATTCAAATAAGATTTCATGGTCTTTGACATACATTGAATTGGTCCTGCTCAGAAGGTGTTCATGTACTGCATATGATGTATTAGATTAGGTCACACAAGCTTTTATCTAATGTGATTCAAATATCTACCTCACTGGAGTGTACGTTGAGCAATTTCTAATAGAATTTTAGATGCACTCTTAGTACTGTCATAGTGAAGTGGGTCTAGAAAATAAGCCTTTGGCAGGAAACGGCAGTCTTTTATTAATGTCAGTATTAATCAAAATAGCTAATTTAGATCCTCCTTACTGGAGTTTTGTAATAATTTTCCAGGTCAATTCTGATTATGGAAAAATAGTCACTAAGCAAATTAATAGCGGTCACTAAATTTTAAAGAGTGGAAACTTATCCTGTTTAAATATTATTCAAGCAGCCTTAAAATCACTTTAACATCATATACATAATTTGGTTATTACAGATTTTTACTAAGTAACACTGCTACTTGAAATAAATAAAACGTCATTTCTTAGGAGGAAAATAACCTGTAATTCTAGTGTCACTAATTTATAGTGTCCTTCCTCTCTGGTTGTTTTAAATGTTTCTAGAGAGAGGGAGACAGAGATGGTGATCAGCTGCCTCCTGCACCCCCTCCTGGGGATCACGCGGCATCCAGGCGTGCCCCCCCCCCCCAACCGAACCCAGACTTCTCGGCACGTGGGAGGATGCTCGGCCCACGGAGCCGTCCGGCCCAGGGCTCACATTGCTTTTTCACATATTTATGCTGAAAACGGGTTTAGGGAAGGAAGGTGTCAGGCTTCCTCTGCTCTTGCTCCCTGACCCAGTCCACTCCTCTGTGGGTCTCCCCGACATCAGGGCAGCGCCCACCGGGCAGGGCCGTCTCCCTTTTGCTCGGAGATTTCCCTGAAGAGCTCACATCGGTTAACGGGGTTTGAAGTGGCAGATGCCTTATAACATCAACAATAGTTAAATAAGGCAGATTAACCCATATGAGCCGCACCTAAAGTTTTATCACTGCTCTTCATAATGTCTACTCAACGAGTGCCATTTAGATACAGGGTAGCCATTTCCAGTTCAACGCGGTGCTCCGCCTCCAGAGTGTCATCAGCGGGGAAAACTCAGCCACCAGGAGCCGTGGGGTGGGGTGGGGTGGGGTGGGGTGGGAGCCGTTACCGTTAGGGGAAGGGAAGACACAGAAAACAGCAAAAAGCTGTGCTGAGTGCTGCTGTATTCCGTCAACAAACAGTAAGCACCGACTACCTCCTAGGCACCTGACCAAGGGCTAAGATGAGGCCAAAAAGAAAAGGCTCCTGTAGAAGAATTTACAGCTGAGAACAGACTTAACAAAGGACAGCATCAGCCCTCCTCTCCGAGCCCAGGTATTCACCTCCTACTCGTTTAGTTTAAGTGGTTCTCAACCTTCTGGCCCTTTAAACACAGTTCCTCATGTTGTGACCCAACCATAAAATTATTTTCGTTGCTACTTCATAACTGTAATGTTGCTACTGTTATGAATCGTCATGTAAGTATCTGATACGCAGGATGGTCTTAGGCGACCCCTGTGAAAGGGTCGTTCGATCGCCAAAGGGGTCGCGACCCACAGGTTGAGAACGCTGGAGGGGTCTGTCCATAAAACTACTTTAACATAGCAGGGCCTCTCCATCTCGCCGAGGAAGACGAATGGCTGTTGATAAAGCCTCACTTGGGTGAGTGCCCGAGAGGAAGGCTCGACTTAAACCCGGGGCCTGAGGACCCCTGGGAGAGTCGTGGCGTTTGGCTTGGTCCCGAGCTTAACCGCAGAAGGTCCGCCGGCAGCAGCGACCAGGGGCGGGGGCGCGGCGCGCGCACCCTCGAGCCGGCCCCGCCCCCGAAGGCGGTCTCTGGGCGCTGATTGGCCCGCGCAGGTCTCGCTCCGGACGGGCGGGAGTTCTCGAGGGTCCGCGGCGGTGGAGCGCCCGGCGAGCAACCGTCTGAGGCCGGGGCGTCTGCGAGAGTGAGCGCCGCTCGGCCTGTCACCAGCCCCAGGTTTTCGCAGGTACCTTGGTCCCGGGCCTCGCCGGCGACTCCAGTTTCGTTGTGCCTGGTCCCTCCATCCCCTCACCCCCACCGTGCGCGAGGTGGGGCGACGCCCCTGCCCCTTCCTCACACGCTTCCCGGGAGGCCCTGTGTTGGCCTCGCCGCGACGAGGGCACCGTGCCTTCCAGCGCCGGCAGCCTGGGCTGGGAGCCGGGCGGGGCGGTCGGCCGGGCGGCTCGCGGTTCTGGGGCCGGGAAGGCGGCGGGGAGCGAGCAGTGCTCGTAAGAAGCGGGGCCGGGCGCCCTCCGTGGTCGGGGTGGGAGTTTCGTGGCTGAGCAGCTGAGCAGGTGGGCCGGCCGCCGCCCGCGTTCTCCGGAGGGCGGGAGTCGCGGCGCCTGGAGGGGGCCCTGCGTCGCTGGCGTCCCCCCCGCCCCCATGGCTCCTCCCGGGGCGTCTGCGCTGAGTCTGGAGACGTGACCCCTGAGTGTCGGTCACACGCCGGCAGCGGCGGACATTTCGGGGCCGCTCGAGGCCCGTTAACCAGCTTCAGCTGAAAAGCAAGGGGTGGGGGAGCGGGATGGCGGAGCCTGAGAAACCCGTGTCGGAATCGAGACCCTCACGACCGGCCTAAGCACATGGGGAAACACTGCACTCTTGTTCCCAGTGGATGGTTTTTCCATTTAAATTGTACTTATTGGTTGAGGTGGGATGTGGCTACCTGTCACTTTCCGTGAAAAGGATACAGTAACGGTGCCGCTCTGTGCTGAGGCGTCGGTGTCAGCGCCGTCAGGCGTCACCCACCCACGGGTCCCTCGTCGACCCGACAAAATACGCATCACCAACCATGCTTCATGGGAGGGGGCTTTTTAAAAAGTACATTTTTATTGACTTCAGAGAGGAAGGGAGACGGAGAGGGAGAAACGTCCGTGGTGAGAGAACCTGCGACCGGCTGCCTCCCGCCCGCCCCGCGCTGGCGGTGGAGCCCGAACCCCAGGCCTTCGCGGGGAGGGGTGGGGGAGGGACCGAACCCGGACCTTCTGGGACCTGGGTCCCCGCCGACCACGGCGCCGCGCGGCGGGCCGGGCGGTTTTATTGAATAGTTACCTGCACCGGGTTCTGAAACGCGCGCACTCGGGGGTCTGCTCTCGCCGCGCTCAGCGAGGGGCCCGCCCGGAGGCCGGACAGCCCCGGGCTGCGTCCCGGTCCGCGCTCAGCTTCTCCGCCTCCTCTCGCCGGCGCTGCCCGTCTGCCTGCGGGCGCACGAATCCCGTCTTTTTTTAAAAAGTCCTCGTCTGACGGTCGTCCCTTCCTGGGGTTATTGCCAGGTTTTAAGGGGGGGCGGTGAGGGGTTGCGGGGGGAGGGGGAAGGGGGTGTTCCTGGCTGCTCCGCGTCGCTCCTCCAGTTGCGTTCAGTTTCCGCGGTTCGCGCCCCTGGACTCTCATGGGCTGGATTTCTGACCGGATTCGGACTTGCGGAGACAGTTGTGCCCTGTAATTTTACAGACACTGTAGCATCGAGGCCAAAAGTGTTCTGTCACCATTAGATGGTAAATTAACTTTGGGAAAAAAGTTTAAACATGAAAATTGTGGAGATTTTCTAAATTCGCTGTGTTTCTCGGTAATTAGATTCTGTGGTTATAATAGAGAAGAATGCTATAGTAATTTTAATAAGTACTATTTTTTATTTTTAGAGCGAGAGAAGTGGGGGAGAGAGGAAGAGGGAAACGGGTTTATCCCACTGATGGATGCATTCCTTGGCTGCTGCTTGTATGTGCGCTGACTGGGGATTGGACCCCAACACTGGCCGGCCGGGACGGTGCGCTCACCAATGAGCTGCCCAGCCAGGGCCGATAAAGATTACTTTTTAAGAGTTACTTTATTTTAGAGAAAAATATGATAAGCCCATCTTTCTTCCCTACAGCAATGGCTTATTTAACCACTAAGTCATAATTCACTAACACGGCAAATGCTACAATTAAATTTTACAAAGTGTAGTCTTGTAGCCGGGTTTATGTTTTCCTGGCAAGGTGACAGTAATATTGGACTGCTTATTATGTTTCCAGTGTTTGCACATGATTTCATTTAAAGAATGGTTAAAGAATATGGGGCTTTGTGTCAGACAGTGTTGGACTCAAGTCCGAGCTTTGTCACTCACTCATTATATGACCATGGGCAAATTCCTTAACTTCTCTAAGCCTCAAACTTCTAATCTAGAAAATAAGGATAAAACAATACTCACCTTATAGAGATGTTTTGAGAATTAAATGAGATAATGCATGCAAAACCTTTGGCATAGTGTCTGGCACATGTGAAGTGCTCAGTTAAGCTGCAGTTAGGCTCACCTGCCTGTCCAATCGCCAATGGGTATTGTTTTCCTAGAGGCCCATGAACCTCCAAACTACTGCTTCTATTGTTTGACCCCTCTGTGTATTACCTGCAGAGAGAAGAAATTATTTAGATGCCTATAAAGTAGCTGTTGTCTGGATACCCCCTTCACCAAAAATATCTCAGATATTCTGTTCAAGTATGAATTCTGGTGTGATTTTTTTCATGTTGGTGGAGTCCATGTAAAAACTTGTTAAAGGATTTTGCCTTTATGAGCATAGTTTCTCCTAGTTCCTCCTTCCCTATCTCTTGTCCTTCCCAGGAACGGCCCATATTTTTGTCTTTTATTCTTTTCCTCTTGCATGCTTATTAGAACCTCATTCTTTTGGTATATCTAAATGAAGAACAAAATTACAACTACCTCAAGGTGGAATTTGACCAAAAATATAGCATTGATAGCTTCTGTCAAGCGCTTTCTTCATAACTTTACTGCCAATATTTGTGTATTAATCTCAATATCTATTTGGGGAATTTCAGCCATTTCTTTGTCTATTTTCTCAAATTTTATATGAAGTATCCTAACACATACATCAGGATTTAGTGGCATAGTGTAAAGCTGTGAGCCTGATATTTATCTTTTTGATGAAAAAAAATTGCATTTTATTGCATGATATATCCATGGTTGTTTTAATATAACAACACTAATATAACTTACTTAACATTGAGTAAATCTTACCTCCTGGGAGATATACCACCGTTATTCTATATTCTGGTACATTCCACGCCTGAGCCTAGCCTCCATACTCCAGTTTGAGAAGCCTATTTAGTTTTTTTATCTAGATTGTAAGGGAGAAGGGGGTACAGATGAGGCCCCAGCTGTCTCCCAGATGAGGTGGGTAGAAAGGAGAAGAAAGATCTTACACAAGTCTCATGGCTTAATTTATCACCCATTTCATCTTTAGTTTGGTTGGACCTTAGGATCTAGGAAGAAAGATGAGCAGTGGTTCTCAACCTTCCTAATGCCGTGACCCTTTAATACAGTTCCTCATGTTGTGGTGACCCCCAACCATAAAATTATTTTCATTGCTACTTCATAACTGTAATTTTGCTACTGTTATGAATCGTAATGTAAATATCTGATATGCAGGATGTATTTTCATTGTTACAAATTGAACATAATTAAAGCATGTGATTAATCACAAAAACAATATGTAATTATATATGTGTTTTCCAGTGGTCTTAGGCGACCCCTGTGAAAGGGTCATTCGACCCCCAAAGGAAAAGGAAAGAGAGGAAAGAGAAACAATTATAGAATCAATTGAATATAATTTCCTCTGACTAGTTCTTCATAATCTAACCCTATACTGTCTAATATGGTAGCCACTAGCCCAGGGGTGGGCAAACTTTTTGACTCGAGGGCCACAATGGGTTCTTAAACTGGACCAGAGGGCCGGAACAAAAGCATGGATGGAGTGTTTGTGTGAACTAATATAAATTCAAAGTAAACATCATTACATAAAAGGGTACGGTCTTTTTTTTTTTTTTTTAGTTTTATTCATTTCAAAGGGGCCGGATCCAGCTCGCGGGCCGTAGTTTGCCCACGGCTGCACTAGCCACATGTGGCTATAGAGCAACTTGAAATGTGATGAATGCAACTGAAGAATTGAATTTTCCTTTTATTTCATTTTAAATTAAGTACTGAATGAGTGTGAAATATGTTTTTCCTTGCAGATTACTTGATTGTATTGGTAGGACTACATTTCACTTTAATTGTTGGAAATTTAACATCCAAATCAAGATATACTGTAAGTGTAAATATATACCAGATTTCAAATTTAGTATGAAAAAGTAAAATATTGATTACATGTTAAAATGTATTTTTTATATACTAGGTTACATAAAATGTTATTAAATTGTTTATTTGCACTTTTTAAATGTGACATTAAAAATATAAAATTACACAATAAAAATAAAGTTAAATTTATATATATACATACAGATACATATGTGTGTGTGTATATATATATGTGTGTATATATATGTGTGTGTGTGTATATATATAAATTACACATGTGGCTCACATTATATTGGACAGCATTGCTCTAGCCCACTAAGTCCAATCTTGTTTTCCACTCCTTCCTTTAGCAGGGAAGTTTCTGAGGGTCAGGTAGGAGAAGCTGTGCCTAACTCCTGGAACACCCAAGAAGGCATGGCTGCTTGGGTCACTTTGAGTATGGATTTCAGAGCTTTTAATTAGGGTCTTGGAGTAGTTTCCTACTTTGCCTATTTATACCTCCTTTTATACCCTACAAATGTTTTGACCACAAAAGTAATACTAACTGTAGTAATGTTACCACCAAACATGGTAGAGATTATACATATTGTTAAATATGGATGGATGAACATTGTTTCAAATTGTATTAGATTATAGCACTATATGTTCATTTACACTTATAATCAGCTACTCAAATAGCATGCTCATATAGTACACTCAAGCATAAAAAAAATGATCAGTTTATGAGAATTCCTCAAAATACATATACCATACATCTCTGCTAGAATTATTTTTAACTTTAATAAATACCAATAAATGCTCTTAAGTAAATTTTGTAACATATTAAGAAATTTACTAGTAAGAAAATGTTTTTTTGTGTGTGGATTACTTTTTAATATAATACTTGATATTGATTATAATTAATTTCTAGGAATTGTTTGCCTTGTTCTATAAAAAAATTGAGGTGTCATATAATCATGATAAAATTATGTCAATGCAAGCAAAATGTTATCAGGAAAAAAGAGTATCACAAATAGATTATAAAGTCAGTATAGTTTCTTTAATTAACTTTCAAAATTGGTTTTGAGTTCCCTTGTAGTCAAAGCAAATAGTACACAGGATCTTATTTCTTGGGAAGAGGAGGTATATCAATTAACCAAAGGAAGTGTAGCATTTCTTAGCACTGAATTCTAAAAGCACTTTCTCATATGAGTCGCTGTCACAACAATTTAGTAGCAAGTTCAATAATCTCTCACATCACTGCATCTGGTGGTATCATCCAGTTAATTGTTTTCATATAGAAATGAGTAAGAGTGTGATAATTATATGTTTTATTTTTACAGGAATCTTGGGAAAGCAAAATGAGGCATAATCAGCTGTGTTGTGAGACACCACCTACTGTTACTGTTCATGTAAAATCTGGGTCAAGTAGATCACATCAGCCTAAAAAACCTATTAACCTGAAGCGTCCTATTTTTAAAGATAGTTGGCCAGCATCTGAAAAAAATGTGCAGAATAGCAACAAGTCTAAACGCCCCAAAGGACCCTGTCTAGTTATACAGCGTCAGGAAATGACTGCTTTCTTTAAATTATTTGGTAGGTTTAAAATAATATAATTAGAGAGTACTTAAAAGTGAGAGAATGTAAAGATCTATTTTATCATTTTCATAATAATCAGAGGATGCTCTTATTTTCTGTCAGATTTCTCATTTCCAACCAAGCCTATTTTAATTAGTCTTTTTTTAAAAGTTGGATTTTGATTCTTTTGGATTAGAAATTCTAACTCATCTCACTTCTAGACTACTTAAATACAAGTGTCAAATATAAATATTGGGCAACTCAAGTTCATAGCATGAGTTTTCTTTGACCTAAAGTAAAACACTACATAAAATCTCAGCCAAGCCAACAACCCTGCTTCAAGATTTTCTTCAGTGCTATAACTGAGCTATTGAATTTGTTCAGATCATGAGACAGTAAGTGTTACTTTTTTAAAAAAGATTTTTTTATTGATTTTTAGGAAGGGAGAGAGAGAAAAACATTGATATGAAAGCAAAACATTGATCACCTGCCTCTTGCACATCCCCTACTAGGGATTGAGCCAGAAATCTGGGCATGTGCCCTGACAGGGAATCAAACCGGAGACCTATTGGTGCATGGGAGGATGCTCAACCAACTGAGCCACATTAGTGGGGCAAGTCATTATTTTTTAAAGATTGAGTTCTCTATCAGATTCCATTTCCACCTGTTAAAGATTGACTTTGGAAAGTAACAAAAAGCTACTCGAGAGTTACCCAATACCTATTTCTCAAAGAGCTATTGGGATATTCAATAAATCAAAAAGTTCTACCATTCCCACTCCAGTCTAAGCTATATATTAATTTAGAGCATATTTATAATCTTATGTAGAAAATCTTCAAAAGGAAACATTCTCTCTTTAAAAGACAAGTCATAGCTATCTTTTGTTGTAGATGATGATTTAATTCAAGATTTCTTGTGGATGGACTGCTGCTGTAAAATTGCAGACAAGGTAAATTTAGTAATAATATAATCATTAACCAATGTTATTATATTACTAAACCATCAGAACTTTCATGAAACCTTATAAGAATTTTCTTCTTATTGATTAAGTTTAGGAAAAGAACTAGCCTGCATTGCTTCTTGAAAGTGGAATCCTTGCATATTAACTTTAAAATTAGAATAAACTATAGATTCATTCTGTATTTTGGGGAATTGTATAGTATTAGTGATTAGATTTAAAAGACCTTAGACTTATATCTGTTTGATTGAAAACAAGAATCAGTATAGATTTAATATGTTTAGATCAGAATTATTACCTTTTTTCAGGCTGTAGAGAAAGAATATTCTGAGATTCATTCCACTAAGGCAGTCTATTATACATTTTAATATTTTGTAGGTAATTTAGATAAAACAAATCCCTATAATCTTACAGAGTAAAATTAGCATCATTTTCTTTATTTAGGTATCAGTGTTTCATTAAAAAAAAATTGTGCTAACTTACATTCTTAGGACCGGACCATGCTGTTATATACTTTTTTAATTTAGCTGAACAGTTATGATTTCAGCTTTGTGAATGCCATCTTACACTATGTAATCATAGAAAATTCAGCATGACTTCACATCACTCTTAATGTGCCAACTAACAAAAAAAAAAGGAATGAATAAGTTACTATTGGTGTGAACTTTTTAAAATTTCAGGTTTAAAATAACAGATAAAATTAGAGAAGTTTTGTTTTTTAATTTTGGAAAATTTCAACCATACACAGCTTACGGTAGATATTAAAACAAAGACCCTCCAGGAGCCTACCCACCAACTGTGGGCCATTCTTATTTTTTCTAATCCCTCTCCCCAAAAGCAGACATCCTAATATTTTATCCATAAATATTTTAAGATGTATCTCTAAAAAATTATATATTTTTAAACATAATCACAATGTCACTAACACTTTTAAATGTTGACGGTACTGCCTTAATATCAAATATCCAGTTCATGTGGCATACTTTTACACTGGATTATATTGAGTGCATTATAATAATTAAAGTTGTTGGACAGCAGGGGGCAGTGCTTTCAAAGTAACTAACCAGGAGCACTCTGTTTTAACACTATCACATTGAAAACTTGGAATCTCCTTTATGGCCAATTCTGCAAAGGTAGGATAAACAGGCATTTTATGAGAAGGAAATCTAATACATGAATATTACAACTTGTTTTTAAATGAAACAGCCAGAGCCTGACATAGTGTCTTAATACCAGGCTAGACATATGTCTTTTTAATAATAAATATAAAACTTTTTTCAATGAAAATAAATCCATGTTATTCTAATTTTTGATTCAGAGTTATTTTTAAAAGATTATATTAGAAAGTGAATATGGATGACTATAACTAAAAGAATTCAGGAGGGAAAATGTGTATATAACACATCAAACCAATGTGGCAACATACAAATGGTGAATCTAGGTGAAGAAGATATGTTTATTCATTTTATGATTATTTTCACCTCTCTATAGGTTTGATATTTAAGATAGAAAAAATTGTGTTTTTGGTTCAAAAATATTGACAATAAAATTTAGAAATTCATTCTAGTTATAATCTTAATCATGATAAATGATCGAGAATTAACTTCTCACTGTTTACATGGATTACAGGAGCCAAAAAATAAGGAGCTGAATAGGTAATTCTGTAATAAGGATCAATAATGCTTTATTGTTTAAGCTTGTTAGTCATCTTAAAGGTAACTGTTTTAAAGCAGTTTTACTTATGAAAACACAACATTCATATTAACTTTTAACTTTTTTTCCTATAGTATCTTTTGGCTATGACCTTTGTTTATTTCAAGAGGGCTAAATTTACTATAAATGAGCATACCAGGATAAATTTCTTTATTGCTCTGTAAGTATGCTTTCTACTGTGATTTTTGTGGTAGTTATTTATAATATATATGATACTTTATTTCAAACAAAGGCTATTTAAAATCTGATGTATATCTTTGAATAAACTTTCTGGTATAAAAGCTACACATTTTTTACTTTAATAGGATATGTTCTTTTCACTGATCTTATCCTGCTTTATGCCTAAGGTTTATTATTCCACTTGAATTTGTACTTGTACATTTTTCAGTGTTTCATATAAATTGTCCCAAATTATCCTCTTTTGTACTTAGGTTTTTTAAAGCCAGAATATATATATGTATGTATGTGTATATATATATTTCCAGTTAATATATGGTAAAAATCATTATCATCATTGCTCTTTTACATTGAACAGCTTGCAGAAAATGCTCTAGACATACTCGTGGATTTCTGTCTATAACCTAAGTGTTAGTCATACCTGATACCTATAGTATCCACTCAGTACTTTACTAAACACACTGTACTTTAACCAAGGCATATTGTTTCCAATTTCTTCCACTGACTTTATAGTAGTCAGTTTATACTAGCTTTGTGATCTAGTAAATGGTTTTAATGACATGGCTTTCTAATCCATGGGTCAAAATTCTGCTAGAATATATGCAAATTAAGAATATGTATCTCTATCTCAAAACCTTTTATACCTAGTACCTGGATATAGTGCTGCAGTTGGAAATGTATGAATATAATTTTAAGTACTTAACTAGGGAAGTACAAACTAAAATATTTAAGTTGAATACCAAAACAACTGTTAGCATTATAGGATAAATTTTTACTTAAAGTCTGCTTAATTCAGAATCAAAGAAATTTATCTCTGCATGCATTCAGGAGACACATTTTCCCATACATGGAAAAAAATGAATTCAATATGAAATTTGGTAATGATTGCTAAGTTGGGGGAATATAATAGTATTAGCTAATACTGAGTATTAAGTGCAAGGCACCACAAAATATTTTTTATAAGTTCACTTAATCTTCCGATGATATACACTTTTTAATTATCCCCATCTTACAGATAGGGATATTAAAGCTTAGATTAAGTACTTTTCAAGATCACAAGTTAGTAAGTGGCAGAGCTGGGGCACAAATTCAGCTGTGACTTGCCAATGGTCAAATTCAGCCATTGACCACTAGCTATAATGCTGTTTACATTGTATTTACAATGTTTAGTATTGCATTATATTTGTATGTTGATGCAATATCTGTTTTTTAGTTTTTTTCTCGTCTGAAGATTAGCAACAAACCAAAAGAAGCTTTAGTTTAAATCATACTAGCTGCCTAAAATTGGATTTATTTGACTTTTTTGGTAAAGTTATTAACAGTAAAGTGATGTGTCAACTTATACTATGTAGTAGTCTGTGAGGTTGCATTGCATGTTGTATATTAAAAATAACATGAATTATAATTTTCATTTTATATATAATCATACTTTTGTACAGCCTGACTCAATAATTTTCCATAGTTTCTCACTTAGCCATAGTTCTAACTCAAGTTCTTTTCCTTTCTATATATTCTTAAAACACTGAACTTCAATGATCATTCTTCCAATCTCTTTTACAGTTCTTTTTTCATACTCAGTTGCCTCTTCTACTTGACTGTAGGCATAAGGGCAAGGAGCATGTATTTAACCTTTTCTTGCATCCTTTAGTGGCTAACATATAAAAGGTTCTTAATTCTTTATTTGAATAAACACAATTAATTATTATGCAAAAAATAGACTCTGCTCCAAGAAAATATTAACTATTTCAAATTACAAGGGGACTTATATGTATACAATGCAGATATTTCATCACGTTGAGACTGAAAAATTGATCTAGAGTAGAATCATGATGTCTGATATCATGGTGCATTATAGATTTTTCATGTTTCACTTAGCAAGCATGAAAGGAACCGATCTCCCACTCTGTCTACCCTTTACTAAGAACTCTCAGGGATACTAAAAGTAAGAAATTACATAATTTTACAGAGGACAATATTGGATTCACATAATTGAATGGTTTTAACAAGATAATACTAAAATATGTACAATTATTTTAAGGAAGGATAAATAATATGTAGGTACTCATTTTATATTAATGTAACTAAATATGAATATGAATATGCACGTGGTTTTAAAAATACATAAGGGGTCCCTGCCAGTGTGGCTAAGTGGTTGAGCATCGACCTATGAACTAGGAGGTCACAGTTCAGTTCCCAGTCGAGCACATGCCTGGGTTGCTGGCTTGATCCCAAGTGTAGGGCGTGTGGGAGGCAGCTGATCAATGATTCTCTCTCACCATTGATTTTTCTGTCTTTCCCTCTCCCTTCCTTTCTGAAATAAATAAAAGTATATATTTTTTAAAAGGTACATAAGAGGGTATACAATTAAAAGTAAGTCTTCTATCTCAAGACCTTGGTCTCCTTCCTCAAGGACAACTGTTTCATGTGTATCTGTCTAGAAATAATTTTCTATACATGAAGCAATGTGTATATTACATGAAGTATATGCTACACTTCTGTACCTTTAAAAAAATTTTAATGTGAAATATGTACAAAAATAGTACATGGGCCTGGCCAGTATGTCTCAGTAGATTGAGCATCTTTCCATGCAGTAAGAGATCACTGGTTGGATTCCCAGTTTCCGGCTTGATCCCCAGTAGGGGGTGTGCAGGAGGCAGCTGATCAATGTTTCCCTCTCATCTAGAAACTCACTCTCTCTCTCCCTCTAAAATAAATAAAAACTTTATTTTAAAAGTGATCTTTTAAATAGCACATGGTATATGTAGCTATATAGTTCATCCTCACTGCAGAATAATAATATTCTATTGTTGCTTATATATTTGGATTTTTTTCTACCATCTTGTGTACTTTCTATGTGTTCCATTTATTCTGTTTCTTCTGTCCCCTCCATTTTTACCTTTTTTGATTTGAGATTTTTAAATTATTTTTGACACCTTTTTTACTTCTACTTGTTTAGGAACTATGCAATTTATATCTATTCTTTTAGCAATTACCCAAGTTATTTTTAATCACACAACCTTGAGCATTTTAACTCCAATTATCCAACAATTATCCATTTAACACTTTTTTTTACAATTCTGTAGTTTTGTCTGATGTCCAAAAAGTATTATTGTTTTATACATTCAACATTTTTTATATTCACCCTCATATTTATACCTTTGCTTCCTAGTACTTGCATCTCAAACCTCTCACCTAGGATCATTTGCCTTCTTTCTAACTGCTTTTGAGGTCTCTCTCTTTTTTTTTTCTTGATGTTTATCTATTAATTCTAGTATCTTCAGACTTCAGGGTCTGTTTCTGCTCATGGTACCTTAAGTGCTTTGTAATTTTCTTATTGTAAGTTGCCCATTTTTCTTGGAAAGTCGTCTATGGGGCTTGCATTGTTTCCATTGGGAAATCTGCTCCATTCTTATCTCTTTTCCTGTGTTACTCAACTTACCATTTTCCCCCGACTGCTTTTAAGATTTTCTCTTTATCATTGGTTTTGAGCAGTTTGATTATGATATGTGCCTTGGTGCTTTGGGCTTCAAGAAGCTTCTTTGTGGGTTTATAATTTTCCTCAAGTTTTTAAAATTTTTAGCCATTTATTTCTTCAAATATTTTTTTCTGTCCACCTGCCACCTTTTAGGGACTCCAATTTCCCTTTTATTAGGCTGCTCGAAGTCTCGTGGCTCATTGATGTTCTGTTTATTATTTTTGTTTATTTTCTCTACATGTTTAATTTTGGATAGTTTATGCAGTTATGCAGTTTATGCCGTTATGTCTTCAATGCCCAAGTTTTTTCTGCTGCAATATTTAATCTGCTATTAATTCCACTCAGTGTATTTTTCATTTACACATAGTTTTCAACTCTAAAAGGGTGTCTTAACTTTAGCATCTGGAATAGTTATAACTGTTTTAATGTTCTTATCTGTTACTTTTACCATGTACTAGTACAGTGGGGCCTTGACTTACGAGTGTCCCGACTAACGAGTTTTTCTAGATACCAGCTGTCTGTCTCTCGGCCGATTTTTTGCTTTGAGTTGTGAGCTAAAATTCGGGTTAAGAGCCAGCTTTAGATACCCCACCGCTAGTTGGCCCAGCGAATGTCACAGTGAACGCCACAACATCAGCCCAGCATCACGTGTTTCACTCGTTGACTTTAAGATTTGACATACGAGTAATTTGAGTTACGAGCTCCGTCACGGAACGAATTAAACTCATAAGTCAAGGCCCCACTGTATGTCAGTTTTGATTGATTGATTGGATTGTGTTCTGCTTCTTTGTATGCCTGATCCCTCTCAAGCATTTGACAGGATATTGATTTTCATTTGTGCATAAGAAACTACCTGATTGCCGCAAAAGGCCATCAGAAAGAATTAGAGGGGAACAATGCCTAAAATTTATCCATGACTGGAAATAGTGTCTGTTCCCACTAGCCAGACTGAGAAAACTCATAATTGACAGGATATTGTGTAGATTATTCAGGAAGGTGTTGCATCACTAGTAGAAAATAATTAGCCCCAGACTGAACATTGCTCCAGATCTACCAAAAGCATAACCTGAAAGGATCAGAATGTTTCCAAGTAACTGCATCCCAGAACAAAGCTCAAGATTTATAGGAATACACAAATACGCACACAAAAGAGAGTTCACAAATATTCAGAACTCATTAAGGTAAAATTCACTGTATCTCTATTTTTATTTTTTTAATTGTAGTAAGATTGAACATCTTTTATGTTTATAGTGCTTTGTATTTTTTTTGTGAACTGCCCATTCCTATCCTTTACCTATTTCTTTCTTTGAGTCATTGGTCTTCTTTGTTAGGTATCTGGCTAATACAGTTGAGGAAGATGAAGAAGAATCCAAATATGAAATTTTTCCATGGGCTTTAGGGAAAAACTGGAGAAAATTGTTCCCTAATTTCTTAAAATTAAGGGACCAACTCTGGGATAGAATTGACTATAGGGCTATTGTAAGCAGGCGATGCTGTGAAGAGGTAAGATTTTAAAATACTTTATATGTGTAATCTCTGTCTTTTGTTCATATAATTTTCCTTGTTTTTTAATGTGCTTCTAACATTTTATCTTTTTGTATATATAAGGGTAGCTCATTAACCTTGGTTACCATGAATACAACTTGTGTATTGCATTGTTGATGTTTTAATTTTATACCACAAGAATTTAAAATTGTGATTTCTGTTTCTCAGAGCAGTCTGTTTCTGTAGGATTTTTATTTTAGTTTGTTTCTCTTGTCTAAAAGATCACCAATATATTGGAAAAGGATAAGTGTGCATATTTCAAAATATCTTATGGTAATATCATTGGAGTTGAATAATAATTTCATTAAATAAAATATATGAAATTCCAAGTCCAAAGATTTAAATGTGAATTGCATGATATAAAATTTACATAAATTTAAATATGTTTAAAAACCATAACTTTTTTCACATAGAATACATAAAGTTTCCTTGATGCCAGATTTTATTAAGATAAAGCAGAAAGACACTAAAAGTTAAAAGATTGGTTATTTTATTTAATGTTCTGGTTTTCAATAAAGAAGAAAATTAAGGTTTAAACTAAAAAATTTTAAAGAAGAAAATTAAATCAGTGATCACTGTAAGCCAATATTAATTAAGAAAACTTTGATAGCCCTGGCTGGTTTGGCTCAGTAGATAAGAGCGTTGGCCTGCGGACTGAAGTGTCCCAGGTTCGATTCTGGCCAAGGGCACATGCCTAGGTTGCGGGCTCGATCCCTAGTGGGGGGCGTGCAGGAGGCAGCTGATCAATGATTCTCATCATTGATGTTTCTATCTCTCCCTCTCCCTTCCTCTCTAAAAAATCAATAAAAATATATTTAAAAAAAAAAGAAAACTTTGATAAATGTGAGCTAGGTAATGCTATAATTAAATGAAGTTATATCCAATTAAATGGACTATAGGCCAAAAGAGACAATGGATTAGTGTCAAACCTAAGGAGAACTTTAGGGGCATATCATAAAACTCTGCCCAGAACTAACCATGTTAGTTATATTTATTAATGAGATAAAGATTTAGCAAGTATGCATATTTGTAGATTAAAATAGGAGGATTGTTAAATGTTGGGGAAAATTCAAGGATTCAGAGATAACTTAGAAATTCAAACCTTCATACACTTCTTTTGGGAATGTAAAATAGTGTTGCTTTGGTAAACAGTCTGGGTGTTCCTCAAAAAGCTAAACATAGAATTCCATATGAGGTCAGCATATAGGTACACTTCCCTAGTTTGACTTCTTAAATACTAGTAGCTACCATTTTCCAGTTGCTTATAATGTGATAGATTTTACACATATCTAACCATCAGAACAACCCTGAGGTAGAATACTATCCCCATTTGAGATATAAACGAATTGAACCTCAGAAAGGTTAAGTAACTTGACCAGTATCATACAGCTAGCAAGTGGCAGAACCAGGATAAGAAACTAAAACTGACTCTAAAGGCAGTGATTTATCTAACAAACCTTAGACAACAGTGACTGATAATGTAGTGAGGAATCTTAATTGCTTCATAAATAATTCATGTAATCCTCACAACAACCCTCTATAATAGACACGTTCTCTTCATGTTACAGATGAGGAAACTGAGGAACAGAAAGGTTAAGTAACTTACCTTTGTTCTTACCTTATCCCTTGTCATAATTGCAAACATTTTAGGATTAGCCTAACATACATAGTTGGAAACCTCAATTAAATATATTCTTCTCAACCCAGTATATTCCAAAGTTAATCATTGTTTTGGGATAACTGTATTGTTTTTCACAAACTTAAAATATTCAGAATTGAAAAACCTAGAAGGTTGCTTCAGTCCTGTTTCCTATTTGAAATAATTTAAATTATTGTCATGGGTTCAAGCAATGAATCACTTTATAGGTAAATACTGTCGTATCTGGAGATGCTTTTTTTTTTTTCAAGATTGGTAACTTAGATTTTTAAATCTAGTTTTAAAAATAGCTGTTCTTTTTTCCCCTTCCCCTTCCCCTTCCCTTTTTTTCAGAGAGGAAGTGAGAGGGAGAGAGAGATGAAAACATCAAGATGAGAGAGGATCAACACTGGGAATCAAGCCCATAACCTGGGCATGTGCCCTGACTGGGAATTGAACCATGACCTCCTGGTTCATAGGTTGACACTCAACCACTGAGCCACGCCAGCTGGGCTAGAGATAGCTGTTCTTAAGTTATGTTTTTTGTGCTTAGTTTTACTAAATCTAAAAAACTTACTAAAATTCTAAAAGAAAGCTTTCCACTATAGGTTATGGCCATTGCTCCAACCCATTATATATGGCAACGAGAACGCTCTGTGCATCACAGTGGAGCTGTTAGAAACTACAACAGAGATGAAGTTCAACTGCCCCGGGGACCTAGTGCCACACCGGTAGATTGTTCACTCTGTGGTAAAAAAGGAAGATATGTTAGACTGGGATTGTCTTCATCATCATCTTTATCCAGTGATACAGAAGAGGTGATGGAAAAACATTCTCAGGAATCACACAACTCAATGAGCAAGATAGTTGATCCTTCTCAAGCTTATAGCTATCCTCAAGGTATGATTTAGTGATATGTCAGAATTAGATTTATGCAAGTTATTAATTCAAGTTAGTTGTTGACCTACAGACAGGGATACATAACATATTCTACAACAATATGAATTAAATTAGTATTGAAACTTGTCCCCTTTTCAGTTACTTTTTGTCTGTGTTACTGTTTTTGTTGGTAGCTTACCTAAACTAAAAGGTTTTTAATGTGATTTATGTTAAAGTGAAACCTAATCACCCTGGGTCTCAAATATTTTAAGAGCACTTGAAATGTTTATTCAAAAGAAATTTTAAAAGGAAAATAAATTTACTTGTAATCTCATCATCTAGTTTTATCAGTGATTAACTATTGGTTTTCTTCCATACTTTTTTATTTTAAAAGTTTAATACCACTATGCTACAAGGTTGAAAAACACAGAAGTCCTTTGTCTTACCCCTCCTTTTTTTCTATACACTTTTTAAAATTGAGATATAATTGATACATAACATTGTATTAGTTTTAGGTGTACAATATAATTTGATATGTATATATTGCAAAATGATTGCCACAATAAGTTAACATTCATCACCTACATAGTTACAGTTCTTTCCTTGTGATGAGAACTTTGAAGATCTATTCTCTTAGCAACTTCCAAATATACAATACAGTACTGTTAACTGTATTCACCGTGCTGTACATTACATACCCAGGACTTACTTATAACTAGAAATTTGTACCTTTTGTCCACATTCATTCATTTTGCCTGTCCCCCTAATTCCTGCCTTTTGAAACCACCAATAGGTACTATGTATCTATGAGTTTGATTTTTTATTTTATTTTAGATTCTACATATAAGTGAGATCACACATTATTTATTTTTCTCTAATTTATTTTACTTAGCATCATGCCCTCAAGGTCCATCTATGTTGTCAAAAATGTTAGGATTTCCTTTTTTCTGACTGAATAATATTCCATTGTATACACATACCACATTTTTAAAAGCTATTTATCTGTCAGTGGACACTTAGATTGTTAAATAATATGGCAATAAACATGGGGGTGTAGATGTCTTTTCGACATAGTGTTTTTATTTCCTTCAGTGATATTGCTGGATCATATAGTAGTTCTATTTAAAAAACAAAACCTTTATTGTTCAGAGTATTACAGATGTCCCCCCTTTCTTTACCCCACCCCAGGCCTTCACCACCCTATTTACTGTCTGTGTCTGTGGGTAATGCATGTATGCATATAAGTTCTTTGGTTAATCTCTTCTCACCCACCCTCCCTTCCCTCTGAGATTCACCAGTCTGTTCCATGTTTCCATGCCTCTGGTTCTATTTTATTTTAATTTAAATTTATTTTTTAAAATATGTTTTTATTGATTTGACAGAGAGGAAGGGAGAATAGATAGAAACATCTATAAAGAAAAACACATTGATTGGCTGCCTCCTACACAACCCCTATTGGGGATCAAGCATGCAACCCGGGCATGTGCCCTGACCTGGAACCGAACTGATAACCTCTTGATTCATGGGTTGACGCTCAACCACTGAGCCAAACCAGCTGGGCTGGTTCTATTTTATTCATCAGTTTATTTTGTTCATTAGATTCCTTGTTGTTTATTTTGATTTTTAGATTCAATTTTTGATAGTTATGTATTTATTGCCATTTTATTGCCCATACTTGGATCTTTTTTCTTCTTCTTAAAAAAGACCCTTTAACATTTCATGTAATATTGGTTTTGGTAACAATGAACTCCTTTAGCTTTTTCTTGTCTATAAAGCTCTTTATCTGGCCTGCAATTCAAAATGGTAGCTTTGCTGGGTAGAGTAATCTTGGTTGTAGGGCCTTGATTTTCATCACTTTAAATATGTCTTGCCACTTCCTTCTGACCTGCAAAGTTTCTGTTGAGAAGTCAGCTTACAGTCGTATGAGTGCTCCCTTGTAGGTAACCAACTCTTTTCTCTTGCTGCTTTTAAGATTCTCTTTGTCTTTAATCTTTGGCATTTTAATTATGACATCTTGGTGTGTACCTCTTTGGGTTCATCTTATTTGAGACTCTCTGTGCTTCCTGGACTTTTTGCTAGCAGATTTTTGTGCATGGTATAAAGTAGTGGTCTGGTTTAAGTCTTTTGTAGTGATTCCAACACCGTTATCCTTTCCCAATTACACATACATTCTTGGCTTCTTTGTTGTAAATTAATTGACCATAGTTGTGTGAGTTTATTTCTGGGCTTTCTATGCTGTTCCATTGATCTATGTGTCTGTTTTTATGCCAATACCATACCATTTTGATTACTGTAGCTTTGGAATACTATACACTGAAAACCTGATTTTAAATCATGACATGGTACAAGTACCATATTTATTTGCACATTTCATTTTTGTTGGGACTTAAGTAGCTTTGAACAATGGTGTTTTATATTAGAAAATAATCTTACAAACTAGAAATACTTTTAGTCAATAACACAATTTTTATTTAAATTTATAAAGGTATAGTATTTCTCTGATATTTCTCAATTTGAAACAATCAGAATAGTATTCTAGCAGAAATCCTTCTTACTTATAGAGCCTTTCTTCCAAATTTTCACCCATCTGAAGACAGGACTGATAGATTTCTTATGGTTCTTTCTAACTCTGTGAGACCCACATTATTTCAGAATTTCACCTATTTATTTTTACCACATCTTTATGAGATTAACAGTGGCCACTGAAGTTTCACTTAAAGAGAAACTAGACTCTTAAGAAGGTAGGGGTCATGTCTCATTGTTTCATTTCCTGGTCTTAGTAATCACTACACAAATTTGACTCATGGAATATGTAGTCTATTGCCTCACAACACTTCCAAGCATAATTTTTATTGGTTCACTCATATTTGAAGGTAAATAGGGTCTACTATAGGAAATAGTAAAATAAGAATTTCCTTCTAGCATCCCTCCCCTACTTCCCAACTCCTTTTACCTACACTCTTTGATCCTTATAATAGGTAAGATTTACTAGATGTTTAAAATGTTCCAGGCAACATTTTGTGTTAAGCATTTTACACCATAATCTTATTTATTATTCACAGCCAAACCTAAGGTAAATACTATTATCTCCACTTTGCAGATAAAGAAACTGAGGTTTAGAGAGATTAAACAATTTGCCCAAGATGGTGGAGCAACATTTGAACCCAGGAATGACTCTAGACTAGCGCCTGAATTCCTAACTCTTATGCTTTACTGCCCCTTTTGATGAAATCCTGCCTTTGTGGTAAAAATAAGGGCCACACAAGTCTGTCAGCAGACTGCTATGGACTAAGGAAGCAGTGGAAGCATTAAGAACCAAGTCCCTGATGAACGTTTATATGGAGTGAACTGGAAGAGAATACCAACCAGCATTTGAACAGATATTTACAGAAGCATTATATTTTATACAAATTAGCTCCTGTAGTTTCAAGGACAGTAGCACTCACTGTATTTTAGGCTTTGATATCTTAACAGGAAATCAGAATGCAGCCAGGGAATAGAGCTCTACCAGTCACCTTGCTCTGAAAAAAAAAAACAAAAAGCAGGTCTTTGAGGGATTGTGGATGAAAAGTGTGGTTAGGCCCTAGCCAGTTTGGTTCAGTGGATAGAGTGTCGGCCTGCGGACTGAAGGGTCCTAGGTTCAATTCCGGTCAAGGGCACATGCCTGGGTTACAGACTCATTCCCCAGTGTGGTGTGTGCAGGAGGCAGCTAATCAGTGATTCTCTCTCTTCGTTGATGTTTCTTCCTCTCTCTCCCTCTCCCTTTCTCTCTGAAATCAATAAAAATATATATATATATATATTAAAGTGCGGTTAGGGGAGTTGTAAACAGAATAAATAGAACTGTGCTTTCACCCATTCCCCCTATCCCCCCTTTTTTAAATCCTCACCTGAGGATATTTTTCCATTGAGTTTTAGAAAGAATGGGAGGGATGGGGAGAAAGGGAGATAGAGAGAAACATAGACGTGAAAGACACACATCAATTGGTTGTCTCTCACATGCATCCTGACTAGGGCTGGGGATTGAGCCTGCAACTGAGGTATGTACCCTTGACTGGAATTGAACCCAGGACCCTTTAGTCCATGGGCACTCTATCCACTAAGCCAAACCAGCGAGGGCTCACCCTCTCCCTTGATGAAAGCCATAAAGCCCTGGTTTAGGATAGACAATTCATATACAGGAAGGAACAAGTATTTACTCATCAACTGTTTTATTCAGAGTATTGACTTGAATAAATGTAAGACCTTTTGTTTCAGGATGACAGAGAGTAGGCAGTACAAAGAAAAATTATTTATCATACTTAAACATTTAAATTCATTTTCCCTAAAAAGGCTTAATAAGGGAGTATTTGGGAAAGGGAGGGGGGGTGGTTTAAGGGTAACAATGTTATTAGGAGCAGTGATCAGTCTCTCGCTGCCTTAGCGCTGCTGATTCCCTGTAGTGACCTCTGCTAGCAAAATTTTCTTCCTCCTATCAACATGAAGGTGGCTGGAATCACCTAACAGTTTGTGGTTCAATTCAGCTTTCTCCAGAAGAGACACAAAGAACTGATGCTCTGCTCCAGGCTTTTATGCTAAAACTTAGCAATAGGTGCTTACCAATGCTTCCCTCTTTCTTTCAAACACAAGCAAGTAACTTCTCATTTTTTCAGGTAAAATGTTAAAATTCTTTCCTCAAAACAAAATGTTCAGAAAACAAGTTTTATATATAAACATGTTTATGACATTTATTAAGAACATAATATTTTTCTTTTGACAAGGCTGGGGGGGGGGGAATAGATGAGGCATTCTTTACAAATTTAGGTACATCACACTCACTAATCATGTGCTAGGCATTTTATAAAGGTAGCCTCTTTTAACACCTGACCTGTTCCCCCAAAATCTTTGAGTGGCACTATGATACTCATTTTACTGCTGAAGACACAAACTCAGAAAAGTCACAGTTGCACCCTGCCGGCATGGCTCAGTAGGTTGAGCATCCACCTATGAATCAGGAGGTCACAGTTCGATTCCTAGTCAGGGCACATGTCCAGGGTGTGGACTCGATCCCCAGTGTGGGGTGTGCAGGAGGCAGCTGATCAATGATTCTCTCTCATCATTGATGTTTCTATGTCACACTTCCTCTCTGAAATAAAAATATATTTTAAAAAAAGAAAAGTCACAGTTGCAAGGTAAAACAGCAACAAGAAAAACAGCAATATGGGAATCCAGTTCTATCTGAATGTACTGCACTTTGTTTTTTTGTTGTTGTTGTTAATCCTTGCCAGAGATATTTTCCCATTGATATTTTTAGGGAGAGTGGAAGAGAGGGAAAGACAGAAACATTGATGTGAGAGAAACACATCCATTGGTTGCTTCCTGCAAGGGCCCGGGCCAGGGAGGAGCCTGCAACCAAGGTACGTGCCCTTGACTGGAATCAAATCCGGGACCCTTCAGTCCGCAGGCTGACGCTCTATTCACTGAGTCAAACTGGCTATTTTTATATTAAATAAACTAGTTGACCCTTCGTGCAGGATTGAACTGCATGGGTCTACTTACATGTGCCTTTTTCTTTCAAGAAATACAGTAAATGTATTATCCTTACAATTTTCTTAACATTTTTTACCTCTGGCTTACTTTAATAATATAGTATATAATAGATAATAATATATAAGATGTGTTAACTACTGGTTATTGGTAAGGCTTCCAGTCAACTGTAGACAATTAGTACAGTCTCTCTTCTGCATCAACTGATTCCTAACCCTGGATTGAAAATACTGTTTTCAACCTGCACATACAAAGGGTCAATTGTGGTTTTTGGGAAATCAAGTTATACACGGATTTTCTACCGCATGGGAGGTTGGCACTCCTAACCCCCCACATTGTTCGAGAGTCAACTGTACATTGTTTCTCTTTGCCTTATGCTGTCTTAAAAAAGCCTTATGACACCTAGGGTAGTCCATCTGAAACATGGATATATATTAGTACATATTACCTAAAGACTTCAGATTTTAGAGTGAATCCAAGGGAAAAAAAAATATACCAAACCTTAGTTTGGTTTTGTAGACAGGCCTGGGACATTCTATTATATAATCTAAAATCAAATAATTTTTCCTCAAAAATCCTTCTCTGAACTTATTTTTGTCACCCCTATTCTAGTCATTCAGGTTTAAAACCCTTACACTTAATGAAGGCATAATCAGGGCTTATAAATTAGTTATATAATAAGGGCAATGCTAATTACATGACCAACATTTAGGAGCACAAAAGATTCCAAAATTAATTCTGTGTGTGAGGGACTTGGTGAAGGCTTTTCAGAGGAAGTATATGAACTGGCCATTGACTGTGTCCAGTTTTGCCCAGAGAAGGGAAAAGGATTCTGAATAGAGGATAAAAGTTTGAAACTATATTGCTTCTCTCCCACTGCATCCAATAAATTACCAGCTTGTTTAGTTCTTCCTTCACTATATATTTTTTACATCTGCCCCTTTTCCTCACATTATTATTATTTATTACTACCTCATAGTTGTATACTATGTATTACTATGAAATTTCTGATTTAACAGTTTTTTTTTCCTTTGAATACTCAGATATCACTAACAGACTGACTTTAAGAAATTATCTTTTACATGACCATATAACCTTCAGAAGTTTCCTATTATCTCTGAAGTATAAAGTTTGAACTTAAAGTCTTCCACAATCCAAGAGCTATACACCTAAAGTTTTCCCTAGAACAAACAAGGCAACAGATGAGACAATACATGATCCAGTTTAGGCTTAAAACCATTAGCACTTTTATTGACTATATATACAGGGTGGAAAAGGCAGGGGGCCCTTGGAAAACACTGGGTAGACAGTTATGAGTCATTCACAAATCTCTAGGATTCACACTATGGTAAGTAAGAGCCAGACATAAACAGAAATCTAACTTTAGAAGGTATTTTCCATAAACCAGACCGTAAACATGCTTAGTGTTCGACGGAGAGATGGAGAAAGGTCTAAAGCTGAACTTTAATTACTTATATAAATCTTTTTTGCTTATGTAGTTTTTCAACTCAAAATTAGAATGGACACTGTTAGATCTTGTTCAATTCAGCATCTACTGAGCACAGTGTACTGAGCAGAAACTATTTTTCGTAAAATAGGAGTAGAAGGCACAACTTTTCTTTGCTCTTAGGCCAGTCCCATTCTCCAATCAGTACAATTAAGGCCTGCATTCAAAACAACGAAGGGCAGAATTTTGCTGCTAATTAAACAAAAAGGAGTATTCCATGATGGAATTTAAATATGTACTTCAGAGCTGCTATATATCTGGAAATGTTATGAAAACTATAAATCCATTATTGTTTGAGTGTTCAGATAGTACTTACCATACAGAAAGATGGCACCAGAACACTATGATTCAATCAGTCCTCCAAATGCAACCACAGTGTTTTTTTTCAAAACATAGATCTAAGCATGTTACCCTTAATTAAATACTTAAATGGCACCCCATTATTTTTTAGGATAAACCAACTCCTTCACAGGGCTACAAGATCCTGTATGGCCTGACCCTTACCTATCTTTCCAGTCCGTTTCACTCAACCCCAACATCAGTGGCCTTTTTGTTTCCATTTTCCCTTCTGTAGTCAATTCCTACTTACCAGTCAGGTCTCAGCTCAGTTGTCACTTCACAGGTAATTACTTAACCAGAGCAAAACCCTTATTACAGCACCCTGAACTTCTTTGGAGCATATAAAACAGTTTTAGTTTCAAATTTATGTGATTAATGTCTAGCTTTTCCATAGACTGTAGTCTATAAAGGCAGAGATTTTAGGTTAAAATTTTCCACATGATGAAAACCAAGTAAAACATTATTTAGAATTTATATATTAATTAAAATAGCTATAGCTTAAGGGATAAATCAAGGAATAGCATTTATCCTCCTAGGCATTACTACTTTAAACCTATAAAACATCTATGCTTAAACAACACTCTAAACCTGTTTGTAAAATATGGATAATCTTAAAGATGAGCTGTACATACTATATGAAAAAACTATAAAGGTCTTAAAACAATGTAAGGCACATGGTAAATGCTAAATAACTGGTGCCTGTGAATAATACTTTCGTTTTAATTCATATTTATAAAGTATATTTCTCCAAGCGTTTGATTTATATAGTAACAGAATAATTGTGATGTTCTTCTAAGCTGGTTAAAATGATTCTGGGAAAGAAAAAAGTGATGCAAGAATTGTTACATCTTTTGTTACAATTTTTAAGGTGATTATATCAATCTTATCAGTTTCTCCATATTATTTACTACCAGAGGACTGGTGCACGGATGCATGCACTGGTGGGGTCCGTTGGCCTGGCCTGCGGGGATCGGGGCGAAACCGGCTCTCCGACATCACCCAAGGGGTCCTGGATTGCGAGAGGGTGCAGGCCAGGCTGAGGGACCCCACTGGTGCACGATCGGGGCCGGGGAGGGACCGTGGGAGGGCTCCAAGTTGTGTCCGGCCTGTCTGGCCCAGTCCCAATCAGCCGGACCCCAGCGGCAACCTAACCTACCTGTCGAAGTGTCTGCCCCCTGGTGGTCAGTGCGCATCATAGTGACTGATAGAAAGGTCGGACACTTAGCTTTTATTATATAGGATATAGGATAACCCAGATTTCTTTGTACCTTTTAAGATACATACAAGTCATTAAAATATGTATTTAAAATACAGATACATAAAATTTATCTTAAAATGCATATTTTATTTCAGTAGCCAATGACCATCAATCAAACAAAGAAAAGAAAACTAATTTCATGAAGAAAGACAAATCTATGGAGTGGTTTACAGGAAGTGAAGAATGAGATGGCTCAACTAAAACAACTTGGAATCATTAACTACAATATGTCAAACTACAAGACAGATGTCAAAGTGGACATTTAAGCAGTTTTAAAATGCTACACATATTTCTTTAGCTTTTGTTATTTTTCAGAATTATAAGTAAAAGTTATACAAATCACAGTAATAGCTAAAAATACCAATCTACAAAAGTAATGATTTGCAGCATAAAGTTCTATTTTGATACTTTTCTGTCTTCAAATCAGTTGCCGTCATCTGAGGTACTCAGTTAAGTTGTGGTTTGAACTTCCTCAACTTGATAAGAAAAGCTAATTTAAGTGGGGGAAAAAGTAAAGGTCATTATAATAATTAGAAGAAAATACCATTTAATATGGCCTGAAAACATTACTCACCTGTATGACCAGTTTGCCAGTGTATAGGTCTAGCAACATAGGGAAATGATCCATATGGAAAATCAGAATGTGATTCTTCTGTTGTAGAACAAAGTACATATTGTAAATTACATAAAATATTTCATAATTTGTTCAAATACTTCAAAACTGTTAAAATACAAATTAATCTCCCTTTACTGTAAGTTTTTCTTTCACATTTTTTTTAGCATTTTGTTTTGGAGCTATTATGCCAGTTACCTCATAGAAATAATGTATCAAGGATTACATAATAAAGTTATATATATGGTTTTATAACTAAACAGATAAACTCATAATAAATCAAGGGATATATGAACATTTGCTCATAGCCTAAATAATGTGTACATACAACAAAGTCCTAAATTTGGAGAATTCCAGCCTCATAAATAGCAAATATCAGTTTATTTGCATATCAGGTCCTATGAAATTCTTTTCCTTCAGTAGTAATCACTGATCTAAATTTTAAAAATTCTTTAGTGTGTGTATATATATATATATATATAAAATATTTCAAGTTAACCTCCTTGTCACAGGTAAAATATGATTATAAAAGGCAAGCAAAGTCACTATTTTGTCCCTTACAGATTTTAATTTAACAGCATAAATACCACATTTAAATACAAAAAAAAAATCCTTCAGACACATTTTTATAATTTATTGGTCAATACACTCAGGAACCTATTCTCCACTTATCACATACACATGCATAAAATAAAACCAAACTCACCGTGGCCATCCTCCTGAAGCATCTCACCTTCAGCTCTAATCTTTTGAGATTGTAATTGTAAATCCACGTTGATTTCAGGTTCTACTCTTTGAGCTAAAATTCCATTTTTCTGTTTTGCAAGGCAAACCAACCAATCTCTGACAATGACTTCACTTATCTTTTCACATGAGAGAGCAAGTTCACAGATGCGAATTCCATCTAAAAGTTCAATAACCTGTGTGATGCTTTCAGAAAAGTAAAATATGTACTTTAAGTTTCTAGTACAACAACTTTAAATTTACTATACCTAAAAGTAAAAATGCAAGCTAGGGCACATAATAAGCAATTTTAAATAATACTAAGTAAAAAATATAGAGAACATAATTTAACATTACTCGTTCACATTACACTTTTTAAACGTTTCTTCTAAATTGCCCGAAGAAAATGCATCTTATATTGCCATTTATGTAAAGGATGACTTAAGCAGCAATAAATGATTTGGGACATACGTAGTTTCCTAAGTTTTACAAGGTGACATACCTTGAGTGGCCAGATTATTATGACCACCCCATCAGTACTTTGTTGGGCCACCTTTTGCCTTCAATACTGCGGCAATTCTTCTTGGCATTGACGCCACGAGATGTTGAAAGGTGATGCGAGGAATCTGACACCATGCCTGATGAATAGCAGTCCAGTTCTGTGAGACTTGATGGTTGTGGAACCAGCTGCCTGATGGCTCTTTTAATTTCATCCCATAAATGCTCAATTGGATTGAGATCTGGTGATTGTGGGGGCCACCGAAGCAAGGTAAAGTCTCCCCCATGTTCTTGAAACCACTCCTGCACAATACGAGCACCTTGGCATGGCGCATTGTCTTGTTGGAAGAAGCCATCTCCGTTGGGATACGCCATCAACATGATAGGATAAACTTGATCAGCAACGATACTTAGGTATGTTGTGCTATTCAGACGTTGTTCCACACGAATTAAAGGGCCCAAATCATGCCAGGAAAACATGCCCCAAACCATAACACTGCCCCCACCAGCTTGAAGGGTTGTACTCATGCATGTGGGGTGCATGCTTTCATGCTGTTTCCGCCAAATTCTCTGCCATCTGCATGATGCAACTGGAAATGTGATTCATCGGACCACATGACTTTTTTCCAATGCTCGACTGTCCAATCCTTGTGTTCCTGTGCGAATTTGAGACGTTTTATCTTGGTAACTGCAGATAGCAAAGGTGTTCAAACAGGCCTTCGGCTTCCATATCCCATGCAGTGTACGGTGCAGTGTACAGCTAATTTGCCTACAAACGTCAGGTGGTCATAATAATCTGGCCACTCAGTGTATATACCTAACTCAGTTACAAAATGAACATGTGTTTAAAATCACAAGTAATAGCCACATCACTCACTTTGCTAGATATACAGCACATGTACCACCCTGTTTAAGGTTAGGGTATATAACAGGCAAAGCAACTTGAGGATTCAACATATCCAAAGCTACCTGTGGGGGGAAAGGAGAATCAGACTGAATTCTGTTTACGGCATAGGTTATCATGGTAAAATGATACACTTTTGGAAAGCAATTACCCAGTTAAAGTACTGCATTTTTTTGAATATTGTAGTACTATCTTATTTTACTGCTCCTCAAAAGATATATTATCACACAATTTGTCATAGTACTACATAAAAATGGTGATGGCATGCCCTAGCTGGCTTGGCTCAGTGGATAGAGTGTCGGCCTGTGGACTGAAGGGTCCCAGGTTCGATTCCGGTCAAGGGCACATGCCCAGGTTGCAGGCTCTATCCCCAGTAGAGGGCGTGCAGGAGGCAGACGATCCATGATTCTCATCACTGATATTTCTATCCCTCTCTGAAATCAATAAAAAAAATGGTGGTGGCATGTCTTGCACTGGGCAATGCTGGTAATAAAGGAATCCTTCCTTAGTTATATTTTATATACATACATATGTATATACAAAGTTTCAATACTTTAGTTGAGCTTTTGGCAATAGAAATTCACATCTCAAATATTTTTCTTTTTTTAAAGATTGATTTTTAGAAAGGAAGGGAGAGGGAGAGAAACATCGATGCAAGAGAGAAAGAACATGATTCTTACACTTTAGAATGTCTAAAGTTAATATTCAGAATTTTTCTTCTGAATATAAAAAAAAATATTTGAGCCTGGCCAGCGTGGTTCAGTTCTTAAGCATCAACCTATGAACCAGGAAGGTATAGTTGAATTCCAGATCAGGGCACATGCACATGTTGTGGGCTCAATCCCCAGTAGGGGCATGCAGGAGACAGCTGATCAATGATTCTCATCATTAATGTTTCCCTCTCTTTTCCTCTCTGAAGTTAATAAAAATATATTTCAAAACAAAACACAAACATATTTGAGCCCTGGCTGATGTGGCTCAGTTGGATGGGTGGCATCTGTGCACCAAAGGATTGCTGGTTAGATTCCTGGTCAGGGCACATGCCCAAGTTGTGGACTGGATCCCCAGTCAGGGGCATGCAAAATAAATATGGTCAAAATAGAAAATAAAGTGACTATTATTGAAAGATAATTCCGACAGCTAAGAGTAGTTGGCACATCAATGTACTTACATAATGCATAGCACATAATTAGAAGTTATTCTATTGATGTTTTTTAGTTTTTGTTTAAAAAATATTAATGAGTCAAGGAGCATCATTATTAATTTATTCACCATTTGGGCACCTTTCATGTGCCAAGCATTTTGCTAAGTGGTAAAGATATAACAGGAGCTTACATACTATTTTCATAGGAACTTATATACTGAGTGGCCAGATTATTATGACCACCCCATCAGTACAATGAAGTGAATTAGTTATGCAAATAACAATAATAATAATAAAACCTTGAGAGTATTTGCTTAGGAAGTTTTCAATATTCAGTATTTTTGGAATTGTCAATGAAGTACTGATGGGGTGGTCATAATAATCTGGCCACTCAGTGTATTCTAACTAGAGGCCCAGTGCATGAAATTCGTGCACGGGTAGGGTCCCTAGGCCTGGCTGGCAACCAGGGCCAATTGGGGCCTTCTGGCTGTCACCCCGGGGCCTTCCTTTATTCTGCGCCACCCCCTGGTGGTCAGTGCACGTCATAGCGAGTGATCGAACTCCCAAGGGGACAATTTGCATATTAGACTTTTATATAGAATGATAGATAAAGGCACAGACATTAAATATCCAATAAATATATGTCAGAGGGTGATGAGTGACATGACGACCTACATAATTATAAAGCAGAATATGAGGGATAGAGAATATGAGGGCAGGGAAAGAAGGTGCTGTTTTATACACAGGCTGGTCAGTGATGAGACCTGAAGAAAATGATTAAGCTTACCCTGTGGAAACTTAAAGAGAAAGTGTGCTGAGGCGGAGAGACCAGCAAATACAAATGCTCTGAGGCTGTATGATAGTTGGAGTCTGAAAAGGCCACTGTCACGGGAGACAAAATGGGGAGGATGGTAAGAGATGAGTTCTGAATGGTGGAGATGTGGGAGCGGGAGAGGGACAGATTATGTAGAATCTTACTTAGGAGGAGAAAAAGCCACTGGAGAGTTTCAAAGAATGATATAATCTGACTTTTTATAAATCTTTTTTCCATGTTAAATATAACAAAACTTGCCATTTTAAATGTATAATTTGGTGTCATTAAGTATATTATGACATACTTTTAAAACTATAGAAAAGGCCCTAGCTGGTTTGGCTCAATGGATAGAGCGTTGCCTTGTGGACTGAAGGGTCCCAGGTTCGATTCTGGTCAAGGGCACAAGCCCGGGTTGCGGGCTCGATTCCCAGTAGGGGGCGTGCAAGAGGCAGCCGATCAGTGATTCTCTCTCATCATTGATGGTTCAAAATCTCTCTCTCTCTCCCTTCCTCTCTGAAATCAATAAAAATATTTAAAAAAAAAAAGACTGGGGAGGGTAAGGAAGGATAATGATGGCTCACAACAGCAAACAGCATTGGATGTGATGAGAAGTGGTATAAATTTTGAAAAGGTAAGAGCCAAATAGGATTGGCTGTGAAATGTGAGAGAAGCACAGGAGTCAGAATGAATCCTCAACATTGTTAATAAATACTCTTCTACATCTCGACTTTAACTGTCTAAGATACCTCCTGCCTGTTCCCTCTCAAATAGAAGCTATTTATTCCCCCAAAATCTCACAACATGGGGTCAGGTGCTGGGTTCAATATGCTCCCAACACTGCTTTATCTAAAAATGCTGAGGTTTATAATGCTCAACTCCTCCTCCTTGTTCACTAACCCAAATTTATTAATAACTTTGGCAACTGAATCAGTAAGTCTCTCTACTCTAAATCCCACCATGATATTGAAGGAAAAATATTCTTTCCATGCCAGATACAGAAATGGGGCAAATAATGAAGGAAGACCCTCTCCCATACAAAAGAACTGTGACCCTGGTTTTCTTCACACACAGTATTAAGCAATAACCTAGGAACCACTTTTGATAACTTACCGCATCAAATTTTAAAGATTTTATGTCTTCACTTGCTTCTGAAATATCTTTATGAATAAAATCCACGTTGTCTGGCCACTCTTCTACATGACTAATTTTCCATGAATCACGCCAGTGTTTGTAATTCTTCTTAGCCAGTTCATGGTGGTCTTTTCGTATTTCAAAACTTATGACCCGTCCTTGTGATCCAACTTAAACAGATAATTTATGACATTTCATAGAATTAATTAGTTCATAAAAGAACATAAAAATTATATTGTAAAAAGGTATTATATGGGTCCCGGGTTGATTCCCCGACACACACAAAAAAAGTTATATAGATGTGAAAAAAATAATTCAAATAGTTCAAGTTTACAAAAGTCTCTATCCCATCCCAGATACCCAATCAACCTCTCTCTTCAGGGGTAACCATAATACTAGTTATTTAGCCTTCCCAAGATAGTTAGTGCCTACACAAGTGTGCAAGTACTTCTTTATTTTTAACACACATTGTGATATATTGTATCCTCTACCTTCCTTTATACTTATTGTGCCATTTCAGTGATTAACAATCTACTGCATTATTTTTAACAGTTTTTATATTCCATTGTATGGCTATGGCATAATTTATTTAGCAATCACCAATAAAAACTTAGTTTGTTTCTAGTCTTACACTATTATAAACAATATTGCAATGAAATTTATTATGCCCAAATTTTTATATGCATGAGCCAATATATCTACAGAATTCCTAAAAATGTACATGCTGGCTCAAGGGGTATGTGAATTTTTTATTTTGAAAATTATTACCAAATTGTCCTCCAAAAAACTGATACCAATTTATACTCTACCAACAATGTATTCGAGTGCCTATTTCTCTATACTCTCTCTCAAACTTATCTATGTCAATCTAAAACTGAATAGTTTATCATTGTTGTTTTAATTTGTATTTCTTTTGTTATGAATGAGGTTAGACCTTCCACATATTTAAAAAATATTTGTATTTTTGTGTGTGCCTAAAGAACTTTTAAACTATTTAGCACAGTAATACTGCTGTTTCACAAAAAAACTACCGCATTTTAGTAAGGCAATTAGTTTTCCACCCACCTCTATCTGAGGTGCTTTGCTATCATTTGGAGGCTATCCCAGATCAATCAGTCTGTAGTTTTATTAATGAAAAGTTTACATTCCAAGATGTCTTTTGAAATGTAAGTCCAGCTGCAAGTCATCATGTTCTCAAGGGATAAAAATTAATGCTAATAGTAGCATAAGATAAACAATTGGAAAATATAATTATAGAGGGGAAAATCCATTCCAAAGGTAAGTAGCAATAATTTTTTGATCACTCATAATTTGCGATTATTCATAACATGACATTCCGCCAATACTATAGATATTAGAAATACGGGCACTCCTATATCACAAATTTTTATAAATTCACTTTGTCAAATGCATTCAGGAATCTGTCACAGATTGTGAAGAAATTACTGCCTTTAATTAGATTCAGACAAAAGATATGAGGAGCCAAAATGAATTTCCTGATTTAGTATAAGCTGGATTCTGTTTGTATGTAATGGCACTAGGTCAAAGAACAAAAGGTTTAAGATTAATGCAGCATATTTCTATCTGTAATCTTTATAAAACTGACCCATATAAACCTACAACTGCTGACAGTTTATTAGTTTAAAAAAATGAATTAAAAAAAATAGAATGCATCAATAAGGAACAACATAAATGATTTTTTAAAAATCTACCCAGAGAGTTCTGTCACTGTTCAGGAGTCTATAATTAGGTGAGGAAGGGAAAGCAATCCTGACACTCAGAGGAGTTACGTGATCATAGGATAATCAACTAGGATAACTGCAACCAGACATCAAGTGGTGGAAACATGAACAGGTATTTATGTTTACTATATACTTTTTGATTTTTGATCAGGTGCTCCCTTCAACCAGTACTTTTAGCAACTGACTATGTAAAGACTTTCTTAAAGACAGAAAAATTTTCCATGATCTAGCTTAAACTTAGTTCTGTATTATGATTAACTAGAGGCCTGGTGCACGAAATTTGTGCTCTCGGGGTGGGGGAGGAGTCCCTCAGCCCGGCTTGTGCCCTCTCGCAGTAGGGAGCCCTCGGGGGGATGTCTGACTGACGGCAGTCAGTTGGGCATCCTTAGCGCTGCTGCAGAGGCAGGAGAGGTTCCCGCTACCACTGCTGCACTCACCAGCTGCGAGCCCGGCTTCTGGCTGAGCGGCACTCCCCCCGGTGGGAGCGCACTGACCACCAGGGGGCAGCTCCTGCATTGAGCATCTGCCCCCTGGTGGTCAGTGCACGTGATAGCAAGCGATTGAGTGGCCTTAGCATATCATTAGCATATTACACTTTGATTGAATGGCTGACTGGACAACCAGATAGCATATTAGGCTTTTATTATATAGGATTTATTTATGAACACCAACAATCCTTTACCTGTAACAGTATGTCAGCCCAGCACTGACAGCCCTCCTCCTTCTATATTCTCTCATACTGAGAATTCATCTGGCACTATTATTAACAAGTACAAGAATATTCAGAGCAGCACTATTCATAATATTCATCTCAAATGCCCACCAGGAGTAGAATGGATAAATTGTGATTTATTTATAAAATGGAGTAACTATATAGCAACTAGAATGAAAGCACTAATGCTATATGCAATGGCTGAATCTCACAAACAGAATGTTGAATGAAAGTAGCCAGACTCAAAAGAGTACAAACTGTGTTATTCCTTTTATATGAGGTTTAAAACAAGAACACTAATCAATTATGATAAAAGTCAGAATAATGGTTACCTTTTGGGAGGATAAGGACTGATAGGGAACATGGGAGGCTTCTGTGGTGCAGTACCATTCCCTATCTTGCTCTGGGCAATAACTACATGCCGGTGGCCACTATTTAAAAATTCACTGAGCCCTAGCTGGTTTTGGCTCAGTAGATAGAGCCCTAATCAGGGCTCATGCAAGAGGCAATCAATCCTGTCTTTCCCTCTCGTTGCAGGCTCCTCTCCGCCTGGGCCCTAATCAGGGCTCATGCAGGAGGCAACCAATCCTGTCTTTCCCTCTCTCTTACATTCTCTCTAAAAATCAATGGAAAAAATACCCTTGGGTGAGGATTAAAAAGAAAAAATTCACTGAGATATACACTTATGATCCATGCACTTTCCTGTAGCTATGTTATGCTCCAATAAAAAGCTTAGTGTTTTTTTTGTTTTGTTTGTTTTTTAAGTAGAAGCATTAAAAAGCATGAGAGGAGCAAGAGAAAGCAAAGCAAAAGGTAAGAGAGTGACTGGAAAAATGTACAAAATGGGGAAAAAATGTAGTTGCTTACATTTGGTTTTAAAGAGAATTCTTTATATCCCAAAGTCATGTGAATATTTTCTGAAACATCTTTATCTAACTTTCTGTTATTATGAACGGATTAAATGTTTTGTTATCTAAATTCAGCTCCTTTTATCCCACTCTCTTACCTGCTTTGGATAAAAATAAGCTCATTCCACCAGAGCCAGAGCCAGCTTCCAAAACAGTATCTCCTGGGTGAATATTCATCATCAACAGCATCATACTTACATCCTATGATTTAAACAAACGAATCAATACATACGTACTAAGCACCTACTCTTATCAAATATCATGTTGGACTTGGAGAAAAAGTGACAAAAAAGGATTAAACCCTGGCCCTGCCTAGCAAGAGTTTATATTTTACTTGATGAAATAAGAGATTCAAGAATCAATTAGCTAATAAAGCAGTATAATACTGAAATTATAGACAATAAATACAATAGGAGCTCCTATTTTAAAGACAAAGTGGGGAATTTAAGGAAACAATCACAAGGTAGAAACAGCTTTGAACAAAACAGCGGTGAACACAAAACTATTGAATTCTGCAATACTTTCACCTTTGCAAGAACCCTTGGCTCCTACCTCTTTGCATGACTGGCTTTTCCTTAAATTGCGTTTATCAATTGTACCTCCTTGGAGCCCTGGCCAGTTTTGCTCAGTGGTGGTTATAGTGTCGGCCCGTGGACCGAAGGGTTGCAGTTAGAGTCCTGGTCAAGGGAACGGATTTCGGGTAGCAAATTGGATCCAGGTCCAGTCATTCCTGGACGGGTCGGGGCGCATGTGGGAGGCAACCAGTCAATGTGTGTCTCTCACATGGATGTTTTTCTCTCTATCTTAAAAAGATCAATAGAAAAACTATCCGGGGGTGAGGATTTTTAAAATAATGTACCTCCTTGGACACCTTCTCTAACCACCAGACATAAAAAAATTCTCTTTCCCCACGTCACCCAATACAATATTACTGTATCTTCATGACACTCAGCACTACCTGAAATTATCTTCTTCTTTCATTTACTTGTTTTTTGCTTTGTCACCCCCCTAGGATGTAAGGTCTGTATTAAGAGCAAGGACTGTGGTTCACCATTCTACCTCCCTAAAGTAGTGCCCTGAACATAGAAGGTAGGTGATTATTTGCTGAATAAATAATGAGTGTCTCCGCATCTGGGAATAGGAGTTGTTACAAAGGAACAACCTGCCCAAGGACTGTGACTGTAATTAAGGATTGAAATAAACTGCTAGCAATGGATGATTAGTATAAGATTCTAGGAACTAGGTCAGTGATGGCGAACCTATGACACGCGTGACACGCGTGTCAGAGGTGACATGTGAACTCATTTTTTTGGTTGATTTTTCTTTGTTAAATGGCATTTAAATATATAAAATATCAAAAATATGTCTTTGTTTTACTGTGGTTGCAAATATCAAAAAATTTCTATATGTGACACGGCACCAGAGTTAAGTTAGGGTTTTTCAAAATGCTGACATGCCGAGCTCAAAAGGTTCGCCATCACTGAACTAGGTAGTTAATTTATTCATAAAGGATATTCCTTTTATGTTTAGTGTTTAATTTTAGCTGTGTTAACACAAAACTTTTTCTAAAGGGAAAGCATAGTAATTTATCTATAGTTGATAACATACCTCTAGTAACATGCCTTATCAAATGAAATATGATTAAAATATCACCATAACGGTACTAAAAAATTGTCCCCAAAAGAGTTCAACACGCTGAGTGCTGAATTTGCAAACTTAGAATTATGGGGAACAAATATAAGTACTTATTATGTACCTAGTGAGTTCACTTAACTCTATGTAGTAAATCGATATTCTTTTCACATTACAGATTAGAGAATCGAGACTCCCAAATTAAAATCTGGCTGTTTCCTCCTAAAATTAGCATAAAAGTCATATCCATAGCCCTGGCCGGTTTGGCTCAGTGGATAGAGCCTGGGCCTGCGGACTGAAGGGTCCCGGGTTTGATTCCAGTCAAGGGCAATGCCCGGGTTGCTGGCTCGATCCCCAATAGGGGGCGTGCGGGAGGCAAATCAATGACGACAGAATCAATGATTCTATCATTGATGTTTCTCTCTCCCTCTCTGAAATCAATAAAAAATATCTTTTAAAAAAGTCATATCCATGATTTTTTTAATAGACTGAGAACAATAAAAACCCGAACCACCTGAGAAGTGCTTTAAGTAGGTGAATCAGGTCTGCGGTGCTGATCTCCTTTGCTCTTTCTGGAGCCAGTATGCACCTAACTCCCATGGCGTTACCTTCGGATACGCTATGGCAGGACCTCGGTTCATCAGTAACACATAGTCTTCCAGGGCCGGCCTCCTCAGCAGGAAGTGCTTACCAAAGGAGCTCCTCAGCATCTGGCCGGGGAACTTCCCCACGATGTCGCTGAACGGGACCACCCCCCAGCTGCTATTTAAACGCCCGGAGTTGCTCAGCCGAAACAGTTTTTTAAATTGTGTTTCTCTCTTCCCAGTCTCAGCTAAAATCAGCTCCCCAGCCCGAAAGGGCTCCTCCCTGGAAGTGGACCAGGGAGAGGAGCCGTGAAGTTCTGCCACCAGGGCGGGCAGGGAGGGACCCCCGGACGCCCGGTGTGCGGGATCGGACAGGGCCAGGTCTCCGCTCGAGTCCTCGCGCTCTCGAAGGGATGGCTCCTCTCGAGGCGCCGGCGGTCGGAGGCTTTCCAGTGACGAAAGACATCTGGCCCCAATGCCCCGGCCGCTCGGAGGGAGTGATGGAGGCGACTCTGCGGCGGGAGCCTTCTTCGGCGCGGCCTCGCGCTCTCTCCGTCCATCTCGCGCGTCTCTTTGCGAGGCGTCGCTACACCGGGACCGAGCTCTCTCGACGGGCTCCCGTCCAAGGTCGCGCAGGAACGGACAGGGCGCGACCCCCGGCCGCCGCCTGAAGCGCCGCAGCCGGAGCAGGACTGGACCGCGGTGAACCGCTGACAACATGCTGACTCGCGCCCGCGCCGTCCCACGGAAGTGACGTAGGGCCTGGCGAGGCCCCGCCTCTCGCCGCCCAACGCGCCGGCGCGGGCGCGGGCGAGCTCGGGAGCGTCTCCGCGGGGAGAGCTCAGTGACCGCGCCTGCGTCCCGAGGGGCTGGAGGCGGAGCGGGGGCGCGGGGCCGCCAAGTCCTCGCTCCGTGACCGTCCCAGGAGCGCGTCCCAAGCCCCCGGGGGCCATTTTCTTCTTGGAAGTGTGGACAGTCTAAGCAGTTGACCGTTGGCAAGTCTCCAACCGCCTCGCCGGGGACAGGAGGGTTAGGAGCGACAGAGCCCGTGAAAGCGCTAAATTCTGTACCAGGGCCTGCGCTGTCGTGGCCAGGAACACGGACGTCTCCGGGTCACCCCCAGGGGGTGCAAGTAAAACGCCCCGAGTGGCGTTTGACAGGCGGCGGTTGGACGGGCCACCCGCCGACCCGCGCTCCTTCCCCGCCCAGCCCTGCCGGGTTCCTTCCTGAAGTGTCAGGTATTCCTGGGTGTGCTCTTATTCCAAAGATTATGTTAGAGTTTGATATGGCTGCTCAAGTTCCAGCCATTACATCCCAATTTCAGTCAGTGAGAAGGAGGAAGAGGGAAGAAGGTCATGCCCTCTTTCCTTAAAAATATTTTCCTGAAAATGCACATATCACTTCTGCTTACATTTCATTGACTAGGACTTAATTACATGGACAGATGTAGCTGCAAGGGAAGCTGAGAAATTTAGGTGGTTTTTTAAAAACTCTTTGTTAAAAGTATTACATAGGTCCTCCTTTTCCCTCCATTAACTTTTTCCAGCCTGCTCCCATCCTCCCCCCGAAATTTAGTTTTTATTAGAGCTGACCATAGGCCTAACTAAAAATCTGAAATTCTATTAATATTGAAGGAGAAAATGTGGATTTGGAGGCAATTAGCATCTTCTCTCACAGGTGCATGCTTGCTAATTTAGGCAATCCCCACTTAAAAAATGAGTGTGTTCCTAAAACTTGTAAATAGGACATTTTCAATGTAATGTAAATAGTGGTTGTATTCCAAGAGCTACTCAAAAGTCTGTTGATTGCCTGGCCTGAGTAACTCGGTGATTGAGTGTCGACCTATGAACCAGGAGGTCACGGTTTGATTCCCAGTCAGGGCACATGCCTGGGTTGTAGGCTTGATCCCCAGTGTGAAGCATGCAGGAGGCAGCCTATCAGTGATTTTCTCTCATTGTTGATGTTTTTATCTCTTTCTCCTCTCCCTTCCTCTCTGAAATCAATAAAAATATTTTTTTTAAAAAAATAGGGCAGGTCGGGGAAAAAAGTCTATTGAGGGGTAAAGTAGCTGAAGCAGTGTTCACTATTGAAGAGACAATGGGAAATTATAAACAGGCTCTTGTATCTTTAAAAAAAATTAAAATAAAATTCATAATTTAAACTGTTAGACTCCATCTCTGGTTGATCTATTAGTGCCTCGAACTCAGCATGATCCAAACTGAACTAACTCATTATTTCCTCCTTTCTCCTTTTTGTTCTTCTAGTTCTCTTCTATTCCCTGTATCAGTTAAAATCACACGATTTTCTATTATTTCTAGGCTAAAAAGTTCCAAGTCGTGTGACTTTTCTCTCTGTGAAGCTCTCTCTGGTACAGACATATGCACACTTACAACCTCTGATCAGTGGTCAAGTCCTGTGAATTTCCATTTCTATTAGACACCACTCAATATAATTTGACCAGCCCCACCGTTTCAAATAGCATGTCTTCTAATGCATCCAAAATCTGTATCTCTAGCAGTGATCTTCTCACACATCCAAGTTCCTACTGAACAACTCTATTTGGATGTCTAATAGGCATATCGTACTTAACTGTCCAAACTAAAACTCTTGATTTCCACTCCACTCAAACTTGTTTTCCCAATTCAACTAATGGCACCTCTCACTTACTTTTACTCTGTTATGATTGAATACATTATTATTATGTGTATACATGATTATAGATTGGAAATGGTTAGGCAAAAATGGAAACAATTGTTACAATCATGCAGTTATAAGTGAATATTTCTTTTAAACATTTGTTTAATCATGTTATTAAAAAAACAAAAACAGCTTTGCCCTGTCTGGGTGGCTCAATTGATTGAAGCATCATCCCTGTACACCAAAAATAGTTCTGGGTTCAATTCCAAGTCAAGGCACATACCTAGGTTACGGGTTCGCTCCCCGTTTGGGGCATGTAAAGGAGGCAACTGATTGTTTCTCTCTCACATCCATGTTTCTCTCTTTCTCTCTCCCTCCTCCACTCCCCCCTCTCTCTCTAACCAATAAACATATCCTGGGGTGAGGATTAAAAAACAAAAAATAGAAAACAGCTTTCTACACTACCTATATGGCATTGTTCTCAGTTCCCACATAACTGAAATGGAAACTTTCACAATGTCCAGAGACCTTGATGTCCTGCAAATGAAGGAGGAGGATGTCCTGTCCTTAAATTCCTTGCAGCAGGAACCCACTTAGGTGGCACCAACCTTGACTTCCAAATGGAACAGCACATCTACAAAAGGAAAAGTGATGGCATCTACATCATAAATCTGAAGAGCACCTGGGAGAGGCTCCTGCTGGCAGTTCGTGCCACTGTTGCCATTGAAACCCCTGCTGACGCCAGTGTCATCTCGTCCAGGAATGCTGGCCAGCAAGCTGAGTTTGCCACTGGAGCCGCTCTTACTGCCAGCTGCTTTACTCCTGGAATCTTCACTAACCACACCCAGGTAGTCTTACGGGAGCCGAGACTCCTGGTGATTACTGATCTATCGCTGACCACCAGCTCCTCCCAGACACGTCTTATATTATAACCTGCCGACCACTGCGCTGTGTCACGCAGACTCTCCGCTGCGCTATGTGGACTTTGCCAGCCCTTGCAACAGCAAGGAGCTCACTCAGTGGGTCTAATGTGGTGGATGCTGGCTCGGGAAGTTCTGTGCAAGCGCGGCACCATCTCCCGTGAACATCCATGGGAGGTCATGCCTGATCTCTACTACAGAGAGCCTGGAGAGATTGAAAAGAGAGCGAATTTTAGGGTGAAAGGGCTGCTCCAGCTCCGGAGTTCACTGCAGCTCAACCCGAGGCCAGGGATGGGTCTGATGACGAGCAGGTGCCTCTGTGCCTATTCAGCAGTTTCCTATTGAAGACTCAGCACTCGGCCTGCCACAGAAGACTGCTCTGCAGCCCCCACTGCTCAGGCCGCTGAACGGGTAGGGACACCCACTGCGTGGTCTTAAGTTGTTCTTCCACAAACTCTTAAACAGAATGGAAATAAGGTGGATGAAAAAGAAACAGTTTCAAAAACAAATAAACAACCCAAACCTCCCTTTTGTTTTAAAGGAATGGGCCCTGCCCTGCAACGCACTGTCCAGTTAGCCCACGCGTCCACGCTACTTAGTACAAGTTAGCATTGGACTCAGCGGGCCACCGTCCGCAGGTCGGGCCCGCCCCACGTTCTCTGGCGTCGCGAAGAGCCACTCCCCGGGCTCCCTCCGCCCCCACTTCCTCCGCCCCACTTCCTCCCTCAGGCCCCGCCCCGCGCCGGTGCGCACGCGCGCCAGCGAACACGTGGCTGCCGCGGAGCCGAGCAGCAATGGCGGCGGGTGGCGGCCGGGTTACCGAGTCCCTGTCTTCCGCGGGGGTCCCCTGCGCCTTCTCCCCGCATAGTCAGGCCTTCTTCGCTTTGGCGTCTGCCGATGGTCACCTGCGAGTGTGGGAGACAGCCAACAACCGGCTGCATCTTGATAAGGTGCCTTCGACACACTTCATTGGAACTTGCACGTGCTAGCCTGGGGGGCCAACGCGGTTGCAGCCCAGGGTAAAGCGGTCTGATCGTGGGGGGTTGGCGTCCGCCTCGTCTCGTCTCTGGCTCCCCCCTCACCTCCTCGGCCGTAGCCCGCGTCTCGCGGGCTCTAGGGTGGCCCGGGGCGTGGAGGCACTGCGTGTGGCGGCGGCGCGGAAGTGGGCCCCCGCGTCGGCCAGTCCCCGGCGGGCTGTCCAGAGGGCAGCGACTGAGCGCTCGGCCCGCTCCGACGGGCAGTGGACCGGAGCCCTACCAGCGGCTCCACGCGGTCTTCGCCCTCGCCCCGCTGTCTCCGGGCCGCCATGTTCGCAGAGGCCCTGGCCCCTCCGGCTGCCGGGCCTCGCTTAACAGAACGCGATCTTCTGAGCCCTGGCTGTTGACAGAGCCCCACTTCGGGGCTACACCGCTCCTGGACTCACTCACTACCCTCTCATCGGATTTGCCCCGGGCGGCTGGAATCAACAAGTCTGTTTCCTTCCGTGCACCCCACCCTGGGGTGCCGGCTTACCACGTGTTTGTCTTCCACGTCCAAGACGTGGGACTCTCACTCTTGACTCTCCCAGGCTCCTTTCCATCCTCAGCCGCTTGAACCTTCTTGCTTTTTTACTTTTAACATCGGCTCGACTTCCCTTTGTGTGCATCCTTTCCAACAGGTCTGAAGTCTGTATTAGGATATGGAAGGAAAGTGAAGTGGTTTAACTGTGGAGGTAAAGTGAAGTAGTTTAACTTAAATATTGAGTCCAGGTGAAGTTTGTCTTAGAAGGGTCACTGCCGACGTAGGGAAGGCTTTTCACTGCTAGGGATCCATCTCAGGTAAGATGCCACCCCCTGTTGAGTCACCGCTGCATCTGCTGTAACTCTCACGCACGTGGGAACGGCAGCTAAGCTGGACTGCCTTCCTGTGCATCCAGGCTTAGCTTCGTCTAGTTCCCCATTTGTAAAATGGAGTTAATAGTACCCACCTCACAGAGTGTTTGTGAAGGTTTACATATTTCATGTGGAAAGCATTTAGAGTAGTTCTTGGTGTGTAAGTGCTACAAGTTTTGTTGTTATTAGTCTTATATTTGCATGGTTAGTTCTGCAGGGTAAAGACTGACTTTTTGACATATTTGGGAAGAAGAAACAGGCTCTGGAAAATTAAGCAACTTGCAGAAAGCAACAAATTGAGCTCAGTTCTCCATTATCTGCAACAAATAGTTAATATTAGGCTGGCAAAATTTTTTTTTTGCCCATTCTGGTTTCCTGTAGACTTACAATCCCATTGTATGTCTCAGAAGTAAAACATTTATCTAGTCTTAAATTTCCTGTTAAAAGTCATAGTTTTAAATTAAATATAGCACTCTAATACAATAGAAAACTATCCGGATTTAGTTTCATAACCGGGACTCAACTCAAACTTGGTTTTATCACATTGAGCAAGTCACTTTAATTTTGAGGGCCTCATTGAAAAGTGTGAGGGGTTACATTAAAAATAGGTTTCGTATCCTTTTGCCTATATTCTCTCATTTTAGCCACACAACTCTATGAAATCTCCTGAAGTTACTACATTTCTTAAAACTAAGAATCAGAACTAAGAAAGTTTAAATGACTTCACCAAAGCCTTAATAACCAATAAAGTAGTTGTGGCCACTGGAGTTGAGATACTATGACTGGTGTAGCATGGTCTGGCATGTAGTGAGTGCTCAATAAAGGCTAGTTGCTATTATTGAATGAGTCAATGAGTGATCCGTATGGACTCATTTATCATTTACTGCTGCTACATTCCTCAATGAAAATCAGTTTGTAAGAATACCCTCTATGTTTCAGTGATTGGCAATTCACCACCCAAGAACAAAGTTTGGTGATGTTATCAATGGAGAGAAAATGGGGTGGTGCTGTTTTTCTAGGGTAATGAGTTAAAGCAGTTCATAAATGTGTAGCAAATTTAGACTGCTGCTTCTTGTTCTCAGTCACAGAATGATTATAATACTTTGCATTTATGCCATAGTAGTTTCTAAAGGGTTTTTGTACATATTATGTAGCTGGGCATTTCCATTTGGTTGATGGAGCCCGAGTGAAGAGGACCTTTAATGATGACAAGAAAAGTACAGGGAGACATTGATGGACTATGGATGGATGCTATTGTTTGAGCTCCTCAGGTTTAGGTGTATAAACGAAGGCTGTGATATGCCAAAGCCACACAATAAGTGGTTAAGCCATCTAGGAACAGACTTGCTCTTTCATTCCCCCCTTAAATCTTTCAAACTTTTCTCTTTTTCCTTCTCTGCTATAGAGCCTGGAGAAGTAGACCTTGTTTACTATTGGCTACCACAGTAAATGTATTTATGCTGTTTTGCTATCACTGCAAAGCACACTCACAGCTTAGGGCTTGCTGAATGAAGCACATGGCATTTCAGACATTGCACAGGGCAAGCATAGTAGCATAAAGGATACTTCTGGGAAGAATCTGAGCTGAGCATCCCCACTCCTTGTCCTTAGAGATGTAGCACAGTCCAGTGTGTACAATGCTCTGTCTTAAGGTCTCTCCAGTATTCAAATGTCAAAAGAAGGTAAACTGCAGATAGGATCCCACTGGCAGAAATAGATGTTCCTTTGTATTAGAATGTAATTGGGGTTTTTTGTATAAATACTATATGTAATTATATATAAAATGCACACATTTTGTTCATTGCTGTCCATGAAACATTTGCCAGAGAAGCAACTAAGGCCAAGAAATGGCATAGAAGACTAATTGCAGAATGAAACTTGAAACTTTGGCATAATTTGAAGTGTCTAGAGGTCAGTATTTTTCAGAAATAGGTTTTGATCCATTAGTGGATTATGAAATAGATTTAGGGGGTTGTGATGGCATAAGACAATATTAGGGTGTATTTTGCATGGTAAAGGATACATTTTTGGTGAAACTTCTTTCACTTATATATATACACATTCTTATGAGTATGCACTGGCTCTCCACGTAAACGCTTTTCTTATTCTGGGATCTAGTCTAAAATGTCATTACTAAATTGGTGAAATTCAGACTTCACATTACCTGGATATGCTTTTTTTTCTGTCTTCACCACATCTGTACTGTGTCTTGCTTTTATAAATTATGTACATGTGCCATTCGGTCTCTCACTCAGCCTTATTGCCTTCTGGATCAAATTCTGATCATTTGTCTTCAGACTGGTGTGGGTATTTATTGCTTAGCTCACTTTCACCTTCATATTGAGAAAGATTCTAATCTAAAAAAATCATATCCTTTTGGTCTTCACTCCTGGTACCTTCAGGAACTCAGATTTTCCAATCACAAATACATATAGGAACCAAATTTTTAGCCTACCCTTTCCATTACTTAATACATTTACGTGTACAATTTATGTGCACAAACATTGTGCTAGGCAGGTTAGAGGAAACAAAACAGCATGACTAGAATAAAGACAATTCAGATATATTGCATCTGAAGTGCAAAGCAGAGTATCACTTGTGCCTTAAGAAAAAGAGGTTTTTGTGGAGACACGATATTTGAGTTAGACCTTGAAGCATGGATAGATTTTTTTTAAAACCAAATGATCATTGAGATGAGTAGGAAAAGGCCCCTCCCAAGTGCAGGTAAAAGCAAAGGCAAAATGGGAAAGTTTATTTGTGATTAGGGAGTGTAATGTAAGGATGGAATTGAAAATAAGGCTGGAAAAGATGAGTTGGAGGCAAATTGGGGATGCTTTGAATGCCAGCTAGTTTATGTTGTTGATTTACTCTTCTCTGGGGAGCCATTGAAATTTTTGATCACAGGAATAACAGGTTCAGATAGAAAATGCCAACAAAGGCCTGTCATAAACTGTAATCATTAGGTACACTAAACTTTTGGTTTCAGAAATATTTAGTAATGAGGTAGTATTTTAAATATTAGAGTTCACTAAAATGCACATTGGTTATTGAAACTTCTTAAGTGGTTGATGTATTACATGTTTAGACATGTTTATCCTGCTGAATGGGAAGTTATTTTTAAAAACATCTTCCAACACTGAGAAAACATACATGAGTCAGTAATTCTTTGAGATTAATTAATTAGATTACATTTAGGTTTAGATCGTTAATCCTCAAAATTGAATACTACTGCCACTTGTTCACTCTGCTTGCTTCTCCCAAAAACACATTTTGCTGATAGGGAAACTAGGGCTTTGAATATGTTAATGTTTAATTTCTAAAATTTATGTGCTTTTAAATGCAAATCCACAGAAAAACATATTGCATATATTTAGGCCAGCCTGTGTTTTACAGGTTAGAAACCTCAGTGTAGATAAATTCTAATTTGATTTGGGAAAATCAAAAGCAGAAGAAATAATTTCTAGACTCTTAGAGAGTTTCCTGATGAGGTAGTAATAGATGGGTATACTTTCCCCCATTATCCTCACCTGAAATAGGGATTTGTGTTCATAACCATATGCCGAAACCACATATGCTTTCTGGGATCATTCAGATGTGGCTTTAGAAATTCATTTAACTGAAACTGGGATCTAGGACAAACCTTGTGCTAAAGTTTCAAAGCTCCAAGCAAATTAAATGTTACTCTTGAGATTATCAGATTGATTTATATTTCAGCTTTTAATTGTAACATCTCTTTTGGGTCTATGAAGGTAGATACATTTTTCAGGACTTGCAAAATGTGTGTTATTTTTTCTGTGTGTAGAACGTTAACCTATTTTTAGTTAAATCTTTTTTATTGTTGTTGATAAGTATGCCCAGTGAATCAGTTTTCAAATGTACCATCTCTATAAGATAACATAAAGAAAAACATGGAAAATGCTCTATAAATCTACTCCTTGATATTCTTTATGCACTGGTAACATAGTTTTCATTGGTGGGTTTTGGGTTGAGCAGATTTTTATGTATCCTGGACTGCTTTTTTGTGCTATAGAGCAAAGATCGTGCAGTACTGGGAAAATGTCCCTTTGGGTATTGGTCTGTTTTACACTAAAAGAATGGATTTCTCAGCTTCTTTATACTAAAATAGAGGCTGGGAAGCTTTGATTTTAAGAAATTACAAACATGGAAGATAAGTTCAGAAATTATAATTTTTCAGCATTATAAACTAATATAGTACTCTGAAGTTGGAATCATTGATTGTCTTTTGATGGACAGACAGCTGTTATTATCATTTTTGAAATAAATCCAAGTCTTGTCGCCTTTGACACTAGATTTAAACTTGTGCCTCTTCTGTCATTGGAATCAAGACAACATGGAACTTTTAGACTAGCTCTGTGCTGCTCTTTAGTTACAGCAATTTTTTCACTCAAATTGAAGTGAATGCATTTTATAAATATTAAAACATTTGTGTCTGTTTTCCTAAAAACAAAGCTAGAATGTGAAAGAAAAGATGAGGTGGGAGGGGGGATGTTGGCTACTTAGGTATGGGTCTGTCATCTCTCTGCTTGGGATTGGAGCATTGGCCCTGTTAAGAGAATATCAAGAGCGTACCAAGTTGTTCTATTTGACACCTTCCTTCCAGGGAAGTAGGAGATAGGGGGACGAGAATTAGGAGCTCTTCTTCTGTTGGATTGATTTTTTTCCTAAGTAGTGAGAAAGTGGGAATCCTACCTCCACTTTTTTTTTTAAGTAATGTCACTTAGTAGCAATTACATTTCCTTTGTGGGCTATTGGGCATTTGCATTTGTGCATTAATGATGTTTCAGTGTTTAAAATACAAACTAAACATTTTTTTTCTTTTATTTTTAGGAAAGTCCCCAGAGGAAAAAAAGGAAATCAGAACCTATAGAAACAAGTAACCAGATTGACTTGTTGGCTCTTGGTACAGCAGTTGGTAGTATTTTATTATACAGTACAGTAAAAGGAGAATTACACAGTAAATTAGTAGTAAGTATGTGTGTATGTGATATAAAGATATGGCAGGGAAACTGGTATATTAGAGATTTATTAAATAAAAACTTTTAGATATGCTATAGGAGCTACAGGTGCACTATGGATGCATTTTTCTGCCCCTAACACATTTAAAATTCTGAACATAATATTTAATCATAGCTATGATAGGCAACATTGTTCTTATACATCAGGATATGAAAAAATGTTGACTAAATTGAAAACAAGAAAGGGCAAAAAGAATGCTAAGTATCACAGATAACAACTGCAGGAAGAAGTCCTCCATCTCTAGGTTAGAGAACGAAGGAGATGGTTGGAATTACTGCTGAGCAAGTGTGGCTCTTCATGTGGTGCTGTCTCTTGAGCAGGAGTTGGCCCCATGGGCCCGGGGTCCAGAACTCTGAGGAGGGGGCTCCAGCTGACTGCTGGTGTCTCTGAAGGGAGGTGATGAAACTGGTTCTCCAAGTGCTGGAACAGATGCATTCAGCCACTGCTAAAAAGATTGGCACTGCTGGGTTGAAGAAGCAGTGGGGTGATGCAAACTGGGAGACAGGAAGGAATAAGTCCCTTGTCTCCCTTAGCACCCCTTATTGGTGGAGTCTCCTGGCCATCCAGCTGGCAAAACAGAATATGGTTTGTAGAAGCCAGCCCTGGCATTGCAGAGCAAAGTGAGGGTTTACCTCTGCAAGATAGTAACTTCTGACACACTTTGTTTCAGACAAGATTTATTGCAATATATATTTTGGTGTTCACTATATAGGAATGCTTTCTGTAGATATGAGTAAATGTTTTCTTTTTTAAGTAACATCTTACCTATGGATAATTTTGAACTATATAATGTTGAAAAGTGAAAAATTTTATACCTAAATCTATTACTGAAAGGTCCTATTTGATAGATTATATATTTCTTGGCTTTATGCATATGTTTAAAAAGTACATTTGGGTTGTCTGTTAATCTATTTTGTATCCTGATATTTTCCATTCCATTACAACATAAACAATTTTCATATTTGTCAAGAACTATTTATAAATACTTTTAATGACTGTCTAAAATACCATTAAATTGGATAGTTCCTTAATGATTTAACTATTACTATTTAGGTGGTTTCTGATATATGTTTGGTGTTCTAATTTTTTTTTCTTTTCTTTTTTTTTTTTTTAAATATATTTTTATTGATTTTTTACAGAGAGGAAGGGAGAGAGATAGAGAGCTAGAAACATGGATGAGAGAGAAACATTGATCAGCTGCCTCCTGCACATCTCCTACTGGGGATGTGCCCGCAACCCAGGTACATGCCCTTGACCGGAATCGAACCTGGGACCTTTCAGTCCGCAGGCTGACACTCTATCCACTGAGCCAAACCGGTTTCGGCTAATTTTTTTTCTTACATGAATTCCCAGAATTACTAACCTGCAATTAATGAGTCAAAGGTTTTGAATATTAAGGCGTTTTATACATAGTGTAAAAATACTTGCTGGAAGAGTTTTCTTGATTTGTACTTACATCAGCAATGGAAGGATAGTACCAATAGAATTATTGCCTCCTTTGAATATTCCCATTAAAACAGCAGTAACACTAACCAAAAAACAGCTAATTTGATAAGTGATGAAATTTTTTTTTAATCTTGTGCCTCTGAGTAAGCGAGCATCTTGCCATGTTTAGAATGTTTGAAGTATCATTAATATGATATCTAAGACCCAAGGAAATATTTAGTGTTTGCCTGAAAATAACAGTGATTTCTTTATTGAGAGAGAGTTTTGGCACCTTTTAAAAAGGATTTTCAATGATAGTTTTGACTGGCCATGATTTTTATCTAAAATGTTGACTTTAAACTCTTAGGATTGGACTTTATGTGCCATGCTTTATGGTGGCATTACTGTTAAAAGCAGTGGTGGTTAGGATTAGGATCCTTTAACTTAGCATGTAGAAGTATGTTTTTCTAGCAGAGAAGGGAAGGTTAGCATTTGATGAAGTTATGGCTGATTCATCTCATTTTTGATGTTGGAAACAGATGTAGGTGTTTTTAGTTTAACCTAAGCCTAATGTTTTAGTTAACTGTTTAGTGATAATTCCAGGGTGCATATGAGATTTTTTTCCTTTAATCTCCTTTTTTTAAATTTACAGAGCGGTGGACATGACAACAAAGTCAATTGCATACAGTGGCATCGAGACAACGGCTGTTTGTATAGTTGTTCAGATGATAAACATATTGTGGAATGGAATACACAGACGTGCAAAGTAAAGTGGTGAGTAACATTGATGGTTCTGCAGTATTGGAGGAGTGACTTGGAGATACATTAGAATTTGACAAATCAAGACTGTGTTCTTTTTTATTTTTCCCCAATATTGTATTCTTGCTATAAGTAAAATTTGATATTGGGCATATTAGGGAATGTTGCCACTCTTATAGGCTTAAGAGTCTATAAGGCTATAGACTCTTCTCAAGGAACTTTAAAAAATATATTTTTATTTATTTCAGAGAGGTAGGGAGAGAGAGATAAAAACATCCATGAGAGAATCATTGATTGGCTGCCTCCTCACACCCCCTACTGGGGAACAAGGCCGCAACCCGGACATGTGCCTTGACCGGGAACCGAACCTGCGACCTCTTAGTCCATAGGACAACACTCAATCCACTGAGCCACATCAGCTAGGCAAGGAACTTTTAATGAAATCTTGCATACATAAAAGTTAAATAATGGTATAAAAGATAACTGCGCAAGAGATGTCATCAGATAGCATGTGATGACTGGTCACATGCGTAGGGTAGTGTTGGAAAGGCCTGGTGGAAGAGTAGAGATTTCTGTTGGGCTTTCTAGAATAGATAAGATTTGGATAGAAAAGGCTGGGAGAATCCTTCCAAGGATGGGGAAAGGAAGGTGGGGAAATGGCAAAGGCTAGGAGAAAAGGAAGTGAGATATTTTCTTAGAACGGAGTAGAGTACTTAGATGAGGGACATATTAGAGTTTTCTGGTAGAGGGTATGAACCAAAGTATCTTAAGAGTCTGGCCTTAAGTGGCAGGTAAAAACCACAAACAACTATTTGGTAAGCAGGAGAGAGTCAGTGAAGGGCAGTGTCTTGGAAATAAAGTAACCAAAATAATGCTTTGGAAAAAAGTAATCTGTCACCAATGTCTAGAATATATTGGAAGAAGTTAGTTTGAGGGACTTACTGTGCATTTGCTTAGGTTTGTATATACCTGTCATTTCATTCTCACTTCTATAGTAGCATAATTCTCAGTTATTTTTAGACACATCAATTTTATTATTTATTGGAGGCTTTCCTCCAATTACATTTATTTCTTGGAGGACTTCTGCCTTGGAGGGTCTGCTGAACAGTTGTCCTGGGATTTCCTTTCTCCGTCATCTTGAAAATTCTCTTGTCAGATGTAGCCTTTATTTCCTAAATTCCATGTTTCATTGTTGGTTTGCTCCTTTTTTTTTTCCCTCCATAAAACCAAGTTTATTCAATTTTTAATTTTTTTATTTATTGTCTAAAGTTTTACATGTCTCCTTTTTCCCTGATTGAACCCCCCCCCCCCCCCCCCCAGGCATTCCCATAATGGGGAAGCCCCCACCACTCCAGTGTCTCTGTCCATTGATTATGCTAATATGCACGCATACAAGTCCTTTGGTTGCTCCCCCACCCCTCCACCCCGCCATTTGTTTCTGGATCTATTTTTGTTCATCAAATTATGTGATCATTGTACCCCCCTATATGAGTGAGATCATATGATATTTATCTTTCTCCGACTGGCTTATTTCGCTTAGCATGATGCTCTTCAGTTCCATCCATGCTGTTGCAAAATGGTAAAAGTTCCTTCTTTTTTATAGTGGCGTAGTATTCCATTGTGTAGATGTACCTCAATTTTTCGATCCACTCATCTGCTGATGGGCACTTAGGTTGCCTCCAAATCTTTGCTATTGTAAATTGTGCTGCTATGAACATAGGGGTGCATATATCCTTTCTGATTGGGGTTTCTGGTTTCTTGGGATAGAGTCCTAGAAGTGGGATTACTGGGTCAAATGGGAGTTCCATTTTTAACTTTGAGGAAACTCCATACTGTCTTCCACAGTGGCTGCACCAGTCTGCATTCCCACCAACAATGCACAAGGGTTCCTTTTTCTCCACATCCTCGCCAGCACTTGTCGTTTGTTGATTTATTGATGATAGCCATTCTGACAGGTGTGAGATGGTATCTCATTTTTGTTTTGATTTGCATCTCTTGGATGATTAGTGACTTCGAGCATGTTTTCATGTGTCTCTGGGCCTTCTGTATGTCCTCTTTCGAAAAGTGTCTATTTATGTCCTTTGCCCATTTTTTTATTGGATTGTTTATCTTCCTTTTGTTAAGTTGTATGAGTTCTCTGTAAATTTTGAAGATTAAATCCTTATCTGAAATAGCATTGGCAAATATGTCCTCCCATGCAGTGGGCTTTTTTGTTGTTTTGTTGATGGTTTCTTTTGTTGTGCAGAAGCTTTTTATTTTGATGTAGTCCCATTTGTTTATTTTCTTCTTAGTCTCCATTGCCCTAGGAGCTGTGTTGGTAAAGACATTGCTACAACGTATGTCTGCTATTTTGCTGCCTATGGAGTCTTGCAGGATTTTTATAGTTTCCCATCTTACATTTAAGTTCTTTAGCCATTTTGAGTTTGTTTTTGTGTATGGTGTAAGTTGGTGATCTAGTTTCATTTTTTTTTTTGCATGTATCTGACCAAATTTCCTAGCACCATGTATTGAAGAGACTTTCTTGACTCCATTCTATGCTCTTGCCTCCTTTGTCAATAATGAATTGAGCGTAATGGCTTGGATCGGTTTCTGGGTTCTCTGTTCTGTTCCATTGGTCTATGTCTGTTCTTAGCCAATACCAGGCAGTTTTGAGAACTGTGGCTTGGTAATATAGCTTGATATCTGGTATTGTGATCCCTCCAACTTTGTTCTTCTTTCTCAGGATTGCTGTGGCTATTCGGGGTCTTTTTGCTCCTTTCTTTTGGTGAAACTTACTAAGAAAGGGTGCATGGATGGTAAATTTATTGAAATTTTGCTTGCTCACGGGAGTCATTATTCTAGCCTCACAGTTGATTCATAGTTTAAAGATAAATAATTTTAAGTTGGAAATAATTTTCCCTCAGGATTTTGAAGCATTGGTTCATTGGTTTTATAGCTTTCAGTGTTAATTATCCTTAGTACTCTAAAATATCCTGAGATTTTTTTTCGTTAATCACTGAATTATATTGGAATTTGGGAGGCCATTTAGCCTGGAAATCTGTATTCTTCAATTTTCTTTACTATATTCGTCCCCTCTGTGGTTTTGTTGTTGTTGTTATAATTTTTTTTCAATCATTCTCTTAAATTCACTGTTGTTTAGATTTTATATCTCCTGGACTACTGCTCTAAGATTTGTATTTTTTTTCTCTCTCTTATTTTTTCTCTTTTGTCTTTCTCTTCTGTTAGCTGGGGAATTTTTTCAATTTTATCTTCCAAATTTTTTATTAAATTTTAAAATTTCTCTTACCATATTTTTCAACTTACAGGAGCTATTTTTTGTTGCATCATGCTCCTTTTATGCACTTACTATATTCTAACTAAAGATATTAGTTATAGGATTTAAAGTTTATTTCTTTTGTCCCTTGTGTTTTGTTTGATTTCAGTCTCTGTCTTTAATGTGAAAGGCATCTTCAAATGAGTGCAGGTCTTTGGCTGGTTGTTGCTTTTGAAAATGAAACATTAAAAATCTTACTGGAAGGACTGTGTGTGTTGTGTGGCTCATTTGTTGGACTTCATTTGTAGCATGATTGGGCGGCCTTCAGATTTCAGTGTGTGGGACATTCCTCTGGAACCAATCACATTTCCCAGAGTGGAGTCTTCTGATCTAGTGCTTTTCAAGCTCTGCTCTGCATATACAGTACTTGTGCATACAGATCTGATTTAGTAGGTCTAGGTTGGGGCTTGGAAATACGTAATTCTAACAAATTTTCAGGTGATGCTGATATAGGAGGGTTACATTTTGGTTTGCAAAGCTCTTAATGGGGGAGCGGGTGGAGGAAGTGGTGATGATATTAGCTCTGTGCTGGCATTTTCTTTTTAAAGAAATATATTTCTGTTGATTTCAGAGAGGAAGGGAGAGGGAGAGAGAAATAGAAACATCAATGGTGAGAGAGAATCATTGATCTGCAGCCTCCTGCATGCCCCACACTGGGGATTGAGGCCGCAACCTGGGCATATGCCCTGACAGGGAATCGAACCGTAACCTCCTGGTTCATAGGTCGACACTCAACCACTGAGCCATGCCAGTGGAGCTAGTATATATGTATAATATTTTCTCCTAGCCTTTGCTTTTATTTTATCACTTATTTTGTGGTACAGGTATAAATCAGGTAATTTTTTTTTTCCTTTATGAGTTCTGGTTTGTAATTGCTTTGGAAAACCTGTCCTAACCCCAGGATTATAAAGTTGGTTCTATAAATTTTTCAGAACTTATTTTTAGTAAGTCTTATGTGCATATATTATAAGGTAGGAATCTTAAGTTTTTTTCAAATGAGTAATTTGACATTCCAATGTGATTGGTAGAGCAATACATTTTCTTTCACTTTAGAGTTAACCTCTTTTGGTCATAAGTTTGCTACTATTATTTCTTGCTTTATAAGTGAATAGCTCAGCTCCCTGCTGCCTATGACAGTATTAATGTGTGCAGCAAACTGCAAAGACTCACGTTACTAATTGTATTTGAGGTATTAAAAAGGAATCATCTACAACTAATTTACCCTATCAGATGGGGCTCATCTCTGTGGATTTGGGATAAAATAACCTTTTTGGTTGAGGAGTCATTTGTATTATTAGGTAAATTAAAAGCCAGCTCTCCAGCCCAGCCAGTGTGGCTCAGTGGTTGAGTGTTAACCTATGAACCAGGAGGTCACGGTTCACTTCCTTATCAGGGCACATGCTGAAGGTGGCGGGCTCAATCCCCAATAGGAGGCATGTGGGGGGAGGTGGGGGACAGCCGATCAATGATTCTCTCTCATCATTGGTGTTTATATCTCTCCCTTCCTCTCTGAAATCAATAAAAATATACATATTTTTTAAAAAGCCAGCTCTCCAGCCCTAGCTGGTTTGGCTCGGTGGATAGAGCGTCGGCTTGCGGACTGAGGGGTCCCAGGTTCGATTCTGGTCAAGAGCACATGCCCGAGTTGCGGGCTCGATCCCCAGTGTGTGTGTGTGGGGGGGGGGGGGGGGGTGCAGGAGGCAGCCTATCAATGATTCTCTCTCATCATTGATATTTCTAGCTCTCTCTCTCCCTCTTCCTCTCTGAAATCAATAAATATATATTATATATATATATATATGTTTTATATATATATATATATATATATATATATATATATATATATATATATATATATATATATATAAAAAACCAGCTCTCCAGAGTATGTAGGAACCATGGCAGGGGGTGGGGGGGCAGGGGGGAGATAGGATGGACTTGCAGAGGTCCAGCCAGCATGGTAATTTCTTGGCATTAACAAAATCCACCTTATGGATCACAGGGTATGCAACTACCCATTTTACATTCTTAACATCTCTTTACCATTTCCTGATACCTTTTAAGAACCAATCTTATCAGGGAGGCTTTACCTTAGTGATATGTTCAAGGTTAGTTTCTTGACATAAGCTTTTAGGGAATGCAATTTGGCATTGAACCTTAGTTGGTATTTTTAATGTCTGATTTGTCTTTTGTTATGTTTTTGCTTTGAGTAAAGTTTCCTCTGTATTGAGATATTTTTGTTTCTCTTCACAATACAGCAAATGGAAAGGTGACAATAGCAGCGTTAGTTCCCTGTGTATCAGCCCAGATGGAAAGATGTTGCTTTCAGCTGGTCGAACAATCAAACTATGGGTTTTGGAGACCAAAGAACTCTACAGAGTGAGTGAATCAAATTATTTGTAAGCATAATAGTCATCTAAAGTAAGTATGGAGAAATCAGAGGTTATGAGCCATAGTATATTATTTTAAGAATACAGATTCTTGCCTGGCTTGTGTGGCCAGTGGATTGAGCATTGTCCCATGGACCAAGAGATCCTGAGTTTGATTCCTGGTCAGGGCACATGCTGGGTTGCTGGCTCGATCCCCACTAGGGGGCAGGGGGCGTGCAGGAGGTACCTGATCAATGATTTTCTCTCATCATTGATGGTTCTATCCCCCCTTTCCCTTTCTCTCTACCTAAAAATCAATAAAAACATTTTATTTATTTATTTTATATATTTTATTGATTTTTCACAGAGAGGAAGGGAGAGGGATAGAGAGTTAGAAACATCGATGAGAGAGAAACATTGATCAGCTGCCTCCTGCACACTCCCCACTGGGGATGTGCCCGCAACCAAGGTACATGCCCTTGACCGGAATCGAACCCGGGACCCTTGAGTCCGCAGGCCGATGCTCTATCCACTGAGCCAAACAGGTTAGGGCAATAAAAACATTTTAAAACAGATTCTTTATTTTTAAACATATCAAATAGTAGAATTAATAGACAAAAGTTAGCCTCCAAATCTGGCTTGTTGATGTTAAATATTAAATAGGTTATACATGTCCACTCCACATGCATTGGGAAAATGAATAGACGAAAAGAGTGGAATTATAATTAAAAATCTTTTACTCTAGTATGCAATGATTTAGTGATGTTGATTTCTAGCTTGCATCCAGCATTTGGTCCACTTAAAGTATTTAACTGAAGATTAGTTTTAGATTTGAGTGTTCTCAGGGGTTACTGAACTTTTGGTGCTGTGATGATGCCTTAAAATTGTGGTTTCGACTCACTGAGAGTAAATGAAGACCTACAATTCCTTGGCTGTGTCTGAGCACCTTATCAGCCCTTTAAAAATTGATAGAATTAAGTGGATCTTTAACTCAAAAATGGCAGAACCACAGGTAGTGGAGTATTGTCATGGGAGTTCAAAGGAGCATCTTAATTTTTATTATTTTCTGATGGACTTTTTAAGAAGTGAGAATATAGCACAAATAACCTAAGTTCTTAGAATTAAATTTGTTAACTTTAGTCTGGAGCTCTGATTTCAGATATGTCTTATGATACATATGGACTCTTAACTTTTTTACTGTTTTATATCCTCATAAACATGATACAACTTTTTTTTTTTTTTTAGCACTTCACGGGACATGCAACGCCGGTTTCATCACTTATGTTCACTACTGTCAGACCTCCTAATGAGAGCCAGCCATTTGATGGAATTTCAGGTCTTTATTTTTTATCTGGAGCAGTACATGACCGGTTACTTAATGTCTGGTACGTAATCTTTTGGATTTGGGAGGTAACTTTGCCTTGAAAGAATCCATCACAGCTTATATGGTTAATATAAATGATGAATATGAGATTTGCTTTATTGTAGTCGATGTTAGATTTATATTGACTTGTAATGAAGAATTGAGCCTGCCTTAAACTGACCTATATCAGGAAAATTTAAGAGCACTGTATAATAAAACTTCCTCCATTCTTTAGAGGTGTAGGCTCAATATTTTTATGAGTGGGCAATTTAAAAGTAACCTTTAAAAATTTTCAGGAAAATCTGAGTTTGTTGAAATAGATGACTGACTACTGGGTTAGTACAGTAATGTTTATTTACTGATGATTTGCTGAGGACATCAAACTACTTGACTATGTTTTTGGAACTACTTTTAAAAGTAAAAATTAATTTTGTATTAAAGTACCATCAAAAAGTTTTCAAATTTAAGAAATACGTGGAATTTATTGGATTTTATGGCATCATCTGATGATGAAGTTAACTTTTTTTCAACCGGCTATTCATGGACAAAATAGAGATTTAAAATATAGAAGTAGTTTTTCAATCAGATTACATTGGTTTGCTTTTCTTTTTTAAAAAATATGTTTTTAGCCCAGACTGGTTTGGCTCAGTGGATAGAGCGTCGGCCTGCGGACTCAAGGGTCCCGGGTTCAATTCCGGTCAAGGGCATGTACCTTGGTTGCGGGCACATCCCCAGTAGGGGGTGTGCAGGAGGCAGCTGATCGATGTTTCTCGCTCATCGATGTTTCTAACTTTCTATCCCTCTCCCTTCCTCTCTGTAAAAAATCAATAAAATATATATATTAAAAAAAATATGTGTTTTTATTGATTTTTTTAGACAGAAAGGATGGGAGAGGGATAGATAGAAACATAGATGAGAGAGAAATGCCATCGATTGGCTGCCTCTTGCATGCCCCGTACTGGGGATTGAGCCTACAACCTGGGGCATGTACCCTGACCAGGAATTGAACTGTGACCCCTTGGTTCCTGGGTCAATGCCCAACCACTGAGCAACATGGGCTGGGCAGATTACATTGGTTTTCTATTCTGTGTCTGATGTTTGAGGAGTACCTATTGATGTGATTTCTTTTCGTTCTTGAGGGTTTAACACTTACATAAGGAATTAGTAATGCCAAAAAGCTAAATTCTGCCACCAAGGTCTTCTGACATTACTAAGGGGGTTCTGACTTAAATGTTTTACCTGTTTGTTTTACCCCCAGACCTAAGGGTCTCTGGCTACAAAATTTCTTCTGTAAAAGAAAAGGTGATTTCTGTTGTGTTTAGATCCTGTGAGCTTCCTAGTAACAGGGATAAACGTAAAAAACCCATGTTGAAAGGCTGCTCAATAAGGCCATCTATGAAAACTTTGTTTTTTGGTAGAACAGTGAACCTAAAATTCCCTGATAATTACCATCCGGGACTGCTGGCTCCTAACTGTCCGCCTGCCTGATTGCCCCAAACGGCTTCTGCCTGCCAGCCTGATCGCCTCCTGTCCGCTCCCTTGCCGGTCTGGTCGCCCCCAACTGCCCTCCCCTGCTGGCCCCATCAGCTGCCTCCATGCAAGGCGGCGGAAACGCCGGTACCGGCTTCCTCCGAGCTGCGTGGAGCCATGGGACCCCCTGGCCTCACAGCGCGGAGCGGAGCCGCTGCCCGGCCCCACCTCCACTGTGCACACAGCCATCTTGTGATGATGTCGCGCACAAGGACCACCTAGCTAGGCCAGTGGTCAGCAAACCGCGGCTCGCGAGCCACGTGGGATCTTTGGCCCCTTGAGTGTGGCTCTTCCACAAAATACCACGTGCGGGCGCGCACATAAGTGCGAAGTTGACTTAAAACTTTAACTAAAGTTTATTAAGTTAATTTTAGGGAACGTTGTGGAGTGAAAGAAGATGTAGTGTCGAGGATTGAGAAAGGTATGTTGAGATGGTTTGGACATATAGAGAGGATGAACGAAAGGAGATAGATGAAACAAGTATACAAGACAAGTGTGGATGGGGAGTTGGAAGGGGTCGACCTCAGCGAACGTACCTCAATCAGATTGAGGACGTTTTTAGCAAAGGCCTTAGGAGTACTCTAATTAAGTTAATAACAATGTACCTACCTATATAGTTTAAGTTTAAAAAATTTGGCTCTCAAAAGAAATTTCAATCGTTGTACTGTTGATATTTGGCTCTGTTGACTAATGGGTTTGCCGACCACTGACCTAGGCATTTATTAGTATAGATAGTACTATCTCCGATCGTTGGGCTAAGATAGCAGTTCTTCTGTAAATAGTGGTCTGATGGCAGTAATTTTGAACATGTCTAATATGAATGTCCAAGTTAGAATGAATCTTGTTTGAAAAACTTAGAATTTGTCAATTCTCTTAATTTTCTTGTAGACAAAAATATTGATAGATTGTCTACTGGTGGTCCCAGTACACCTTGTTGAAAGACTATCTCCATTGATTTGGTTTTGCACATATATGTGTGTATACACATAGAGTCAATTCTCGTTATTCACTGTAATTATTTTGTACAAAGTTCTCATGAGCACTGATTTAGTGATACTGAACTATTTACTCCTCAGGGAAATAACAGGTTTAGGTTTCTGCAACCCTCTCTGGTCACATTTTTGTCATCTAATCAGTATGTAATCTTGTTTTATGTGTGTTTCTGTTTAAAGATACCCAATTTTACACACACCTTATTTTATCATGCTTCGCTTTATTGTACTTCACAGATGGTTCCACCAGCACAACTTGCTATATTGCTGTACCTGCTTTATTGCGGTGATCTGGAGCTGAACACACAGTGTCTTTAAGATATGCCTCTGTCTATTGTTGGTTGACTCTTGTCAGAACAGAGTTTACCTAACACAGACATTTCCTCTATAATGCATATCACAGCTTTTTTGCTCTTAGTTACACTAGACAACACTTTACTTGAACAGTAAAATCACCAATAGAAAGCACAAAAGCAAAAGATGCAGCAGAGGAAAAGGACTTAATAGTATCAGAGCTGAAATAAGAAGGCAGAGCATAGCCTTGTTTATCCTTGTGAATGGTGGGCGACTGTTAAAGACCATGAAAGCTCCACAAATATTGAGTTTGAGGTTTACAAGTAAGTTTTAGCAAGTAGGTGAATTTTAAGTAAGAAATGAATAAATAATGAGGAGCATTTGTGTGCGCACACACGCGCACACATTACTGGACTCTCAGTATTGCTGTGATGTTATTAGATTAACCTATAGATTCAGTGCAAACCTAGTCAAAATCCCAGCAGACTCAAGTAGAAATTGACAATGTGATTTTAAAATTCAAATGGAAATGCAAAGGACATAGATAGCCAAAACAAATTTGAAAAAGAAGGAAAATGTTGGAGGACTCATCTGATTTCAAAACTTGTCATGCTACAGTAATGAAGACAATGTGGTATTGGCATCAATCCAGATAGACAAATAGGTTAATGGAAAAAAAATAGAGAATGTTATGCATTGTTAAAATCTGCCAGAAATGCATTAATGCTTTCTCTTTTCCCAGGTAACCATGTTATATAGTAGTGATACAAGTGCTTCTCTTATTTTTATCTTTAGTCACTTTATTAGGTTTTAAAAAATGAAAAACTATTGGGGATCTAATGCTGTGACTCCTTTTTGGTGTTTGCCTTTAAAAAAAAATTGTTTTACTACCTAATATCAGTTTTGTTATCTAGGCAGGTCCGGTCAGAAAACAAACAGAAGAATGCAGTGATGTCTTTCACAGTCACAGATGAACCTATCTATATTGACTTGACTTTGTCAGAAAACAAAGAAGAGGTAAATGGCTCAATTTTTGAGGATTTGTTTTCTGATTTCACAAATATTTTTAAAATTGGGGTTTTGATGATTTAATGAATAGGGAAAGAGGGGGAGGGAGAATGAAATATGACAAAAATCTTCTTAGATGGTTTGAAGTAACCATTAGGCCACTGGTCAGCTCTCCTGAGAGGAAGGGACCAGGTGCAGTGGCACTTTGAGCAATCCTGTCTATTACACGCGGGGCTACCAGTTTCCTGTTGTCTGCTTTTGCACTCCTCTAACCTCCAAGCTGCATTCTCCTTGACTGTGTTATCTTCTTGGCCTAAAAACTTTTATTTATAAGCTTGACAACAACTTGAATTGTTACTTTGAAGACAGCAATTATTTTTAAATGCTACAACTGTGCATCCTGCTGTTCTGACTTTCTCTCTGGGGTTTTTTAAGTGTAGTATGAAAGTAATTGTCCATTAGAGTAGACTGAAGTTTATTTATGACCCATTTTTTCTTTTAGCCTGTTAAGTTAGCTGTTGTTTGCAGAGATGGTCAAGTTCATCTTTTTGAACACATATTAAATGGGTAAGTAAGAATTTTCTTATGTCAGAAATTTTCCTTCCCTGACTTGTTACTTCTCTATACTCGCACCTCAATATTCTTTGCGTTATATTTTCAGTTAGATTGTTTTGAAAGCATCCTTAATTCTTTACCCATATGACTACATACATTCCCAGTGAGAACTCAAGAATTTGGCATTGTGAATCATTTCTTCATGTTTGTGGTTAGGAGAATGGCTTTCTGTGATGCACACTTAGTAAATGTTGGTAGTTGTAAAGATAAACTTTAAAAGAAAGTGGTTTATTTGGAGATTTTTGCTTGTGAACTTTTGGTGAAGCTTTAATTTCTAACTCTGATAGTGCTTCCCCTCACCACACACGTGGATCAGTGAAGCATGGCGATGCTAGTGTTTGGTGGACAGAGGGGACTGTTGCTGGTAGGATGTATAGTAGTCAGATTAAGGGTCAGTAAATTATGGGCTGGAGGCCAAACCCAATAGAGCCCACATGTGGCCTCCCAGAACTAAAATATTTGCTGCCTGGTTTTTTACCGAATGTTTGCCAACCTTTTCCATACACTATAAACATGGTTGGAACTCAGTCATGTGCATAATTATGTTAAACTTTAAAATAGTTTAAACTTTTTATTGTCAGTTAATATTTCCTTTTATAATCCTAGTATAGTAATTTGTTTAAATATATACTACTTGTGAAAGCAGTATACGCTTATTTTAAAATATTCAGGCTATAGGGACAATTATAACCCAAGTCTCCCTCTATTGAATTCTACTCTCTAGAGGTAATTGTTAATAATTTGATGCCTTAATTTACATAGTCATGTATACATGGAATGTATCTATCATTGAGGGCCCAGCAGTAGTGGGCCATGGTGAGGACTTGGGCATTTCTCCTTGGGCAAGTAAGTAAGCCATTGAAGGATTTTAAGCAGTACGGATGGGGTTTTACAGTTTTAAAACATGTAAGTTTTGAGTTATTCTGTCTGATGAGTTGAAAATTGACTATAGAGGTGTAAAGGGCAAAGCAGAGGCCAAAAACCCTAAATAGAGATGAAGGGTGAATTGGAAAGATGGATAGTGGAGTGCTTATAATTGAGATTATCGGGGCGGGGTGCGTTTATTGGTGTTAACATGTCTGTGATGTGAGAGTGAGAGGCTGAGATACAGTGAAGGGCAGAGTTGTTGGAGGTAGGAAGATTACAGAACTTCGAGGACGGTGTCAGAAGGAGTATTGACCTGCATGCTAAATATAGAAACTACTAAGAATTCCTCAGGAGTAGTGTTGGACAGAATGACAGCCACTAAAATCTTTTAAGAAATTTGGGAGAGTGACCCAGAGGTTTTTGGATGATGGCAGGATGGGGAGGTACCTGGTATCTGGTGACAACAGTTTTAAAGGTTTTAGAGGTGAAGGAGGGAGAGGGACTATTTGTCTCAGAGTGTTAAAGAACAAGGAGCATGTTAAATCATGTCCTAGGCCCCTGGCACAAAGGGTGTTGGAGAGCAAACAGCTACAACTTTGTGAAGGGCAGCTGTGGTGAGCTAGCATAGAGCAAGAAGGTGGAGAGAGCTCTTAGAGAAGACATTGAGGATATAATTTTGTTGATTATGTTTTGCTGATAATTTTGTTCCTGGAGCTACGTTGCTGAAGTCCTGGTGAGGCTTTTTTTTTTTTTTAATAAATATATTTTATTGATTTTTTACAGAGAGGAAGGGAGAGGGATAGAGAATTAGAAACATCGATCAGCTGCCTCCTGCACATCCCCCACTGGGGATGTGCCCGCAACTGAGGTACATGCCCTTGACCGGAATCGAACCCGGGACCCTTGAGTCCGCAGGCCGACGCTCTATCCACTGAGCCAAACCAGTCAGGGCCTGGTGAGGCTTTTAACGGTTAGGAATAATTAGAGTTGGGGCTGATTAGGGCTTGTCCAGAGCCATTTGGGACTGAAGCTCAGGGTGATGATAGAGCCTGTGGGAGCTTGGGCCTCTTGTGGGGGTTGACAAGTGGGATAGAAGGGCAGATGGGGCTGAAGGAAGTATTTGGTGGTGAGGTCTTGAGTGTTGGGTAGGGTGGGGGATAGATGAAGTCCTGACAGGTGCTCTGGGGACCCTGGTGTGTGAAGGCCAGAGGAGGGTCACATTTCATGCCAACTTCAAAGAATATGAGATGTTATTTCAGATATTCTAATTTATTGTTTTCACTTCTAGATACTGCAAAAAGCCCTTTACTTCAAACTGCACAATTCAGATAGCGACACCTGGGAAAGGCAAGAAATCAACACCAAAACCCATCCCTATTCTAGCAGCAGGTTTTTGCTCAGACAAAAATTCCTTGTTGCTTGTATATGGCAATTGGTTTCAGCCCACCATTGAGCGAGTGGTACGTAGATGCTACTCTGGAGTAATGCAGTAACAACATGTCTATGGAAAAGAATAATTTTTAAATGATACATTGGTCTGCTTATTGGAATACTTAAAAAGAACCTTTCACTGGATGGTTTATTTTCATTTGTGTAAACTCTGTAATTTTCTTTAATGAGCATATCTAAAATATTTTAATGCGTCAGTCAGTATAAAACATTTGAGATGTTTGATGCTCGCTCCTCTGTTTGGTGTGCTATGGCTTTGAAATCTGGTGTCTCTTTTACACTTACAAGCATATCAGTATGGTCTATCCACGTTTAAAGTGCTTGGTAGCCACACATTTGTAGTGGCTTTTTAAAAAATACATATTTTTATTGATTTTAGAGAGGGAGGGAGAGATAGAAACATCAGTGATGAGAATCACCAAGCGGCTGCCTCCTGCACGCCCCCTGCTGGGGATCGAGTCCTCAACCTAGGCATGTGCCCTTGACTAGAATCAAACCCAAGACCCTTCAGTCCATAGACCGATGCTCTATCCACTGAGCAAAACCAGCTAGGGCATGGCTGCTGTTCACAGATATGGGTGAATTTTGTCCAACTACCCAAAAGTTAATTTTGTTTTGATTTGTTTTGTTAATCCTCACCCAAGGATATTTTTCCATTGATTTTTAGAGAGAGTGGAAGGGACGGGGAGAGAGAGAGAAAAATCAATGTGAGAGACACATCAATTGGTTGCCTCTGGCACTCGGCCCTTGTGTGGCCAGGGATAGAGCTTGCAGCTGAGGTACATGCCCTTGCCTGGAATTGAACCCAGGACTCTTCAGTCCACGGGCCCACACTCTATTCCCTGAGCCAAACTGGCTAGGGCTCCAAAAGATAAATCTTAGTAAAAGGGTCTTTAGTGATAGCACCCATTGAATTTTCTAAGTGGAAATGTAATGGGCAGTGCAATCATTTGACTTTTTTTATTACAAAAGTTTCTTTGGATACTTTTGATGAGTTATTAAGAGCATGTTCAGTAGATGATTTCTTAAGCTTACATTTATAAAACATTGATTCAATAAGACCCTCAGAGAGACTGTAAGTAGGATATTACATGCCAGAGCAAGCTCTTGAGTTTATTTAAAAATACTTTTAAAGCATTTACATGGATTTGGTATAATAAAAAAGAAAAATTTTAAGTTGTAAATATAAGTCTTATTGCCATATGTGGACCTGTTACCCCCAGCCCCCTCCAGATGCAGCCATTGTTTCCTGTTTTATCCTTCCAGATAGATTGATTATATGGGCATAGAGAATTCCATGTAACCTGAAAGCTTTATGGATACATATGGACTTTGCTGCATTTGACTTCCCCTATTTAATACCGTACCTCAGAGCACTTTGTTAATCAGCAGTGCTGTCTTTGCCTCACTTATGGAAAGGCCAACAGGAAATCTGGGGTAGGATCGTTCTTAGCACAGATTAGTTATTTACAAGGGTGATGAACTTATGTTTTTTTAAAAATCTGTCATGTAAAATTCCTGTTGATCTTTTCAAATTATATGTGTGAAAAGTTGAAGCAGTTCCTAACTGAAAAAAGTAAACATAATGCCTCCTATCTTCAGTTACCCGTTTTCCTCAGTGCTATTAATTTGATGGTGATCAGTCTGAGTTGCTCACAGTTTAGTGTGGAAGCCTTTCATACTTTTCTGTATTTTCATGAAAATGTGCAAGTAGACATTTGTTTTTATTATTCCCAATTACTTTGTTTGACACACTCTCCCCTTCCTTCAAATTATATTTACAGGCTTTAAATTCCAAAGAACCTCATATGTGTTTAGTAAGAGATATTTCAAACTGCTGGGCTCCAAAAGTAGAAACAGCTATAACAAAGGTGAGCGCTTTACATACTAGAAGTTGAAAAAAAAGATTTGGGTGAATTGAATTATGTAATACTATGTTTGGATTCTTTAATATCCTCTTTATAATTTATATGGGATTAGGTTTTATATATTTTATAAATTTTGTGGGATTAGGTTTTAGATAACAAGATTATAAAAACTTCATTTCTGTGCTCTTGTAAATAGATGACTAGAAGTTGAAGACCTTGCATTTAGCTCTTTGCCCCCATACATGATCATTGAATAAATATCAAAATCAAATTACCAATAAGTTATTTTTTTAAACCCAGTACTTAAGGGAGCATAACTTTGTTGAGAGGAATGTTATATTTCAGGGTGGAATAAGACCTAAAACCATGAATGAATGAGAGCATCATTATGATGCTTTATTTTGAATATAATGTGGCATCTACATGTAGGTATTGTTTGGCCAGTTTAATGAGAAACGGAAAGCCAAGACATGCTATGATGACATCCATATGGTTTCGCTTCTGGCTGAATTTCAGAGATGACACCTTTCTCTTGGCTGTCTGAGCATTTCTGGCAAAGATCAATTACTGGCGGTGGTCGTAAGATGTACAGCTTTACTCTTTAACATTCTTAAGTCAGTGTGTCCTTGTGTAATCTGTAGATTTTGTTTTTCCTGTCTTTTAATCTTATGTAGTTTTGAATGTTTTAAAACTATGGCTTCAAATTATAATTTAAATACTTATTTGCCAACATTCATTCAAACTTTATCTTTAATAGCTATGTTAAGTTAGTCAATAAGTTTTCCAGTAGAAAAATCTTTAAAAGCTGTTTGTTTTCTCATTGGGGTAAATACAGCAAGGACCCAGGCATAATCCATACCCCTGCTATTCCTGGTTAACAGGTGAGAACACCAGTGATGAATTCTGAAGCAAAAGTGCTAGTGCCCGGGTTACCTGGTCATCATGCAGCCATCAAGCCCGCTCCTCCACAAACTGAGGAAGTAGAGAACAAGAGAAAATTAGGGGAAAAGGAGGTAATATAATCACTTTTACCATTTTTGAGTTTGAAACTTTAGAAACTTACTTTTAGATTGCGGCTGTTAACACTCTCCTATCTCCAGCTGTGTAGATTCTGAAATTCCAGATGGTGACTTTTGTAAGACCTACACAGAGTTAACAGGTGGTTTATTTACAAAGCCACTGTTATTAATGAGGAAGACAGCACTTCTGTTAACTAAAGAGAGTGCTGTTTTGGCCATTTGTTAGGTTAGCTGGATAACATAATTGAATAGATTAAGCCAGGACTTGCTGTGATGATTTTCATTGGGTTTCGCATGTTGCTGAGTTCCAGTGATGCCTCTTCTCTTGGCTGTCTGAGCATGCCTGGCTGGTTTAGTGCTAGTTGGTCCTTAAAAATGATAGTTATTATAGCTTCTTAAAGTGCTTATAAATTTTATTTTTTCTCAGCTCTTCAAACCCTCCTGTGGTTGCTGTACTTACATATGTAGGATCCTCTTTTCATCTCCCAGTCATGTGTGACTGTTGTCTAAGTAATCTAGCATTTTAATTGTTACCGTTAATTAGAGAAAGATTGTTAATGTTTCTTTACCTGATTTTAAATGTCTTACTTTGTTGAGCGGGGGTTTGGGGATAACATTGCTGTTCATAAAAACTGTTTCTCACTAACATTAAATGTATATTTAAAAATAATGTGCCAACTTTCTTGAGCTTGGCTTAGATCTAACCCTTTCATTTCCTCCTGCCTTTTCAATGTTTTTCATAAGTTAAAATATCCCAAACTGGAGGCTTTACCAAAGCATCTCTTTTTGCTTTGGTAGTCACAGAACATTATATTTTTATGTAGTCAGACTTGGTTTTATAAGGGATCAGTTCTATACAAGTAAGTTTTTGTATAGCAGATTTCATCATGCTTATTTACACTTAAATTTTAGATATTTATCAGGGGAACTTGGTTGTAGTATTGCATCTTATAGAAAACTAGATTTGTGCACTGGTGGGGTCCCTCATCCTGGCCTGCGCTTCCTCGCAATCCGGGACCCCCTCAGGGGATGTCAGACTGTCGGTTTCGGCCTGATCCCCATAGCCCGATTCAGACAGGAGGGAAGCCCAATCCCCACAGGCCCAATCCCTGCAAGCCTGATCCAGACAGGAGGGAGCCCAGTCCTGTGCGTTGAGTGTCTGTCCTCTGGTGGTCAGTGTGCATCGTAGCGACCAGTCTACCGGTTGTTCTGTCTTTTGATCACTCAGGCTTTTATATATACACATATAGATAAATTAACACCTGGAACTGACCGATAAAGAGGAAAATAGGAAAAATTTAAAGATTGTTTTGGAAACAAGTCTCTATGCTCTTTTAATAGTATTTTTTTCCTTTTGCAGACCTCAGGTTGATGGCAAAGAACAGTTATGGAAGGGGAAACTTCTATGAAAATATGTCTTTTCTTGGGTTTTAGTAATCAGATGCTAGATCCTTGCCTTTTTTGAGTCTTCATATATAGAAGGATTTTTATCAATTACACTAGAGGCCTGCTGCAGGAAATTCATGCACTGGTGGTGGTGGTGTTGGGGGTGTCCCACAGCCCGGCCTGCACCCTCTTGTAGTCCGGTACCCCACGTGGGATGTCCCTCTTGCAGTCTGGGATCCCTTGGGGGATATCCAGGACCCCTCTCTCTTTACTGCCCACTTGCTCGCTGCTCCTTAGGGCTGCTGTGGAGACTGGAGAGGCTCCCGTCGCTGCTGTGCTCGCCAGCCCTGAGCCCAGCTTCTGGCTGAGCAGCGCTCCCCCTGTGGGAACGCACTGACAACCAGGGGGCAGCTCCTGTGCTGAGTGCCTGACACTCCCCCCCGCCCCCCCTCCCCCACCTCCCTCCAGTGCATGTCATAGCGACTGGTCATTCTGCCATTCGGTCGATTTGCATATTAGGCTTTTATTATATAAGATATTTGAATCATGACTTCTTGGGCAGTTATATTTTCACTAGACCCTGGGAACTTGAATTCTAGATACTACACTTGTCTCCAACGTTAGCTTTATGGCAGTGAGGTTCTATTGGAATGAGAAAGAGCAGGCTTGTGTTTTTCAGGGTTGAAGTGTGAATCAGTTTCTTTTGTCTCCTCAGATATAAGCAAAAGTAATTTGACCAAACTACTTTATGCCTTATCTGGTTTATCATTAACGGGTCATCTCTCTTCTGTAGGTTAGCATTGAAGAACGCCTGGGAGCACTGAATATAGAATCAAAAAAAGAAAAGGAGGACCTACAGACAAACAGTTTTCCAGTTCTTCTGGCACAGGGTTTAGAAAGTAATGATTTTGAAATGCTAAATGTAAGTATTATAGCAGTTTTTAATTGAATTAAGATGGTTAATTTTTCTTAGAAATGATTGACATACACATTCACAGAGTGAATAGTCATGTTATATAGCCATTTTAAATTGAACATTTTGTGAGTTTAATCAAATATATATAATTTGGTGGCATTATACAGACAGTCACTAACCTACAAAGGGATTGTATTAAGTTATTTTGAACCTGGAATGCATTTTCTCATAGAAATATTGTTCAGAATTGTTATTAGGATCTTAGGCTTTAGTTCACAAAAGCCTTTGTAGACATAGTATACCCGAATTACAATACTCAGCATTCTAGATCACAATTTATATTTTTTTCTGTAGGAAAATGCGTTCCTGAGTTTTTACTCTGGATTCCAGAAACTTATTTCCCCCTGGCCGTGAGAGGGGGCAGTGAGGTGGAACCTTGGCAATGGGTAGGAGGTTTGGGGAAAAATTCAGGAGGGTTGGGGGTTATGTGATGAAGTATTTAGAGGTAAAAAGTACTAAAAACTTTGTGTAAAGGGAGGCATTTATGATTTCTGTGTTTGTAAGTTGGTGACTGCTTGTATGAAGTTACTTATTTAGGTATTTTTAAATTCCAGAATTTGATACTGGTCTGTAGAGGAAATTTAAGTGTAAAAAATTGGATTTAAGCACTGCTTGATTAGCTGAAAGCAATTTATATTTGCTGAATTCATATATTTTTGGTGACTTAGTGATATTACAGTGCCACGTAGTATAGTTGTGACTTTAATATGTAACTTATGAAGTTTGTATTTGTATGTGTTTTTAAAATATATTTTTATTAATTTCAGAGACAGAAAGGGAGAGAGAGATAGAAACATCAATAATGAGAGAGAATCATCAATTGGCTGCCTCCTGCAGACCCCCGAGTGGGGATCGAGCCCAGAAACCTGGGCATGTGCCCTGACTAGGAATCAAACTGACCTCTTGGTTCATGGGTCTATGCTCAAGCACTGAGCCACACCGGCTGGGTTTTGATTTATATTGTTATTTAAATGGAATATCTTATGTTTATGTCTAAGGTGATTTTGCAAAATGAGAGGGGAAATCAGCATGTCTAAAAAGTTAAAATGACTTTTAAAATAGTTTGGGTGTATATATATTTTGGAAGGTAGATTATAGGTTAGCATGGCATGCACAACTGGTTTTCAGCAAAGGTACCTAAGTTGAGTCAGTGGAGAGAGTAAGTCTTTGAAACTAGTGCTGAATATCCACATGGAACAAAAAGCATCTTGGCTTTTACCTCACACCTTACACAAAAGTCATCAAAAAATAGATCATTGGCATAAATGTAAAACCAAAACCTACAAAACTTCTAGAGGAAAACAGAAAAAAGTCTATGCAAATTTGAGTGGAGAAAGGCTAGTTAAGTGCATTATAAAAAAATCATGAAATGCTAAAGAAATTTGGTCATTTGGACTTCATGAAAATTAAATACTTGCTCATGAAATGACAGTTAGGAGAATGAAAAGGCAAGCCACAGGCTGGGGAAAAATGCAAGTCATATTTGAGAATTTATATCCAGAATATATAAAGAACTCTTAACTTCGTGAGACTTAAATAAAAAATAATTGGTGCCCTAGCTGGTTTGGCTCAGTGGATAGAGTGTTGGCCTGCGGACTGAAGGGTCCCAGGTTCGATTCCGGCCGAGGGTACATGCCTGGGTTGTGGGTTTGATCCCCAGTAGGGGATGTGCAGGAGGCAGCCGATCAATGATTCTCTCTCATCATTGATGTTTCTATCTCTCTCTCTCTCCCTTCCTCTCTTGAAATAAAAAAAAAATAAAAAAATAAAAAAATTGGTAACGGTGTGATCCTTCACGAAAGAGTTCATAA
>NW_005871182.1:155648-176172 GCF_000147115.1 Myotis lucifugus
CAACATATGAATGGATCAACCAATTGCTTATTTAGCAATATAAGAAAAAATGTTATTGATCACCAACATGGGTGAATCTCAAATATAGACTGATAGTAAGAACCCAGACCAAGAAGTAAAGGTACATATTATTGTATGATTTCATTTATATAATAATTCTAGAAAGTACCTACCAATATATAGAGTGCAGGTGCAAGGAGGGATAGAATATAAAGGGGCCCAAGGAGACTTGAGGGTAAAAGAATGTTTACCTTAGAGTTTGTTTCATATGTAAATGTTTATATCAAAGTGATCAAATAGTACACTTTAAGTGCACACTGTTTATTGTGCATCAGGTATATTGTAGTAAGATTGTAAAAGAATAAACAAATTATCAAAATTATCTTAACCATTTGTGGCTATGGTTTTTAGGGTTGTCCTTTATATACATATTATCTGCAGAAATGAATACTAACTTCTGTATCCATTTAATAATTTTGCTTTATTTGGGATAGCTTATTTTTGAAGGTTTTTTAAAAATACATTTTTATTGATTTCAGAAAGGAGGGGAAGGGGTGGAAGAGAGAGAGAGAGAGAGAGAGAGAGAATGAAAGAAACATCAGCGATGAGAGGGAATCTTTGATTGGCTGCCTTCTGCATGCCTGGGAATTGAGCTTACAACCTGGGCCTGTACCCCAACTGGGAATCAAACCTTGACCTCCTGGTCATAATTTAAGGACCAACCACTGAGCCACACTGGCAGAACAAGAAGAAATCTGTTTATTGAAGTAAATGTCCCATAACTGAAGACGGCTTTTCTGATAGCCATAAGATAAAATATTCTTCATTCAGTACTTCCAACCTTTATTTGCTAAAATTCAGTTAGTAGTTTATTGCTTGATTTTAAAAATTATGTTACTGACAGTTTTTTTTTCTGTAGTGTTCTAAGCTTCTGAGTATGCTTATATATCTTTTCTTTTGTCACAGAAAGTACTTCAAACTAGGAATTTAAACCTAATAAAGAGGACTGTGTTAAGGATGCCCCTGCATGCTGTTATTCCATTGTTGCAAGAGGTAACGTTGAGTACTCTGTTCATTTTAAGGTTCTAATGCTAGGAGTTTAAGACTAAATTCCAGTATTTGCAATATGTAAGCAAGCAGAGCATTCACAGTGGATGAAACAATAGATCTTCAAACAATATTTGCCTAATGATTTTGCCTGTATTTTTTATTGAGATATAATTTATATCCCATAAACTTCACCCTTTGAAAATATATAGTTCAGTGTTTTTATTGTATTCACAGGTTGTACAGTTACCACACCAAAAAGAAATCCTGTACCCATTGGTCACTCCCATCCTCATCCCATTTCTGGCAGCCTCCAACCTATTTTCTATCTCTACAGATTTGCCTGTTCTGGACATTCATGCATATAAATGTTAGCCTAGATTTTTATCAGGTCATTATTCTTATTGTGGGAGCATATATTCAGATTCTGTTACATTGGTTGAACGTTTAGGAATTAGGATACTTAGCAGTAATGATTTCCTAACATGATCATTATGTTCATTTGTTTTTGTGGATGTGTGTATCATGGGAATTGATGGAAATTGGCTGTCTCTGAAGTGCTGTTGCTTATACTGTTTTTCTCCCCCTCAGCTTACAAAGAGATTGCAAGGACATCCTAATAGGTAAGATGTTTAAGTGACTTAAATTGCTTTGTTTTTATAAATATTTTGTATCGTTTTTATTTCTTTTAGAAAACGCCTGTGTAGGTTTTTAAATTTTATTATTAGGTCATTTAATGAATTAATCTTATTTAATGATTTGGTGTAAAATTGCCATTTGTAAAACTTAACCTCTGGTAGCTGCTAAGATAAGGCAATCTATATAAAAAGCCAGCGAGTGGAGTGGAATGGCTGGTCGCTATGAAGCTCACTGGGGCCAGTGAACCAGCCGATCGGGGGTGGGGCTGTCCGATCGGGGGTGGGGCTGTCCGGCAAACCTACCGAGGCCCCCCCCCCCCCCCCAGCTGGCCCCGCCCTAAGCCTAACCCAGGCTGGCCCTGCCCCTGATTGGCCCGAACCCCCTCCCCCCACCAACCCTGCCCCCGATTGCTCCCATTACCCCAATAGGGGGCGGGGCCGGGGCCAGCCGGCCAACCTCCTGCAGCCCCTCTCCTTCCCACCCCCGATGGGCCCCCACTACCCTGATCAGCCCGCAGCCCTTCCCCTGACCAGCCCTGCCCCTGATTGACCCGACACACACACACCAATTGGGGATGAGGCCCGCTGGCCAATCACTTGTGGCCCCTACCCCCAGCTGGCCCGGCCGTGATTGAGCCCCGATCCGCCGTCTCCTCCTCCCCGACAGGCCCAGCCCCGATCCGCCCTGATTGGGACAGGGCCAGCCAGACCCCACCTGTGCACGAATTCATGCACTGGGCCTCTAGTATGTTATAACAGACTAAATTTCTGGGTCTTTTTGTTATTAATTTGATGGTTAAATATTTAAACAGGAAGTTGATATTTCAGAGATCCTAAGCTTTACCATAGTATTATCACTGTCTACAATATGCAGTTTTTCTTATCTAAGTTATTGCTAAAGAATTTATTAATTAGGCCCGACTTACACATTTTTGGTCTGTATTTTGTTTTTAATGTTGGTGTGGGAATCTTTTGCTAATTGTACCTGATGATGAGTAGATGATGGGCTCAAATATTATGAACATAAAATACAAAGTCAGTTCAGCTCAGGTTACGTGCCCTGATAGCAGTTAATTATGACATAAATGCTTGAGTTTTATTCTTAAAATATTTTAGAGGAAGGGAATTTTGTCCTGTGTTTCAGTCCATCTTACTTGGTCCTCACTCACAAGAGATTAATATATTACACAGATCTGAAATACTCAGTGAAAGATTGTAAGGACTGTTAAATTCTCAGAGGTTTATTCATATAGTTATTTTTTCACTGGTTTATTCATATAGTTATTTTCTCAGAGCATAGTTTGTAGATCTTCACTTTGCATGAGTTTTTTAATTTTATTACTCATTTGTGTTTAATTTCAAATTAATTTACTTGGATTCTTTCCCTTTTTTTCAGTGCTGTTTTAATGGTTCAGTGGCTAAAATGTGTGTTAACAGTCCATGCATCATACCTATCCACAGTAAGTCTTTTCAGCTACAGTTGCTGAATAGTTGGACTTTGATAAGGATTATAAACTGATGGCTTAACAAAACCACTCTCTCTCCATCTTCAGCCATAAGCTGCTGCTTTTAAGAGATTTTTGTTTTTCCCCAGGTGCAGTGCCATAATAGCACTGTTGTTGCCTTTTATGAATTGGTCTTTTCCCCCTGGATTTAAAAATGACACGTTTAAAGAGAACTTGGAGGAAGTTATATATTGACATGTTAGCCTTCAGGTGTTTTTCTATATCCATAACCTGTTCAGCAAAGTTATCTTTACATCGTATGTATCTTCCCCCTTCCCTCTTAAAAGCTTAGCAGATTTCAAAAGTTTTGTATATGTACTAACATGTCTGCCCTACCTTGTCCCAGGAGTATAAAAGGTAGCTTGTGATTAAAATGACATAAATTAAGCATTCAACATGTGGCATTTTGCTGGGGCTGTTATCAGCTCTTGGTTGTCTGTGCACATGGAAGGGAGGGAGCAATATGTCTTACAGCAGCACCAGAAAAAGCATTATAGGTCACAGTGTGAGATGATGTTGCTAGGCTAGGTCGTAAGCAGCCACACCGCTGGACATGTAAACAGATGGTCATGGTGCGCCGGCTAAATACTCAGGCACATCTAAGCATGACTTGTATGTTTGTTATCTATATTATGTCATAATAATATCCGTTTTTGTTTTTTTTTCTTTAGTTGCCTGACCTGGTACCCCAGCTGGGGACACTATACCAGTTAATGGAAAGCAGAGTAAAAACTTTTCAGAAACTTTCCCACCTTCATGGAAAGCTTATCCTTCTTATCACACAAGTGAGTAAATTCAAGTGTTTTGTGCTAAAACTTTGGATGTGATGGGAATGGAGGGAGGAATAAGGATCATTTACTGGAACATTGAAAACTCCCTATTTCAGTCAGAAATGGCAAATCAGGATCCAGTCTTGAACTTGGAAATGTTATGTATTTTACAGTGAGTAAACTCAGTTGTGCCTATTTTAACTTTCACTGAAAGGTTCTCATTTGAGTTATTAAAACAGTTAGGATGATTGTGGCACTTTGAACCAAAACTACAGGGTATTTAGCCCTAGGCAGTTTGGCTCAGTGGATAGAGCATTGGCCTACGGAGTGAAGGGTCCCAGGTTCACTTCCGGTCGGGGGCATATGCTTGGGTTTCGGGCTCAGTCCTCATTAGTGGGCGTGCAGGAGGCATCCGATCAGTGATTCTCATCATTGATGTTTCCATCTCTCCCCTCCCTTCCTCTCTGAAATCAATAAAAATATATTTTTAAAAAATTACAGGATATTTAAATAGTTAAAAGATTTTGGCACAGGAATAAATTCTGATCATCTTTTTAAAAGATATTTCAACTTTTACAGAGTAATTCTTTCCTTATTGCATTTGATGAATTTGTTTTTTTGCCCTGTATTTGATCTGTGTCATATTGAGGTAATCCATTATGGTCATTGAGGGTGAGTTTACTGTTGGAGAAGGTTCTGTTGTGCTACTTGAGATAAACTTAATTACTCTACTTTTATTAATAATAGCATTTTATTATCTTTCAGGTTACAGCTTCAGAAAAAACAAAGGGAATGACTTCTCCTGAACAGAAGGCAAAATTGGTGTATGAAGAAGGTAAAGCTTGGGGGTATGGGGTAGAGTCTACAATTGGAATATTTAGTTATTGACTCAGTTCTGTTATCTTATTTTGTAAAAATATTAATGTGATTGCGGTCTTGCTTGACACACCTTCTCTAAGAAAATGGGCATGCCTGTGGCAAAAATATGATTAGGTAAGAAAAGGCACAAATATAATAACAAAAAAAAGACATTAGGTATGGGAAGATATTTAAATTTAAATAGAAGAATACTATTTCCCCTCATAAACTACCAGGTACATGAATAAGTTTTGGCCCTATAAAATTTAGGCATCTTTATGAGTCAAGATCAGACAAGGATAGTGAAGAAAATAACATTTTAGACCATCCTCAAATATCCTAGGTAGCAAATTGAGTGTGGAAGTGCTTAAGTAATAATTTAGTCATTACTTAGTAGGATTTATTTAAATATTATAAGGCGATTTAGCATCAAGAAATCTATTAATGGTCCTGACCGGTTTGGCTCAGTGGATATAGCGTCGGCCTGTGGACTGAAGGGTCCCAGGTTCGATTCTGGTCAAGGGCATGTACCTTGGTTGTGGGCACATCCCCAGTTAGGGGGTGTGCAGGAGGCAGCTGATCGATGTTTCTAACTCTCTGTCACTCTCCCTTCCTCTCTGTAAAAAATCAATAAAATATATTTTTTTAAAAAAAAATCTATTAATGTAGTCAACATATTAATAGGTTAACAGGGAACACTATATATTTTAATAGAAGGAATTCAGTTAAATTGAATGTGTCTCATTACTTGGTAAAGTGAACAACCTAGGAATTTAAGGGGATGTCCTTAATTTACATCAAAGTTCAGAAGCTTTTCAGAAAGACAGGAACAAGATACTAATGCACCTTTTACTGCTGCGTGTCCTGCCTAGTACTGGATTGAAAAAATGAATTCTAGAATGTTGAACTTTGCAGTTCTTATCCTTCTCCAATAGAAAATGCAGCAGGATCTGTAATGACACTATTACTAATGAGATATGTAAATAATCAAGTTTACTGGATACCAAGGCCAGAAAAAAGGAAATCTGGTAGTATTATGTCTCAATAATGTATGTTCCAGTCAGAAAATGTATTAGAAAAATAAGATCTCATTCATAGCAATGAAGTACCTAAAAGTACATCTAAAAGTGAAGCAAAACCTTTGTAAGTTATAAAGCATAATTGAAGGACATAAAAGCATATCATGCTGTACATACACAGGACTTACTTATAATTCAAAGTTTGTACCTTTTGACCTTCACTCATTTCCTCCACCCCTCACCTCTGGCAACCACCAGTGTGTTCTATCTGACTTATTTCACTTAGGTTAGTGCCCTCAAGGCCTATCCATGTTGTCACAAATAGCAGGATTTCTTTAAAAAACTTATTTTATGGGTATTCCATTGTATATATGTGCCATATTTTCTTATTTACTCGTTATGGACACGGGTTATTAGCTGTCGTCAATAATGCTGCAGTGAATATGGGGTGTAGATAGCTCTTGTTCCCTTCAGCATATACTCAAGTGGGATTGGTGAATCATATGGTAGTTCTAGTTTTAATTTCTTGAGGAACCTCCATACTGTTTTCTTAGTCGCTGCACCCGTTTACATTTCCATCCATAGTATTATACAAGGCTCCATTTTTTAAAAAACTAAAATTCTTTATTGTTTAAAGTATTACATGTTTTCTTTTCCCCCCATTTGACCTCTACCCAGCCGCTCTCACCCCCCCCCCCCCCCCCCCCACTGTCTTTGTCCATTGGTTATGCATGCGTACAAGTCAAGGCTCCACCCCCCGCCCCGCCCCCCCCCTCCCCCCCCCGCATCCTTAGCTTTGTTTTTTAAGATGGTATTTTGTTAGCATTTTGGTACTTCTTCCTGCTCAATGAAATCTTGATGGAATAATATAATGTGCAATGTGCTTTTATGCAGATGAGAATATTAAATGTTACTACTTAGATGTATCATAGTTGAATATAATATTTCTGAAAGTAAATTCAGGTAACTGATTCTGTTTAGTTTTCAAGGCTCTGCCCTCTGCTTTGATCACAAAATTAAGGCTGCGTTTTTTCCCCTCTTACAGAATCTTCTGAAGAGGAGTCTGATGATGAAATAGATAAAGATTCTGATGTGAGTAATTTGTTCACTGGTACATAAATCTGCTTTTATAACCTTGTACCCTGTAAGAACAAGGCCTTCATGAGCGCTTTCCTTGCTTAATATTTTTTGCCAGGATAATTGGGATGAAGATGAGGAAGAGAAAGAAAGTGAAAAAGAGGAGGAGGTTGATGAAGAGGAGGAAGATGAGGATTCAGAAGAAAAAGATGAAGAAAATGGTGAGGACAGAGATGTGACAAGTGAAAAAGAATTAAATGGAGATTCTGACTTAGATCCTGACAATGAAAGTGAAGAGGAATGAAGACGAAGACAGAAAACAAGCCAGTGGAACTGTATGGACTGGCTCACCTTCCCAGTGCTGAGAGTTCCCTGGGGAGTCTGGCTGAGAGGACGCCAAGGACCGACCGCTGCACATTTCCCAGTTGCTGATGGTGGCTCCCAGGCCCCCAGTCCTGAGCAAGACTTAACTGTGTAAATATGAGTGTTTCATTCAAATGTTAATAAACTTTACACAGTAAATAGACACATTTTCTGCAATGTACTGACATCAGTGTCGAATATATGGTATATTTTTATAATATAATATCCTAGTATGACTTGGTTATACCAAGAATTGGCTTCAGTGAAGATACAGACATTTCCCAGATAGGGTTCAAGACCTGGACTTGTGTGAAGAAGTCAGCTCTTATCTCAGGTTGGTATCTTTCACCAAATCGAGATATGAAGCAGCACGAGGGAAAGGAGTTTTAATTTGATAATTATAAAATATGAAGGGATAACAGAGTGAGTAAAAATGTGATTAAAAAAATGAAATCACCAATGTCCCTAGATTGTCTGTTAACTGTGGTAATCTGATTTGTGTCAGATTGGATATTTGGAGGGCTTCTCTAAAACAACCACTTATTTTTTAAGCTGTCATGTGAAATATTTTTTAAAAACAAAAAATTATGATAATTAAAAAAATTCAAGAGTTAGCCATATTAAGGATTTTTCTTGACTGCAAGTTGGCTGTAAAGAATCATTAGTGTATAGATTTAGAAGTGCTCATTACCTGCAACTTTTAAAAAATTCAGTGATAGCTGCTTTTGAAGAGGTTTTCATTTTTATTTAAATTACTAATGGATCAAAGAACAATTGTTTATTTTTTTCTCTTTGGTTTTAGATATTGATGATAACCTTGTTGGAGTTTTTTTCCAAAGAAAATATTTTTATAATTAAGTAATTTAATGTTTTCCTTTCTTTTCATTACCCACTCTTGGCAGTGTTAGGGTATCTGTTTACCTTTAAAATAATAAATCTGACTCAAGATTTTTTATGTATGTATAAATACGTATTTTGGTGTGCCACAAACGCCTTTTCAAATTAGTGATTTTTTTAAAAACATGCCAGTATTTGTTTAGTGCTCTCTAGGGAACATGCAGATGGAAGCTCACCTCTTAAGGAAGGGCTGGGGAGATGGGTTTAATTTTCCCATCTGTGAATAAGTAAAACAGAGCCATTATCTTTGAGGGACTTTTTAACCATCCATGGTGAGACAGATTTCTATGTTCAACTAATAGCGCCGGAGCAGGAGAAGTATCTTGGGAAAGTAAGTTTGAGCCAGCTACTGTTATAATGTACAGTTATATTTGTCTATAAATGGAGCCGTTTATGGGAATTTAATACCATTCTCTTTGTAAAGTGAATAAATATTCATCTTTATCCATTGCTTGTCTTGTGATATATGCAGAGAAATGGCCACACATTTGGCCTTGTGGCATAAAAGTTTTAAAAGCAATCTTACTCCACTAGCATTAATAGGTAAATGCTTTCAATGCTTGTTGGATAACATTTGTAATGAAGTGAAAGAACCAGGAACTCTGTTGTAATCTAGTGATTGCTTCTTGACGCAGCCCCACGCAGCTGGGTCGCCTGGCACAGCTCGCTGCTGGCTGACCTTCCAGGATCCTGTGCTTTTATAGTTTCTGTTTTGTGCTCTGAGTCAGATTTCCCTGCACCTGGCTATCTAAAGAGGCATCTAATAACTGCTTACTAATTATTTTTTTTAATTGATTTCAGAGAGGAAGGGAAAGGAAGAGAGAGAGAGAGAGAAACATCAATGATGAGAACATGCCCCCAACTGGGGATCTAGCCTGCAACCTGAGCATGTGCCCTGACTGGGAATTGAACTGTAACCTCTTGATTCATAGGTCAACGCTCAACCACTGAGCCACACCACCCGGGCACTAATTATTTTTGGTTTAGATGAATCCGGAGTTAAATTATGTTTGTTACAGGGTATTTTTCATTGTGTTTTTCTGCTCCTAATCTAGCCAAAAAAGTTTTACGTGTGGTGGTGTCTTTTGTGATTTGATTTTTCTTTCCACCTTTTGATTTTGAAAAATTAACCATTCGTGATCAAATGAAGGGTCACACACTGTATTTGGTTGTCATCGCTCCAACAGGACAGTTACTGTGGGTGGGTCTCCTCTGCAGCACTTAGGACGGCTGGTTAGGGTCCCTTCTAATAATTTAGGGGGCAGCTTGCTCCTGACCATGGGTACCACCACAATATGGTTACATCTGTGAAACAAACTGGCTGTTTTCAGCCAATCTGGTTCATCTCAACCTAGCCACGTCTGCCCCTCCTTTTTTTCATCGTGGTAAACTATATATGAACTGTACCCTTCTAGCCACTTTTGAGTGTACATTTCTGTGGCATTAAGTACATTTACATGGCTGTGCAACTGGCAAAGTCTCTTAAGTGGTGATTTTTGTGATAGGATCAGGTCCAGGAGGTGAAAGGTTGAACATGAATAGTCAGTCTGTTGCAGAGAGACCAAATTTGAGGCCAGAAGCGCCGATTCTGAGCCTATACTGCAGCATGGCAATGAAACACCTACTTGATTTATTTTTTCCTTTGGTCCGTAACAGGAGAATAACGGTAATGCTGTCTGACACAAGGATGCTGGGAGAATCAAATGGGACAATGTCTGGGGACACTGAACCCCAAAGTGCAGCACAGGGCAAAAGGGGTTCTTTATAGAACCATGAATTGTTAGACATTTTTCCAATATGGGAGGGGAGGATGGGGCCCAAGTTTCTTATGGAAACTCCCTATGGTCTCTGGCACTTTTAAGAAATTGAAACAGAGCCTATGGGTAAACAGTCCTTTTCCACAAGTGAAAAATGAATTAAATATTTCCCCCTTTTCTTTAATGTATTTTTTAATCTATTGTTTTAAAAGTAAAGATGTTGCTGGTGGGAATGCAGATTGGTGCAGCATTAAGTCCCAAAATTAAAAATGGAACTTGCGTTTGACCCTGTAATCCCACTTCTGGAAATATATCCTAAAAACACCAATCAGAAAGAATATATGCACCTCTATGTTCATAGCAGCGTTATTTACAATAGCTAAGATTTGGAAACAGCCCAAGTTACCCACCTGTAGATGAATGGATAAAAAAGCGGTGGGAAAGCTACACTGGAATACTTTGCAGCTGTGAAAAAGGGATCTTTTACCCTTTGGGACAGCATGGATGGACCTGGAAAATATTATGCTAAGTGAAATAAGCCAAAGTGAGAAAGACAAATATCACATGATCTCACTTACTTGTGGAATCTAATGAACAAAATGAATTGACAACAAAATAAGACCCAAAGCATGGAGGCATGAAACAAACTGACATACCTCGATGTGGGGTTGCGGGGACAAGAAGAGATAAACCCAAGAACTTACATGCATAGCCCATGGACATGGGCAGTAGGGTAGTGAAGACCTGTGGGGGGTGGGTCGGTGCTGGGAGGAGAAGGGTAAATGGGGGGAGGGATGGGAGCTATCTGTAATACTATCAGCAACCAAAGAGCATAAAGAAGGAACATAAAGTCAAACATTTGTAATGTTTTCTTGTGTCTCCTTTTAATCTTTTTGCATGTGTGCACACACATTTTTTTTTTACGAAATTTGGATCATATGTTTTAAACGTCACATCATATATAGTTAATTATCTTTTGAAATAATGTTGCTTGTGGCTATTAGTATTCCACTTGTGTTACACTTTAACTAAATGTTCTGTAATAATTTGTTAGACGTAATGCTACAATGAACATTCTTGCATTTTATATGTTTCTTTGAAGGTACTCTTGTGAGATATTCCTAGGAGGGATGTTACTAAAATGCAAGAATATTCTCTCAGACTTAAAAAATTTGCCCAAATTCTTTCCCAGAAAGGTTGCATAGATGTTAAGCCCACAAGCCGTGCTTGTGTTTCCATCTCATCATGAGACTCAGTTCGCCTGCTGTTTTCATTGCCACTTGTGTTTCTTTAAAGCAGTGGTTCTCAACCTTCCTAATGCCGCGACCCTTTAATACAGTTCCTCATGTTGTGGTGACCCCAATTTCATTGTTACATATTGAACATAAAGCATAGTGATGAATCACAAAAACAATATGTAATTATATATGTGTTTTTCGATGGTCTTAGGCGACCCCTGTGAAAGGGTCGTTCGACCCCCAAAGGGGTCGCGACCCACAGGTTGAGAACCGCTGCTTTGCGGGTTCAGGTCCTTGTCTGTGCTTAAAGGGATTGTCTTATTTACCTGTAAAAGCTTTTCATATATTAAAGATATTCCTTGCCAAACATGCTACAAACATTTTCTCCAACTTGTCCTTTAATTTTTTTTCTTGATGCTATTTTTTAAAATAGTTTTCTTGTTTTTAAGCTTAAAAACTTTCTCCTTGTATTTTGTTCTAGTCATGTTATATCTTTAATTTTTTTAAAAAAAATTTACCTCTCTAGTAACTGGTTGTTATTTGTCAATGCGCTGGTTATGAAATAAAGTGGGTTGCAACCACCATTTTTCAAAGTAGAGAGGTAATTAATATGGAAAATACTAGTGCATTGCATGTAGTTAAGGGTAATTGCTTTAGAGGGGTTTATATACGCGAGGGTGCAATGTAAAAGGTGTTCTGTGGGTAAGACATTTGAAAGCTGCTGCTCTAATGCATGTGGAATTCTGTGTGTCAGTGCGTCAGTGAGGCGAGGCGCTCGGGGTGCTTTCTCTCCCCCCACCCCTGTACCAGTTTTCTGCACACGGTTGAATACTGCTTGCTGTGGACTGAATTTGTATTCTCCCCAAATTCATTTGTCAAAACCCTAATCCCCAACGTGATGGTGTTTGAAGTGGGGGCCTTCGGGAGCCCTCCTGGTAGGATTATGGTCATTATAAGAAGAGGTGAGAGGGCTTGCTTCCTCTGCTCTCTGCAGAGGGAGGGGCATCGAGAAGATGGCCATCTGCAAACTCAGCAGGTTCTCCCGGGGACCAGCTCTGCGGGCACCTTGATCTGGACTCTCAGCTTGGAGAACTAGGAAGAAGTGCCTGTTGTCTGAGCCACCCAGTGTGGGAATTGGTTACAGGAAACGGGTATAACGGATTTACTGCCCTGGGGGCTTGCTTTGTCATACGGCAGGTGTGTTTCAGCTTTTCATCCCAGTCCACTGATCTCTTCTTGTGCCAGTGCGTTAGTTTGAACTATTGTAGCTTTATAATTCATTTTTTATTGTTGGTAACTTTATATCTCTTTGACATATTTTCCTAAACATATCTTTGCCTTTTTAATTGTCCATATTATTAAGTAAAGGTTCTTTGGTTGTAAGAAACAAAAACTTAACTAGAGGCAGCATAAGCAAAAATAAATGTATTGTAATTTCAAAGAATCTCAGTACAGAAGGGAACAGCTGGGCCTCAGGAAGGATTGCGAGGAGGTGGGGGAAAACCATAGGACCTTGGTACGGTCCCTTAGCTGTTGTCCTGCTGCCCCGTAGTTCTCCCTGTCTTTTGCTGCCCCCCAGTCCTACAATCCAGCCACCTGCTGATTTTCGGGGAAGGTGGGTATTCTCTGCCTCTCTGGTCCACTCTCCTCCCTTCTCCATCTGCTCTATGCACGGGAAGGCTGAGTTTCACACACTGCGCCAGCCCGGCTCTTTTGCCCGGCTTCTGGTGGGACCAGCCAGTGCGAGGTCCTGGCAAGGACTTGACGGGTGGGAGGGGAGGAGGTCAGGGTATTTACTGCCCTGGTGAGCTCCGCTGTCCCCACTTGTGCCCTGACCCCAGCGGGAGCCCAGTAACAATCCCCTTTGCTCTTTTGTGGCTCTAGTTTAAAGGTTGCTGTCCATTCTCGTCTGCCCCAGAAGGCCTCGCCCTCCCCACGCCTTAAGAAGGCTATGGAGCCCACAGCTGCCTTGTCTGAGTGTGTGCTGCTACCTGCAGGAGCCGGAGCCAGTTCCTGCTGCCCATCCTGGGAGACGGCGGCTGCATCTTGGTCCAGGTGCCCACCACATCCCACCACCCATGCTTGGGGCGGCGCCACGCCACACTGGTGACTTAGTTTGCCCCTGCGAAGAGTCCGCCTTCCTGCCAGAACCCAGGTTCGTGGTGAGCTGAGCGGGTGTCAACCTCACAGCTTAAGCATTTGAAAAATACCTCTTTTTTTAAGTGTGGTAAAATATGCATAACACAAATTTACCATTTTAACCATTTTTTAAGTTTTCGGTTCAGTGGCATTAAGTTTATTTACATTGTTGTGCCACCATCACCACCATCTCCATAACCTTTTCATCCTCTCAAATTGAAACTGTCCCCATGAAATACTAACTCCCCACTGTCCCCTCCCCCAGCCCCTGACAACCACTTTTCTCCTTTCTATGAATTTGGTTAGACACCGCATTAAGAAATAAATTAGAATTAGACAAGTAAACACAGAAATGCTTTCTTGTAAGAAAGGATGAGAACATGACATTGGCCTGGGCCTTGTAGGAAGCAACGACTACAATCAGCTGCTGACAGATGCTTAACAGGTGCATCTAGAAACTAGCAACTCAGAGCTGAAGTTCTTGATTCAGTTAAGTGTGGGAGACTGTCTAGTTTTGAGATACTAAAATGGGTTTTGATGAACGTAGAGGCTACAGCCCATTTTTCTCAAGTGTCCCCAAATCCTCTCTCCCTCGTCAGACATCCTGCGTGTGGAGTTCAGATCGCACGCGGGGGTTGCTCACTGCGCTTGTTCTGATTGGCTGAATTGGGTGGCTGCTATCATGACGTTTTCTCCCCTGCTCACCACGCCTAGCCAGATCGCCCAGTTACTTTTTTGGGTTAGGACAGTGTCAATATAAAAAACAACCGCTAGGTGCCAGCCTTGCTTTGTGCAAATTTCTTCTGATCCTGGATCAGGCCTCTGGAGGAAAGCTGCTAGTTGTGACCGCTTCCTGTGTAACACATGCTGGATTGATTGCTGCCTTATTGTGGTTTAACTCATGCCCCTATCCCTCTATGTGCTGTCATCTGGACTGTTATATGTCGGTACTATCCAACAGACCATTCTGTGATGACGAAAATGTTCTCTGATGCCCAGTATGGTAGTCACTAGCCACGCGTGGGCATTGAGCCCTTAAAAGTTAGCCAATGTGGCTGAGTAAATGAATTTTAAATTATATTTTCATTCATTAATTTACGTTAAATGTGGCTATGGTATGGAGCAGCACAAATCTTAAGGCTTGATTAGATTTAGGTGTAATAGTTTTGACATGAGATCTTGTCATGATGTATATACTTCATATTGTAACACACCAGGAGGTGAGATAATGAAACATTGTCTCATTGTTAGCGATGCTGGTAAAAAAAAAACAAAAAGCCTTTACTGGGTATAATTTACAATTAATAAAAGCATACATTTTATATGTATAGCTCAATGGGTTCCAACAAATGTTTATGCCTGTATAACCATGATATAATCCAGGTATAGGAAATTTCCATCACCCCAAAAGGTTTCCTGTGCCTCTTCCCAGGAAATCCCCAATATCCCCAATATCCCTCTTCCCACAGTCTGTGGCAACCACTGATATGCTTTCTGTCACTATAGAATATATGTCTTTCCAAGAGCTTCATATAAATACAATCATATACATACACTCTTTTGATTCTGAGTTTCCATGAAGGCAACTCAACATGCTGTTTTTGAGATTCGGTGCTGTTGTTGCATGTATCTAAGGTTATTTTGTTGTTGTTGTTGTTGTTGCCAACTGGTATTCCATTGTATGGATATGCTACAACTTATTTGTTCCCCTGTTGATGGAGATTTGGGTTGTTTCCAGCTGACCTTTTCCTCTAAGCACTGCTTTAGCTGCACCCTGCAAATTTTATAGGCTGTGTTTTTGTTTTCATTCAGTACAAAACATTCCCCATTTTTCTTTTGTGTGTTCTCCTTTGACGCATGGATTATTTAGAAGCATGATTTTTAATTTCCAAATATTTGGGGATTTCCCAAAGAGCTTTCTGTTAATAATTTCTGATTTAATTCTGTTGTGGTAAGAGAACATCCTCTGTATGACTTAATTCTTTTTTTTTTTTTTTAACAATATATTTTATTGATTTTTTACAGAGAGGAAGGGAGAGGGATAGAGAGTTAGAAACATCAATGAGAGAGAAACATCGATCTGCTGCCTCCTGCACACCTCCTACTGGGGATGTGCCCGCAACCAAGGTACATGCCCTTGACCGGAATTGAACCTGGGACCTTTCAGTCCGCAGGCCGATTCTCTATCCACTGAGCCAAACCGGTTAGGGCGACTTAATTCTTTATATTTACCGAGACTTTTTTTAGGACCTGGTATATGATATATCTTGGTGAATGTTTCTCATGCCTTCCCCTCCCCCTCCCCTCCCATTCCCTGTCCCCCTTATAGCGGATTGATTCTGGGATGTGGGGGAAATGGGCCATGCAGTCCCCCGCATAGGTGGGTCCTATGTTTCACTCCAGCTACATTCTGGAATCATGCCGTTGGCCAGACCTATCCCAGGACCAGGGCCACCTCCAGCCCAGCCCTTCCCCACTTCTGTTTTGTGAAACAAATGTAAACGCAAAAAACATGCACCTGTCAGGGTGTCGCCATCACTCAGCTCCCGAGCACAGCCTGTGCTCTCTGCATTTCTAGCATCTGGCACAGAGTGGCACAGGCAGCTTCGGGAAATGCTTTATGTTTGACACTCAGCAGGGACAGGATGTGAGTGAGGGGAGCAAGCAGAGACACTGCCGGGGGACAGGCAGGCGGGGTTGGAGGGGCTTGTCGGCCGAGGTGCTGAGTGCGACCCTTATCCCAAAGACACCGGGAGCCGCTGGCTGGGCAGTGACCATCGGGTCTCAGTTTTAGAAGCTCCGACTCTGGGGCTGTGATGCGAGGGAGGGTTTGGGAGGTGATGCACATGCGCCCTCTGCCAGGTGGAGCTGAGGGACATCAAGGCCGACCTTATCCTGTCCCCACCTGAACTTGGACAGGGGTTACCGTCCCAGGCCTCAGTGTTCCCACCTGTAAACGCAGGTATCTCCATACCTAGCTCTCGGGGGCCGACACAAAGCTCAGGGAGTCTCTTGCTGCCCCTCGCCGCCGCCAGGCCTCCTGGTTGGAGGAAGCACCTCCTTGCTGGGCCTCGGGTGGAGCCTTCATTAGTTCCCTGCAGCCAGCCGGCCAGCTTGCGGCCCAGGGGCCTGGAGTGGAGCGCCTCCTGGTGGAGCCCCGTGCGTCTGTGGTTCTGGCTCCAGGCCAGGGCCCGCCCTGGGACCTTGTTCTCACTTCCCATTGGCTGCTCGCCTTGGCCCTCCTGGAGCTTGATTAATGAAAGCTGCTCCCTCCCGGGCGGCCCGCCCTGGGTGGTATCTCAGAGAAGAGGAGAGAAGCCCAGGAGGTGCTGGGAAGGCCGGAGCGGGTTCGGCCAGCGAGTGTCGGAGTGTCGGCCCGGCCTCCTGGATGTGTGGCTAGCCTTCAGCCAGCTCTCCCTGCTCTGTATTTCTTACGCCTGCCAATTCCTCTGCAAAGAACATGGGCGGGGGTGGGGGTGGGGGTTGGGGGTAGGGGTGGGGGTGGGGGGGTTGGGGGGGGGCAAGGAGAAGAGGGTTGGCCTGGAAAAAAGTCTGTGTGTCTTTGGCCAAGTGGTTCTCTGCAAGGCTGCTTAGCATTGGTGAGGTCCCTGTGCCCTTGGATGATGAGGACTAGAAGGGGGTAGGGTAAGGAGTGGGAACAGTTATTTGAGGGGAGACGCCAGCCTAGGTATATGTGTCTGAGGGCTGGGCTCAATGAGGCAGCACATGTGGGCTGCCAGGGTGCACATTTCCCACGAGCTGGGGCTGTGGAATGTGGTTGTGGAGGAGGCCACAGGCTTCCTGCTATCCAAGTATTTTCGGGGAAAGGCGCTAGCAGTGATGGAGGACCTGCTACGGGCTAGACATACTCACCAGCCTGTTACAGGCCCCATGTAGTCCTTACAGCAGCCCTATCAGGTCAGTGCCATTGTCACCCCGTTTTATAGATGATGAAACTGGGGCTGAGAAAGGTTAAGCAGTGGCCAGAGGTCACAAAGCTGGACGAAGCAGGATCAGGATTCAAACCCAGCTCTGCCTGCTGCTAAGGCCTGGATGCTCACGCTGCCTGCCCTCTGCCTCCAGCAGCAGCTGAGAGATGACCCAGAATTGGGCCCAGAACTGTAGCCAAGCCAGGGGTTCACGGCGACAGCCTCCCTGCCCCAAGCCTGCCATGCACGCCCTTGCTGCGGACACCATGCAGCGGGGCCCAGCTGGCTCTCGCTGGTGGCCCCACAGGACAGGCTGGCCCCTGGGAGTACCCAGTGCCCGGGTGAGCCCCAGAGGAGCTGAGGCCAAGGGGAACCGTCTCCTGGCTCCCTCTCTCCTCCATGCCAGGAGCTGTGGGCTCCTTCTGAGCAGTGGTTGCTATGCAGCCTTGTTTATTCAAAGAGAGCCTGGCAGAGAGCAGGAGCGGCCAGCAGCAGGGCCGGCGGCTCCCCCAGCACCTGCCCAGAAGGAGGCCCCCAGCCCCGGGCTGGAAGCTGGGCGGGGGCCAGGGCATCCAGGCGCAGGGCCACCCTGTCCTTGCCTTTCTGGACCCACCAGCAGCAGCGCCTGTGGACAGACCATGGAACCTGGATTCCTCCGGTGACACGGGTCTGGCCTCTGGACGGAGCAGTGAGAGGTGATGTGCCCACCGCTGTTTGTAGGGGGAGGGGCGGGGAGGTGGATGGGGCACCTGAAGGCCTTGGAGGGGCATCAGGGACCTGCTCTGGGGAAGGACAAAGGGGGGTGAGAGGAAAGGCCCCATCAGGAAACGGGGCTGTGTGACTGTGTGACTGTGGGGCGGTCCCTTCCTCTCGGCCTTCCAGCTCAGCTCCGGGGGAGGGGGTGGGAGCCAAGGAAGGAGGGGCTGCCCCCACCCCAGCCACCCCAGCTGTGCCCTCTGTCAGAGCTGTTTGGGGGTAAATGCAGCACAGGCCCCACCAGCCCAGGCTCCCTGCTAGTGCCAAGGGCTGTGGTGCCGGTGGTGATGGGGCGTCAGTGCGGCAGGCTCTGCGCTCAGGGCACGGGTAGGGGGCTGGGGGTGGGACGCCCAGGTAAAGCGCAGGCCTTGGAGGGACTCTGCTCTGGGTGGGATTCCCACCCCCCTCTTCCTGGCTGTGTGGGCTTCGGCTCTTCATTTGGAGCCTCAGTCTCCTGACCTGTACAGTGGGGATTAAGTAGCCCCCCTGGCAGCTGCTTGGGATGGAGACGGGAAGGAGGGCAGCCGTGTGTCGGCCCCTGTGCCGGGCGGAAGCTGCTTTTGTTGATGCCGTTGTTATTTCGGGGATGATCGTGTGCCTTTCCACGGCAGATCTCGGGCTCTGGAACAAGGACTCTGGGGGCCCCTTCTTCAGGACAAGGGCCCCCGTGGCTGGGCCCCCAGGGCTGGCATTTCCTCTGGGGCACCGAGGGGACTGAATGTGCTGTGCCCTGTTGGTGCATCGCTGAGGCGGGTCGTAGAGCATGGCGGTGCCCAGCCCCAGCGGGGTGTGCAGGCCCCACACTGCTGTCCACCCGCCCTGGCCCCTGGCGGGTGGGGGGCCTGCAGCCTCCTGGCCGGCTCCCAGGGCCGGTCCCTCTCAGCCCCCAGAGGGAGCCGTGGCTGCAGGGATCTGAGGAAGGGGAATGTAGGGGAGCAAGTAATGGGAGCGGAGCTGAGCTCGGACGGACCTGCCTCTGAAGGCCGCCCATTGCCCCCAGGGCACCTCAGTGGCCCCAGACCCTGCTCCCCAGCCTGCATGCTTGGAACTTTATTATTTGTTTTAGGCTCGACTTCTTACAGACAGAAGAATGTATAAAACTCACAGTTTAAGGAAGCATTATGCAGTGGAAGTCTGTGTAGCCACCACCACCCAGGTCTAGAGAGAGACACTTGTCACCCTTTGAACTTGACATGAACAGAACCACACTCTACAGTCTCTGGTGTCCGGCTCCTCTCACTGAGCACTGCGCCGGGAGTCGTCGCGGTGTTGAGTAGAGAGGTGGCTTGCTCAGTGTCATTGCTGTGGCGTAGTCCATGGCGTGAGTCACCGCGATCTATTTTCCTGTTGGGCGTTGGGATTACTTTTAGTTTCTGACTGTTATCAGGGGAGCTGCAATGAACATTCTCGAACTTCCTTCTTGGTTCACCTGCGCATGGTTTTCTCTGGGACAGACAGCTGGGAGCGGACTTGCTGGGCATAGGGCTTGCGTGTCTTTAACTTTATTATGAAGCCAGACCGCTTTCCCCAGTGGTTGCGCCCGCTTGCACCTCGCCAGCCGTGTGTGAGAGCCATTCTGCTCTGCGTGCCGCCAGCACCTGGCATCGCCTGCAATCTTAACGTTTGCCAATCTTGGCAGATGGGTGGTGGCACCTCGTTCTGTTGAATTTGTATTTCCCCGGTTCCCAGGAGGCCAAGTACATGCCTGCGCTCGCCTTCCTCCCTCCCTCTTCCCCTTTCCTTTGCGTGCCCCTCCTGTCTCCTCTCTCTCAGCCCTTGGTCCTCAGTTTCCTAACCTCCACTCTTCTCTGCTTTCCCACCCTCATCCCTCCCTCCTCTCACCTCCTTGGGATGCAGATCACTCATCCACGTAACTTCTCCGTCACTGGTGCTTGAGCTGCAGGCCGGGCGCCAGGCAGCCACCGGGAAGTCCGAGATGCCACGGCCTCTGCTTCTCGGCCTCTGGTTCCTGCTTCACTCCCATCCCTTCCTGGGCCTTGGGTTGCCCTTCAATAAAATTAGGGCAGAAAAAAGCTCCTCTGCAAAAGCCGTCCCGCTTTCCCGGGCAAGCCTGGCGCCCCGGCGAGGCCCGAGTGCAGTTGCAGCTCTTGGTCAGTGTCAGCGGCTTTCTCAGGGGCCGTGGAAAAGGTCTGCCGTCCTTTGAGCGTCTGGCAAGGAGAGGAGCCCTTCCCGGAAGGGACAGCCGCTTCCATGCGAGGCTTGGTCAGCACAACTGTGCCGAGACTCGGTGCTGAGACTCGGGTCGGAAAAGATGTTTGGGTTCTTCCCAGTCGCTCTGGTACCTGTACGTGGCCCCGGATGCAGGGCAGAGGTGGCGCTCCGTGGCTGGGCAGGGCTCCCCGCCACCACCCCCCCACGCTCTGGGTCGTGTGGTCTTCGTGCCCCTTGTTTCACTTGGTTCCCTTTTCAACCTTCAATCCTTATTTGGTATATTGCTTAGTCCCGTCCAATTTTTTAAGAAAAGAATTTATAATTATGAATTAGATTTGTAAGCTTAGGCGGGACTCTAA
>NW_005871182.1:176272-197847 GCF_000147115.1 Myotis lucifugus
CTGTGATCTGGCTCTAGGACCACTCAGCCCCCGATGGTGGGAATCTCTGGGTGGGCAGCAGGCTAGGCCCTGGCCAGCAGCTGGGCAGTTTCGGGCAGGATCGGACACCATGGCCCCCGGGCTCACTGAGAGCCCGAGTCCTTGGGACGCACTGTCGTGGTCGGAGGCACCGGGTCTGAGGTGACCGTTTGGGGAGGCCCTGGGGCGTTTGGAGAAGGAAGCTTTCCTCCCAGCCCAGCTGAGGGGGCCAGTGGATGCTGCCTGCAGGGGTGTGGCCCCGGGACAGGTTCTTACAGCCTCTCCAGCCTCAGACTGGCTGACCGCTGAGGTCAGTGCAGCTCAAAGTTTAGTGCCTGGGCCGGTGGCAGGGGAGAGGGCATTGCAGCCACAGTGGGCGTGTCTCCGAGCCGGTTAGGGCCCAGGAGAGGACACTGTGGGGGAGGGGAGGCTCCCTGTGCTCTGCCTCCTGGGGCCTGAGGAGGGGGGCTGGGGTGCCCCCACAGGGGGGCTGGTGGATGGTTATCCGTCTCCTGGTTTTGGGAGGGGGCGGCTCTTGGACTGCCCGCTCCAGGAGTGGGTGAGTCTTTCTCTGGAAGAAGGGGGAAACCAGGCTAAAAAACAGGGGCTTCTGGCTGGGGCTGGTGGGAAAAGGAATGGAATTGTCTGTCTTTTCTGGGGTCAGAACACACCATGTTCCCAACCTCCCTGATGGCCCAAGTCCAGCTCTCCAGCTCAGCAGCGCTACCTCCCACTTCACGGGCAAGATCAGGCCTTTGCTGCCTCCCCCAGGCTGCCCTCCTCCAGGCTGAGGCCTGTGCCTGAGCCCGCCAGGCACCCCTGCCTGTGCCCGTGCCCTGTGCTCGCCAGGCACCCCTGCCCGTGCCCGTGCCCTGCGCCCGTCCAGTGACCCCGGGACCCTGCTCCGCCCGTTCCCCTCCCTCCTCCACATGGTCAGCCTTCCCCTCTCCTGGCTCTTTCTCTCCTCCTGTGAATATGCTCTGTAATTCCCATCCTTAAAAACCCCCGGAGAACAAACAGCAAACAACACAAACTTCACCACTCCCCCTCCTCGGCCCCCAGTCTCTCCTCCCTTTCTCACCCGGCATTTCCAGAGGGGTCTCCACTTCCTGTCTCCACTTCCTGACCGTCCACACGGTGCCTCCGTCCCCACATGCACAGAAATTGCTCCACTGACCGGGCTGATTCCCAAACCGTCACAGCCAATGGGCTCTTTTCTTCCCAGTCCTTTCCCCGCCCGACCTCTTTGCTGGGCCGACACTGTCCTCTCTCGGCTTCACTGGCACCCACGCCCGGCTCCCGCCTGTCCTGGCTGTGGGCACTCTCTCTTGGCCAGGTCTTCTCACAGACGGCGTTTGCTCTCATGGCTTCCATCGCTGTCTGGTTATCGGGGATTCCAAGCCTGTGGCTCTAGCCCAGTTCTCCCTCCCCCGAGCCTCAGACCAGCTGGGTGCCCTGGAGAAGCCACACCAGGACTCAGGTCTCCTCCCCTGCTCACCGCCCCATCCTCCAGCCCCTCAGGCCAGAACCTTCCACTCACACAAGTCCCCCATCTAATCAGTCTCCAGATCCTGTTCTCTTACCTCCTAACTACTTCTCAGACCTGCCCCTCCCCACGTGCCCTGCCTCTGCCCCGAATCACACTCTGATCCTCTCTCCAGAATTATTCCCACGGCCTCCGCCCTGCCCACCCAACCTGTCCTCCACCTGCAGCTGCTGGGGGCTTGTTCTTGCAGCAATACCCATGCCACTGGGTCATGATGACTGGGCTTGGAAGGAAGAGGGGGCCAGACTCAGTGCTAAGCGGCCTTTGTATTTTATTGAACACACTCTTGAAGTGGCATTGGTGTTATCTCCATTGTTGTAGCTAAAGAAAAACGGGGCTCAGAGAGGGTCGGTAACATGCCTGGGGTCACACAGCTCACCAGTCCTGAAATTTAGTCTCATTCACCCGTATCAGTACCTCGCTTATGGTTGAATGAGTGAGTGATAGACTGGACCCAGGAGGTCAGAGGTCAATAGGTCACCTGAGAACATCAAGCATTTCCCTGGAGGTCTATGGGATGGGGGCCTCCTGTTGGGGGGAGGGGACTGGTGTGTGCATGGTAAGCCAAGGGCTGGCTGGAGGCAGCCTGGGTACAGGAAGGGGTGATATTCAGTCGGAACGTTGCCAGAGACGAGTGGCAAATCGGGGTTAAGTCACGTAATTTCTCTGTGCCTAGTCCAGGGTCTGGGCTTGTGGTGTCAACGTTTCAGTCCTAACGTTTTGTCAACCGCACCCCCCTTCCCTAGGAAGTCCCTCCCGGGTCCCACCCGAGGGCTCTGCATGGAACGCCACTCAGATGATGACGTTCCTTTCCTTGAAACGTCTCTAGCGGCCCCTTTGCCTGCAGAACAGGCCCGGCCGCTCCGATGGAGCATCCCAGGTCTCCCTCCTGGCCCTCGTCACCTTCCCAGACGGGGCCTTCGTGCCTTTGCTCAGACTGCCGCCTCAGCTGGAACGCTCTCCCCTCTCCCCTCCCCGTCTAGGTCCCGCTCTCCCCAGCCCAGCGAGGATGCTGCTTTTCTGTGGAGGGCCTCCCGTGCCTGGTCAGACAGCACTGCTGGTCCCCTGGGTGCCCACCTCTGCCCAGGGCTGAGGGCGTTCTGCCGGATGCAGTGAGCGCTCGCTCGGCGGCACAGAGTCAAGGGTAGAACTGCAGGAGGCCAGGGTCCGTCCGGTTTGCCCCTCTTCCTCTACAGATACGTCTGTCTCCTCCTTATGAGTATTGCTGTGTCACCTGGGTCTGTCCTGCAGGAATGGAGGACTGGCCTGTCTTCACTCTTAAGATAGCAGGGTGGGCCTGTGTGAGCATGTGTGTGGGGGACAGAGGAGGGGGAGTGCAGAGCTGACATTATTGAGCAACTCCATGGTCCTGAATTATTTTCATACATGACTCTATTTAATCCTAACAGGAAGAGGGGCAAGGGCGGGTCCCCAACCCCCCCAACCCACTGTCGGACCCCAAAGCCCAAGTTCTAGGAGTCCTGGGAGGCGTTCTGGAGCATTCTGGGCCTTGGGGTGTGGGATGGGAGGGGTGCCTAGCTCTGAGCCTCTCTTCAGAGGGTATTTCCATGGGGCACATATTTTGGGCTCAAGAACTCGGTTCATTAGCTCTGCTGACTTTTCCCCCCTCCTTTCCTCTGCTCACCTTGATGTGGGCACTTAGTTCCCACCGGACAGGCGAGGAGGTGAGCGCTCTGACTTCCTGGAACCCACATCTCTGGGTCTCTGCAAGGAGAAGTGGGCAGTGACACGCCCACACGAAGAGCAGCTACCAGGCAGCAGCCCTGGGCGGGGAGGGGGTGGTGCTGGGCAGGTGGGGCTGTGTCTCAAAGCCCGGGCCTTTCTCCTCCCTGCCTCCCTGCCTCCCTGCCCTCCCTGCTCTCCCTGCCCTCCCTGCTCTCCCTGCCCTCCCTGCCTCCCTGCCTCCCTGCCCTCCCTGCCTCCCTGCCGTCCCTGCCCTCTCTGCTCTCTCTGCTCTGACCCTTCCTGGGATGATCCTGGGCCAGTCCGAGCTTTTGTTTCCTTTCTAGCCTTTGTGTCCTTTCTGTCACCTTTTTCATTCCTGTGGTGCTGGTCACCATGGGACCTCTGTGGTCATAGCTTCGTGGAAGGAATCGACAAGGTTCAGTTCCCGGAGCTGGAAGCCTGAGGCCGAGGGTGGAGGGTCCAGCCAGCCTGGGCAGTCCAGGGCAGCAGGGAGTGAGGACAGAACCCTGGCCCCCAGAACCTGAGACTGTTGCCCTTCAGGCCAGAGCCTGGCTCGCCCAATAGGGGACAGCCCCTGCGTGGCGCCCAGAGAGCGCTGGGTGCCAATGGGGGCTTAGTGACTGTCCTAGGGGTCAGGCGCTAAGGGCTGTCCCCGCTAACCCCCAAGCTGTGTCTGATTCTGGGCTGGAATTTGTGATTCTAGTTTTTATAGTTTGGATACGCTTCTCTAAGTCCCACCAGGTCCTGGCCCAAGTGGCTTCCTGGGAGGTGCCATCATTGCTCTCACATAAGACATAGAGATAGCTGTTTGTCTATGCACAGCTGTAGCCACCTCCCCTGGGCTGGTGCCTAGGAGACCCTGAGGGCCCGAGAAGTCAGAGGTATAGACCCCAACAGGGGCAGGCCTCAAAGGGCTCCGCCTGCTGGGTGGCCTTGGCAGGCGGTGGCGTGGGCCCAGGCTTCCTTCCTGGGCGGCTGATGCCCCTCAGGGCGGGGGTGCTGCAGGCTGTCTTGGCTGGTGGCATTCTGCCCGCTGAGAAGTTTGTGGTGGGGGTGGGGTGGGAGGCAGTCTTGTTCAGAAGGCCCTTTGCCGTAGAGGTGGCCCCTGACCCCCATGCTCTCTGGACTCTCAGGCAGCCCCAAGTCTTCTCTTGAGCCTGCTGGGGAGTGATCACTTTGGGAAACTGAGGTAGAAATCTCCACCTTGACAGCTGATAATGAGAAGCAGGGCTGGGGACTTGTTCTAAAGTGAATCTGGACTGTGTGGCCCAGTAGCTCTCAATCCTATTCAAACATCAAAATCACTCAAGAGGTAAGGGTGGAAAAAGACATAAAGAAAATCCCAACAACAGGTCCCTGTGGCCTCTCCCTAAAAGACTAATTCAGTAGGGGCCTGCGGTAGGGCCTTGGAATTCGTCATTTTAATCAGCTCCCAGGTGATTCTGAGCTGTGGCCGAGGCTGAGAGCAAGAGCTGTAGCTAAATATCACTTGTCTCCATATAATGTGCATAGACAGCCTCTGCTCTGCTTAGGGATGTAGCAGGCGGTTGTGGGGCCTCTGCCCCCAGAGCCCGACTCCAGCTTGTTGGCTCTGATTCAGCGTGGGAGGTTTGTCCCCTCCAGGCACATTCCTGGGCTTTGCCGGAAGCAGCCAACTCACCCATCTCTTGCCTGTCCCAGCTCATGGGACAGGGGCAGGATCCCGTCTCAGCTCATGGGGCAGGGGCAGGGGCAGGGGCAGGGTCCCGTCCCAGCTCACCCGGGTAGGGTCGGGGTGTTGGGACCTGCCAAGTGCATCTTCCGCCACCTTGCTGGGGAGAAGTGCTGTGTCTCAGGGACATTCCTGGCTGCTTGTCACAACCATATGGACAAATCCTATCCCCAGAGTCAGCAGACAGGGAGTGGTCTTCTCCCCCGGGGGTGAGAAAGCTTCTGAGAGCCCCAGTAGGTGGGAGACCTGGGGAGGGCTGGGCTGGACCGCTGTGGGCCAGGAGGGTTGCTAGGAGCCGCTGTGCCTCTGGGGCCAGGGCGGGGCTGGTGACGAGCTGGTTTCCAGATGGAAGACAGGTCCTCTCCGTTCCGGAGCTGGGAGCTCCTGCTCAGCCAGAGGGAGCTGGCACTGCGTCCTGCCCGTCCCCACATGCCGTCTCGAGGGAGCCACTTCGGAGGAGAATTGGTGGCCTGTTAGATGTAGATGTGGCCTTGGCCCCTGATCTTATCACCGATCAGCTCCGGCCGCCATCGCCCTACCTGTCAGGGTGAGAGTGGCTCACCATGGTCTCAGCAAAGACTTTATAAACTTGGGTGAAGTCACAGCATCTGTGGAGAGACCCTTGTCATGTAGAAAGAGAATGAAGTCAGACCGAGGACAAGAGCTGATGGCTGACCCCAGAGGTTGAAGGGAGGCTGGGAGGAGGCCTGGGTGGTCGAGCGGTCAGCGCAGGACGATGAAGTGGCTGCGAGGGCCGGGGGCTGGCTTGGCAGTGTGACTGAGAATGAGGGCCAAGAGCTTCGGGCAGATAGACAGGACGCCCTGAAAGGAGACGCGGGCGGGGTCCTGGGAGATGCACCAGGTGCCGCGTGATGACAGGGTCACTCGCCCGACCTGCCTCCTGACGTCCGGGTGCTCGGCAGAAACCGACGGAGAAGCACAGGGTCAGACTCCCCGTGACGGTCCCACCGTCCCCGCCATCCCGAGACCCTGAGGCGGCCCTGTCGGAGCCACAGGCGAAGCAGGTGTGTGGGTTTCCGATGCTCCATCATGAACTCTGTCCACAGCCATGTGGCCTGGACCCTCGGGCTGTGAAATGTCTAACGCAAACGTCAGAAAAGAGCTGCCCTTCGGTCCCGGGCAGGCTTCACTGTGGAAGGCAGTGCTGCGTTTAGCCCCCGACAGGCCTCTGGGAGTAAGAAGGTCTCTGTGTAGGAAGCATGGTTATTCCTGCGCTGACTTCTCTCTGCCCGCCCACCGCAGGTTGGGGCCCTTGGACCCTCGAGGACTGTCCTCGGGGCCCAGAAAGTCGCTGCTGCCTCTGAACGAACTGCCGGCACCTCCTCTGCCCGGGGCATGGGCAACCGCGATGCTGCCCCCCCAGGTAAGGCGCATCCAGGGAGGCCCCGGCTCGGGATCTCCTCGGACTCTCCCGGGGACTGGACTTGCCAGGGAGATGTAGCCGGGCACTGTGTCCCCCATCCCCGCCCAGCTCTCCGTGGGCTAGCACAGCCCTCTGGCTCAGTGTGCTGGGGGGCGGGGGGGGGGGTGCGGTTCCCTGGCCTGGGGAGGAGCTGAGAATGTCCTAAGGACTCGGCCAGAGCTCTGCCTCCTCTCTGAGCTGGGGGCTGCCTGCTCCGTGGTGGGAGAAGGAGGATGGGCAGAGGATGGGGGCTGGGCCGCAGGGAGGGCTGTGTTCCCCCCTTTTCCTCAGCTGACAAGGCCGGAGAGTGGGAACCGCGTGGCCGGCTCGGTGTCAGGGGACAGGGTTCCAGGATTGGCGCTGCCTGTGGGAGCCGCTGTGGGAGCCTCAGTTTCCCCTGGCGAGTGAGGGGGTCGGCGGGTCCTGCCAAAAGTGCAATGGGTGCTTGCGAGGTTGGAGGGAAGCCAGGTGACCACTTGGGAGGGATGCAGGGAGCCCGAGGCCCGAGGCCCGAGGCCCAAGCAGTTCAGGGAGCAGCCACTCTGCTCAGGGCAGAGCACCTGGGGCCTGGGCACATCAGTGTGAAGACAGCCACTGGTCAGCGCTGGTCAGGTCCTGCTGGGCACTCTGCCACTCTGCCAGGCATCGTGTGTGGCAGGGAAGTGGGAGGTGCTGAAGGCAGGAGAAACATCTAGAAATAGAATGACGATGTGACCGATGTGATCGTGGGAACCCTGGTCCCGTTCAACGCTCTTGTTTGCTGATCTGGGGACGAGACTCACAGAAGTTCACGTATTTCCTGAGGTCACTCAGGGGACAGGAACAGGGGGCACCCGACTCCTGACTCCTCGTTTAGGGACCTTCCACTGGGGGTGGGCGTGCTGGGTTTTCACTTCGTGGCGCTTCTCCAGGTGGTAGGTTAGGGCCCACGTGTGGCCCCGAGGTGTGTGTGGGAGGGGCTGAGCCGCAGAGGTGCAGGCCGTTGGTTCAGTTTGCAAACCCCCTGAGCTCAGCTACTGCGAATAAGGATGCCTGGGGCTGACAGAGATGCTCTTAATTAATAAAATGTGCAGGGGGATCCATGGGGCAGGCTGCTGAGCGGGCGGTTAGGAGAGAAGAGGGTCAGGGTAGGACCCTCATGAGGGGCTTGGGCCTCCCAGGGGAGGGGGTTGAGCAGGTGATGGGTCTCTGCTCTGCCACTGCAGGGGCAGGGGGGAGGGTTCAGAACCAAAGACACAGGGTAGGGGGTTACTGCGTGAGGGTGACGAATAAGGGCATGACAGCGAAGGGGTGGCCCACTGAGAGCAGCTGGCATGTGACGTGCCAGTGGACAGAGTGGCGACCAGAGGCAGCAGGTGCAGAGGTCGGGCAGAGCGGGGCCACGGGCTTCGGGGGCGCATGGAGCCATGGCCGCTGGGCTTGGGGTGGTCGGTGCCCATCGGAGGCCTGGCTCTGCATTGGGGGGATGGGCCGCAGAGACCCCCTGGGGCAGAGTGCGGGGCAGTGCTTCCCCAGTGCTGGTCTAAGAGGCCACTTTCCCGCCCTTCTGCCCCAGCCAAGGCCCTGGCCCCGGTGGCCGTGTACTGTGGGAGCGTCCCTCAGACCAGCTCCAGGCCCCGCGCACTCGCGGGTGGAAGCCGCCACCCCAGCCTGCGGGCTGATGGAGAACGTGAGATGGGAGGACTGGCCTGGTGCCTGGGTCACACCAAGCTTTCCCGTGCCTGGGGCCTTCCACCTGGCAGCTGCCCAGTCCAGCTGGGTGACGGGTGACTGCGGAGTGTGGCCTCCTCAGGAGGGAGGAGATGACTGTTGAGCTGCCTGGGCGTGGCCTCCGGCTGCCAGCAGGTGGGTTTTTTATTGGGGTCCCTCCTGAATGTGCCCTGGTTTCAGGTGGGCTCTTTCCATTCTGTGCCTCCGGGACAGAGGTGTAGAAGGGGATCCTCAGAGCAGGGATGTGGGATCCCGGCATGCACCTGCCTCTCCTAGAACCAGGGGGAACCTCGAGAGCCCCGGGAGTCAGGGCCTGGCGGTGTCTGGCATCCAGGCCAGGGAGGGAAGTGCCCCCGTGTCACCGTGGCGGCCGAGGCGGGTTTTCAGGACCCTCAGCTTCTCTGCTCTGCGACTTCCTGCTCCGGCTCCCAGCTGCGGGCGATTTCCTCGCGGAGCCCGGTTCCAGGGGTTCGGATGGAGAATCTGATCTGGTCACTTGTCCTCTTTCAGTCCCGCCCCTCACAGGCCTGCAGCTGGCACCCAGTGCACCTTTCCTCGGCTCTGGTGCCAGCAGCAGGCCAGTGCCGGCGGCCTGGGCATCGTCTCGGTTCACATCAAGGTGCCCTGGGAAGCGCTGCGGATGTGGCGGGTTCTGAGAGCTGGTCTGTCTGTCTGTCTGCCCCGCCTGCCCCCCACCTCCCCCCAAGGTCCAGGCCCCTTCAGGCCCTGTTCACACACTTCCCTTCCTGAAGGTTTTCCTCCCCCTCCATGCACCAGGCCCCCTGCTGCCTGCTCCACGGCGCGTCTCACATCTTACCCTGTAATGAACCCACTTAGGAACAGATCTTATTTCTCTCGCAGACTGAACGCCCTTCAGCAGTAAAGACTGTGGTTCGCGCAGTGGAATGTAAATTAGATGCAATTCTCCACTGCGTTTTATTCCTCACAAACTGTCAAAGGGCTCTGTCGGACGGAATCTTAAACTGGGGTAATACGCACTCTAAGACCGTGTGTGTGTGTGTGTGTGTGTGTGTATGTGTGTGTGTGTGTGTGTCTAGGTAACAATTCTGTTTGGGAACAATAGTGTGAAGATGTTTTACTACCTAAGAAAGAAAAAGATTCAGAAGATTTTAAAATCTCAGAGAGGTGCTGCTCTAGCTTGACTATGTGTTTTCATGGTCCTGCCATAAATTACAGTCAAATAATTTGCTCTAAGGTAACACATTAAGAAAGAACCTCTGTTAAAAAACAAACAGCAACAACAACACCGAGCAGGCCTCACACGCCTCGTCCCCCACGCCTGCCAGTGCTGGGCAGGGGCTGGACGCTTGAGCTTTGCTGAAGGAGTGATTGGATGCACCGTGTCTGCCTGGGGGCACGATCGGCTCTGATTCGCCTGCGTCTCTTTCCCGCCGGTGCGGCGTGTCGGGTGCTCGGTAACCTGGGAGCTGGTCGGATGCTGGAGATTGGTGGCGGGTCCCTGGGCAGGAGGCCTCCCGCCTGTGCTGTGATAGGACTGCATATGGAGTCCCCTCTCGCCCTCTGGGCACCTCGAGACTCAGGCCTTTGCAGGTTCCCTGCTCTCTAGATGCCGCTGAACGAATGAATCAACCCAAGGGGTTGGGTTCGGGGGGCAAGCAGGGAAGGACTGGATTCACGGGCAGACGGCTGACTGTCCCAGGGAAGCGGTGCCTGGTGCCGCCCTGGGCTCTGTGTGCCAAGCCACTCGTGCCTCTGTCTCCCCAGCTTCCCTCCAGCCAAAGCCCAGCGTCCTGCTGGAGAAGCCCTCGCAGCTCTCGAGTGGACATGGGGACCCTGGCAGCCTCATGCTGGACGCTCCCCTGAAGGGCTGGCAGGCCAGGAATGGCCACCCCGGGAACCTCGGGGCCCTGTCCCAGGGGCCCCACCCTCTGGTGCCCCTCCCTTCGCTGAGTCAGAGGCCAGCAGTGTGGCCCGGACACCACCCAGATCAAGGACAAGCTCAAGAAAAGGAGGCTCTCCGAGGGCTTGGCAGCATCTTCCCAAGGTGAGCCTGGGGCCCTGCCCCCCCCTCCCCCGCCTTCCACCCGCCCCGGGCCAGCCTCTGAAGTACCCTCACTCTCTGAGCTCCTGGGACTAACTTATTCCCCATTCCCCGCCCCTCCCCACCCCCCCATACAGCCTCTCTGGATCCTGGGGGAGGCCCCAAAGGAGTGGCCCCGAGGAGTGGCATCCCCTGGGCCACCTCTCAGAGGCTGCTGAGGCTGCCCCGGCCCATGCCTCCCATCCAGAGCACTCCCACCACCCCCGAGGCCAGCGGAGCCAAGGACAGGGGTGTGGACCAGCCGGAGAGCAGCCAGGGGCCCCAGGAGAGGAGCCCCGGTGTCCAGGAGGTAAGGACTGGACTACTCTCCGTCCTTCTGTCTTCCTTCCATCCTTTCTCACCCCCTTTTCCCGAGCCCTGAGCTTCTCCAGGGGGCTCCCAGGTGCCGCCCTCGGGGTGGAGGGGGGCTTGGGCCCCCATCTCGTCGCCCCCCCCCCACAGTGTCCCACACCATTGCAGCTGGAGCCTGGAGGGTGCCCCCGAGTCCCCGAGCTCCCGCTGAGCAGAGGCTGTGTGGCCACCTGTCCTGCACTTGGGGCCCTCGGCCTCCTCGGGTCTAAAGGCTCCAGAATCCCGCCTGCCCCTGGCCCTTTCCGTGTCAGGCTGGGCGTGTGGCCGAGGGGGGGATGCTGGCTGAGGACTCGGAACCTGGGGCTCTGGTTTCTCCTCTGCTCCTCCCCGGCTGTGTGACCTTGGCCAGGTCACCTCCCTCCCTGGGCCCCGGGTGCACATCTATAGGAAGAGGGGGTTGGACAAGATGCTTTTGAGGATCCCTCCCAGCCCTGGTGGTCTAGGATTTTTCTAAAATGAGAAGAACAGAAAACAAGAAGAGGAAAAGGGATTGGAGCAGGGATGAAGGGACCCCTTGCCAGGCTCGCCGCCTGGAGTGGTGAGGAAGCAATGAGCTTCCCGGGTCCCAGGGCTGTGAGACTGGAAGAGAACCGGAGTATACTTCCCAGCATTGCCGCCTACCCAGGCGGCTCCCAAGGGAAGGGCCGCCCTGTGTGAGGGGCCCCGAGGGTGAGTGTCCCGGGGGCATGTTTCTGTGGGCCGTACCTTCCTCCTCCTCTGCTCCCAGGTGCACATCTCCCGGCAATACCTGCACTGCAGTGACCAGAAGATGCACAAGTCCCTGGGGGGCATGGTGATCCCGCCCATCCCGAAGGTGGGGGTGCCCGCTGGGACCGCCTCCTGCACACCTGGCTCCCTTCCCAGCCTCTCGCCTCCAGGCCAGGATGTCCTCGCGGGCCCGAGGGCCCCCCACGCACGGTAAGCAGCCCTATGTCAAACCCCCCTGGCAGGCCTCTCTCCTGCTATCCCCCCAGGATCTGCTTGGGGTCCCCATGGCTGAACCTCCCTGGCAGAGCAGAGCCCCGGGGGCCCAGGCGTGTGAGGAGCAGGGTTCCCCACCCGTGAGCCACACACTTGGGGAGGCTGCAGCCTCGTGACCCCGCTCTGATCTGCACTCCCCCCAGTGCCTCAGCCTCCGTCTCCTACAGTCCCCTGGTGTGAGTGGTCGCTGCAGTGATGGCTCAGACACACAGGACTTTAAAGCTCTGTTGCAAGGTAGCTCTTTGTTATTGTGTATTTTCTTAATAAGTGGATACTAAAGACGCAAGCATTCTGAGCTTGAGGCAGTGTGGGGAGGGTAAGCCTACAAAACTTTGAAAGGGTCTTCGTGTCCAGGAGGGCTGGGAACCAGGGCGTGGAGGGTCCCTGGGCTGTAACGAACCCGGGTTATGGAGTGTAAGCAGGACAGACGGTGTTCTGCAGATGGCCAGGCACATCCATGTGGTCAGTCCAGACGGACATCGGAGCCTGTGTGTGTGTATGTGTGCGAGAGAGAGAGAGAGAGAGAGAGAGAGAGAGAGAGAGAGAGAGATATTCTGTTGATGTATTTCTCCCCCATTTCTCTGGAGCCCGATGTCCTGAATTCTCCCACTGCTCTCAAGCTCTTCGCTCTGTGTCTCCCCGGCTGCCGACCTCTGTCTGTACCCATGTCCCCCCCTTTCCCCAACCCGGCTGGAGTGTGGGGCCTGTCTGTGGACCTGCTCCTGGGCCAGAGCCTTCTCTCAGTTCTCACGCAGTGGTGGGCTCCACCGACCTCCACGCCCTCACCACCAGACACCCCTCCTCCTCTCCCGCTCCGACATCGGACCCCCGCCCTCCGAGGGTCATGCTGGGTGGCTGGAGTGGCCAGAGCGACTCTGGCTCTGGACCGGTGGCCTTTCCGTCCTCCCATTGGTCTTCACTCTGTGCATCGTTGAGCTTGATGCCCTTGAGCTCTTCTTCTGCTCGCTCTGTGCCTGCTCTCGACCTTCCGGGCAGCTTCCCGTGTGCCCTCCCTCATCCACCTTAAACACGGCTGTTCCTGGAGTTTGTCCCAGGGCCCTGTCTCCCACCTCCTTCCCTTCCCTGGCATCTGATCTGTGTGGCGGCTCCCAAGGCTCCGTGGGCGTGGGTGACCTCCACGTCCCCGCTCTGCCCGAGGTCTCCCCAGGGCCACGCTCTGGGCTGGGCCTCCCAGTGTGCAGGGCAGTGAGCCTTACTCACAGGAGGAGGGAGTTTAGGGGTCATGCTCTCATGAGTGGGGTCCGTTTGGGGGACTTGAGCTCAGTCTGCTCTGAGCCGGGAGATGTAACCTTACCTGCTGCAGGTCCCAGCAGGGGTGGGCTTCCTTCAGGACCGAGCAGATTCCGTGTAGACTGGCTTCCCGGGGAATCGAGGGCCTGGGCAGCCAGGAACGGGCTCGAAGCTGGGTTTGGACTCCTGGTTGAGGTTGCAGAAGGAGCTACAGCTTTGAACTCCCGGGCCCTCTCTTTACAGGGCACCCTCCACCGCCCTCCACAGTGTCCCCCCTCAGCTGCCACCCCGTCCTCGAGCTGCCTACCCAGGCCCCACAACCCCTCCCTCGCCATCGCTCACGGTGCTTTTCTCTCCCCATTCCTTTAAGATTGGTTCGGGAGAGTGGGCCTCGGGAGAAGACCCCTAAATCTCTGGGTATGTACTCTCCTTGTGCACCCCCACCTGTCAGTCAAGCTCGGGTTCCTGGGCTGGGTCCTGGGATCAGAATTAGGGCCGGAGGAGACCTGAGAGCTGTGGGGCCCAAGCCTCTCCTTTCACGACAGGGATGGGCACCAGTGCGTGTAGCTTCATGGCAACCAGCTGAGAGAGGGGGCGCTGCCTTGGCGGGACCTCCTCCTGGTCTCTGAGTGTGGAAGCAGCCAGCCCGTCCCCTCGCACCCAGGCCCGCGTGGCTCCCCAGCTGCCTCCTGACACGTGGCGAGGCCGCCCCTGCCCTGTGTGATCAGGAGAGGAGAGCATTCCTCACCAGAGGCGGCGAGAAGTTAAATCCCTGCGTCAGCCAGGAGGGGTCGGGGTCAGGGAACAGGGCCCAGGGGCTGGAGGGGAGGCAGGGCTGGCAGGAGGCTGAGTGCAGACAGGATGTAGACCGGGAGGAGGCTCTCCAACCTGATGCCCTAGCTGTGGAGAGGGGGGAGGTGACGGCAGCTGAGCCCCGGGCAGGTTAGCGGAGGGGCCCTGGGCACGGCACCCTGAGCCCGGCCCCACGCAGGGTTGGAGGCAGCTGTGAGCTGACCAGCAGGTGGGTGGGCTCCCAGGCCAGCTTCCCGGCGGTGACTCTCATAACCAGCTCAGCAGGTGGGTCAGTCGGCGAGGGGCAGGCTGCTGTCCCGGGGCCCCAGGGTCAGGGGTGAAGCTGGGCCCGAGAGGCAGGCCGGGCACAGAAACCTCCGTGGCAGCTGCATCTCCCCCTCCCAGGCCGGGCGGAGGCGGGGGAGCTCAGGGGGTCTGTGTGACGCACTCTGGCACCCTGAGTGTCCCCGCAGAGCTAACCCTGAGAATGCTGGTGTGGGGTTTGGGGCAGGAGATCCCAGCCCGTACCACCCCCTCACCTGCCTGACCAGCTGCTGCTTGGGCACCATGTCCCCCTGGGGCTGGGGGCGGGGCTGCTCGGACAGGCTTTCTAGGGTGTCTCTTGGGGTGCAGGTGAGGAGAGGGATACAAAATAGCAAAGTCCTTAAAGGGTCCCCAGTCCTCCAGCAATACAGCCCAGTACGTGTGACGCCCCTGGGACCGAGGGGCTCATGTGGTGTTGTCTGAAGCCGAGGGCTCCCCCGAGCCTGGGGGCACCCTGCTGTCCTTGCCGGCAGCTGGCACCCGGACACCTCTTACTTCTGGGCAGATGCAGCCCAGCCAGCCCCTCCTCCTCGGCCACTGGCCCTTCTCCAGGCCTGGGGTGCCACGTGCACCAAGCAGAGGAAGCCCTCACAGAGGCATGGTCGGGCGGAGCACCAGGGTGAGCCGGGAGCCCTGCGGGGCGCCAGCCTCAGATGTCCTTTCCGGCCGCAGGCAGCCCCAGATGGTGCCCCGTCTGAGGGGACCCTGATTTCCAGGTTCACCCAAGGGCGGTGAGCTCCAAACTGTGTGAGCAGGAGAAACTGATAACATTTCTTTCATTCAAAGAAAACTAACGAACCTACCCCCACCCTGCTTCCGTAAGAAATGTACTTTTACAAACATTTGATTGGGCCCAGCCACTGTGGCTCAGTGGTTGAGTGTTGACCCATGAACCAGGAGGCACATGCCAGGGTTGCGGGTTCGATCCCCCGTGTGGGCACGCAGGAGGCAGCCGATCGATGATTCTCTTTCATCATTGATGTTTCTATCTCCCTCCCCTTCTTCTCTGAAATCAATAAAAATATATTAAAAAAAAACTTTTGGGAAAATATAAAAATACTATGGGTTTGATGTCTTCTGGAAATGAATTTGTATTTTGTTACTCACCAAAGCATCTGAAGGCCGCTGGGTCCCAGCTTTCCCGTCTGTAAAGTGAGAGGATTGGCTTGGCATTCGTTCTCTGGTGCCTTGGTGCCGTGTCATAGGCTCAGACAGGTGCATGGTGGTATAAAATGGGCAGTGGGCTCACTTTATTTTTTCCCTGAGGTACATACCTCCCAGATCAGATAGATTTATATTCTTAGGAAAATCGTAAACCACTCAGATAGCAGGTCTGATGGTCCTGTTTCTTGCCCAGCTTCCTCCCCACCTTTCCCTGTATTAGAATAAGGTGTGTAGTAATTATCGAATAAATGAATGAAGGGATGAGTGAATGGATGAATGAAAGGAGGATGATATTGGTCTTTGGACAGCGTGCGCTATGCCTGTCAGAGCATCTCTGTAGAGTATGTTTAACTTGGGTCTCTCTCCACCCACCAAGTGTTGGGCAGAAGGCTTGAGGGTGGAGGGCTTAGGCAGTAAATGTTACCACAATCGCAGGGTCATAGAGCCTCCGGGCTTCCCAAGGGACGGCTGCTGCTTTGGGATGCCGGTTGTCCTCAGTTCCTTTTTTTTTTTTTTAATGTTTTTATTGATTTTTAGAGAGAGGAAGGGAGTGGGATAGATAGAACATTGATGAGAAAATCATCCATCGGCTGCCTCCTACACGCCCCTAGTGGGGATTGAGCCTGCAACCTGGGCATGGGCCCTGACCTGGGAATGGAACCAGTGACCTCTTGGTTCATGGGTCGATGCGCAACCACTGAGCCATACTGGCCAGGCCTCAGTTCCATTCTTGTTCTTGACTCCTCAGAGCCAACACCTTCGGCCCCACATGTCACAGGCAGGTCTGCCGCCCCCGAGGAGCCTGCTCCGTCTTCATGTCGGTCTGCTCCTGCACTGACAGCCTCCTCCTCCAGCCATGCCGAAGGCGCCCAGCCCTTGCTGAAAGAAGGGGACCCGAGGGAGAGCAGCACCAAGGTATCTGGAAAGCGAGAGGAGGAGGAAGTCGGGGTCAGAGTGGACCACTGGCTGATCGCAAGCGTGTATTTGAAATATACCAGTGTGGGTCCAGCTTGAGGACAGCAAAGAAGAGCCTTGAGGCCGCTGCCCCTAGCACTTAAAGGGAGAACCTGCAGAGGGCCTGGGAGAAGGCTGAAGAAAAGAAGAGAACCGAGAGAGAAGGGGTGAGGGGGGCGAGGTGAAGGGCAGAGTACGGCGGGGAGCTGAGGGCAGCTGTGAGGGAGGGGAGGGCGGGAGGGCAGGAGGAGGTCACACCGGGTTCCGAGGGAAGCAGGATGTGGAGGAGAGTCCAGAGGGACTTAGGTGCACCGAGCCGAGTAATCTGAGCCAGCACCCAAGATAGCAGGCGCGAGGCAGCTGACGGAGACAGAGCAGCCAAAGGCTGTGCTTGACAGGCTGACAAATGGCTTGCACTTAGAAGGTGACCTTGGCCCAGAGGATTCTCTGCGCCGAGTGAATTTAGTACAGCCACCGGGAGAGGCACTGTGTGGGGGCTCCTGCTCCTTCTCTGAAAGAGACATAAAAGTGCCATAAACATGCCCCAAAGGCCTGCTGTGTGCATGTGCTGTGCTAGGCCTGGCACCCAGTGATGGCGAGGGTCAGGTCCGGGCCACAGCCCTTCCACTCCAGCGAGGTGACACCGTGACACAAAGGAAGAATGACTCAGTGCTGTGGAGTGACCCCCTCCCCCCCTCACCGTGGCCACTCACTCCCATGGTCACTGCCAATATCTTCACCCCCACCGGCATCTCAAGTTCAAGCATCCCCCTCACTCACCACTGTCTCCTGTTGTTCTAGCTCAATCCATCTAACATTCCAGCTCTAATATTTTGTTCCTTCTTATGTATAAACAATATTCTCCTTGAAATTGGATCATTCCTATTAGCGTCTTCGCTCTCTGTTATTTCTTTCTTCTTAACAAAACAAAACAAAGCCAGAACCATTCTTTCCCGAGTCCACTGGAGTCAGGCTCTAGTCCCCCCTGCCCGCCCCACCCCCCAAACTGCCCACATTCAGGCCACTGAGGACCACCACCGTCCCAGGTGTGGCACATCACTGCTCTCTTTTAACTTGACCCATTGGCAGCTTTCTTAGCTCATCCTACTTGGATTTCCTGCTGGGGTTGGAGGCAAGGGATTGGCTTCTTCCTTGGTTCTCTGCCTCCGTCAATGGCAGCTCCTTCCTAGTCCGTCTTTGCTGGACCCTCTTCGCATTCCTGACCGCTGCATGCTGGAGGCCCCCAGAGCTCAGACTTCTGGCCTCTTATCCATTTATTCCGACCCCCTGACCTGGTACAATGCATGGCACCGAGTGCCATTTATATGCCAGAGGACTTCCCAATGTCCCTTCCAGCCCAGACCTTCCCCTGGCATCAAGTAGCAGTGAAATTATCTATGTATATAAAAGCCAAGCGACTAGAACGACCGGTCACTATGTGCTTACTGTAGCTGGCCAACCAGCCTGATGGGGGCGGGGCCGGCTGGCCAACCTCCTGCGGCCCCTCCCTCCGGCTGGCCGGCCCCCACCTGTGCACGAATTCATTCACCGGGTCTCTAGTATATATAATATATATGACCTAAATTATTGTATAAGTTATATATTATATATAACCTTATCCAGATAGATAGGTAGGTAGATAGAGAGATAGAGAGATAGATAGATACTCACCTTCTATGGTGGGTGGCAGTAAAAGGCAACTCCAGGCATCCAGCTGCTCCGGCCAAAAATCTTGGGCCCGTCCTTGCCTCCTCTCTCTCTCTCATTGCACACCTCACACATCAGCAAGAGCAGTGGGCTCCACTTTGAAATAGTCCAGATCCAGCCAGTCTGCCATCCCATTCCTGCTACCCTCACGCAAGCCCATCACTCCAACACATGTGAACTCTTGTTTTATTTTTGCAACTTCTTGTGTTAAATTATTTCAAAACTAGAGGCCCAGTGCACGGATTCGTGCACTGGTGGGGTTCCTTGGCCTGGCCTGCATCCTCTCGCAATCTGGGACTCCTCAGGGAATGTCGGAGGCCTGGTGCATGGATTCAGCCCAATCCCTGCAGGCCAGGCCGAGGGACCCCACTGGTGCATGAATCCATGCACCAGGCCTCTAGTAAACATATAAGATTTTTGGTTAATCTCTTCCCATCCTCCCCCTCCCCTCTTCCCTCTGAGATTCATCAATCTGTTCCATATTTCCATGCCTGTGCGTTGAGCGTCTGTCCCTGGTAGTCAGTGCATGTCATAGCTACAGGTCGAATGGTTGAATGGTCGCTTAGGCATATATGTATATATTTATAAATTAAAACGAAACAACACTTAGAGCCCCTCCCCCAGTGGGAGTCAGATCACGTCATCCTCTGCTCAGACTCCAGTGACTCGCTGTGTCCTGCAGAGGAAAAACCCAGGTCCTGGGCATGGACCACAGAGCCAGTGCGCTCACTCCTGCCCCACCCACCAACTCCAGCTGGTGGCTCAGCATCTTCTGACTTGGGTGCTCCAACCAGAGTGCCCTCCTCATTGCTCCCAGCACGCCCAGCACAGCCCAGCCTCAGGGCCTCCGCATCCGCTGTTCCTCTGCTCCGAACACTGCATGGCCTGCTCCCTCCCCTCACGTATGTCGCTGCCTACTCTTGGCCTCCTCAGTGAGTCCCCTGGGCCCTCCTGCCCAAGGCAGAAGCCCTTTGCCCTCTGCCCCTTATTTCCTGCTGGCGTGCAGTGCCCGGCGTTAGAGGCGGGCCTGTTTGTTCTTTGTCCCTTGGTCTCCCCGCTCCATGGGAGCGCTCTGGAAGCACAGCCTTGTCATTTTGTTTATTCCCAGAACAGTGATTGGCACACGCTTGAATGCATGAAGGTATAGAAAGCACAGTTGGGTCCCCAAGGGTAATGGAGTTTGCCTTGACCTTGTGCCAGATCCAGTTCACCATCTCCAAGTCCGCCCAGGAGACGATGCGGCTGAAGCAGAAGAAGGAGGTGGAGCTGGTCCAGAGGGCGGAGGAGCCGGGCAGGGCGAGGGAGCTCACGGCCCAGAGCCTGGGTGCCCGGAGAACCTCGGTGAAGGAAGGTACTGGTACCGGGGCCAGGATTCCCTCAGGCTGGGAGACTTCTTGGCCAACACCTTTGGCCCAAAGATAGGCTGCCACAGTTCCTCCCCTTCCCCTCCTGAGGCTGGACGGTGAGCCACACCTGCTCTCTGGTAGCTCACCCTTGGGCCCATTTCCAAAGGAGGCAGCTGGGGTCGGGGATCAGACAGAACTGGCTCCATCCTAGGACTTTCTCTCCCCCCACAGGCCTCCTTCCCCTCCGGGGCAGAGGGACCCTGTCTGTGCCCACTGGGATAAGCAGCCCACGCAGACACAACACCGGCGTCGTCCTGAGGAAGCGAGCCAACCGGGCCTCACTGCCCAGCATCCCCGTCAGCAAGCAGGAGCCCCGCTTCGCCCGCCATGCTTCAGGTGGGGCCCAGACCAGCTGGTGGGGGGGCACGTGCCCCTCTCGCTGGGTTGCCTTAGGATACCGTGGGCCTGGCAAAGGTGAACCTGGAAGCCCATGTTAGAGTAGGGGTGGCCCTCCCACCAGAGAGAGGAACAAAGTCTGGGAGTCGAAAGCATCTATGGGTTGGGCTGGGAACCCCGGGGTATGGCCATTGGAGCTGTGATAGCTGGACAGGTATGACCAGCCTTTGTGACATGTCCTAGACCACAGATGCTGGGAAACAGCATCCCCGGAAGTAGCTGGGAACACCAGGAAGAAGAGGAGAGAGTTCTGGGAAGGCCTGGGGGTCCTGCATGTTGCCTCATAAGATGCCAAGGCTGGACAGTGCTGGGTACAGACGGGATCTGAGGACCCAAAGCTTCTCTGGGATGTTCAGGAGGGGGTCAAGGGGCAGGGAGGCTCTGTCCCCATTCCTCCAGGGGAACATCTGCTCTGCTTCGCCCTTTTGTGTTCCGGGCGTCCAGATGAGAGTTCACTCAAAAAGAATGTGTTATTGAGGAACATTTGAAAGCCACCAACCTGGTTCAGAGTTTCTGTGAGTGCGAGATGTGGTGGGACATTGACGGGAGAGCAGGGCAGCGTTAGCCGGAAGTAACATTGACCCACTTCCTTTTCCATTCCCTTTCTATCCGTTTGTTCAAGCAGGAAGTCTTTATTTGGTGCTCGTCTTGAGCATGTTTTTAAGGCGTGCAAATATCCTTTTATTTCTTTATTTTTAAATATTTTTTTATTGATTTCAGAGAGGAAAAGAGAGGCAGAGATAGAAACGTCAACGATGAGAGAATCATTGGCTGCCTCCTGCACACCCCCTACTGGGGATCGAGCCCGAAACCTGGGCATATGCCCTTGACCAGAATTGAACCTGGGAACGTTCAGTCTGCAGTCCGATGCTCTATCCACTGAGCCAAACCAGCCAGGGCAAAAAATCTCCTTTTAAATAGAAATCTTTCTCCAGGCTTGAGACATGGGAAGCTGGCTGCAATTTTATACTAGAGTTTAGAAGGTTCTTTTAGTTTTACTGTGAACATTGGCCATATTTTATGACAAATGACATTAGTTTACCAATTATGGTAGTGACATAAATTTCCCTTTAAAATAAACTTATGTAGGATTTGAAAAGTGGTTTAATTTTAAGAAAAATACCATAACAATTAAAGTATAGGTGATTAAGAGATATGGCAAAAAAAAACCAAACTCCATGAAAGTGGTCATTGAATGGTTGATACTTGGGAAATAGTGCTCTATCTAACCCACCCTACTCATTTTATACAGCAGAACTGAGATCCGGAGTCTCAAGGTCATTCAAGGTCATGCAAGGGGATGGTGGCCCCTCGGGACTAAGACTTTGGTTGATGACTCTTGTGCCAATGCAGAGCTGAGAAGAGAATGTAGGAAGGAAGTCTTTGTGTTTGGCTTTAAGTGAAGGGCTGCCCCTCAGCTCAGATTTGCCCAGGACCTCCTGGGTACGCCAGAGTGGGCAGGATTGGGGGTGTATCGCTGGTGGGTGGGTTCAATCACATGGCATCAAGTAGCATATCACAGGCAAGTTTGTTTATAATAACAGGTTGGCAAAGGCAGGAATGGAAAACTCAACAAAAGGTAGAGTTTGGAATTCTGTGTGGCTCCCAGGAAGCGGTGTCCAGCGCTGGCTTAAGCGCTCCCCGTCCGTCACCCTGATGCCCGGGGAGGTAGGCTCAGTGCTGCGGGCCAAGCCTCGGGTCCTCTGGTAAAAACTCCCTCGTTTCTTTACCGTGAGTGCAGCTAACTCTTTACCGGCGGTGCTAACTTTCGGGTCCCCTGAGTGGGAAGAAGAGGAGGAGGAGATGGATCTTCGAGCCTTTAAGGAGTTGAGGCCTTTCTCGAACCCGGAGCTGGGGTTGATGGATGCCCTCCAGTGCCTCGACAGCAGTGACTGGTGAGGTGACACCTTCTCTCTTCATGCGTGGTGGCCGGGGGAGAGCTGCAGAATAGCTGCTCCCCCTCCCCCCCCCACCTCTCCCACTGCCCACCTTCTCCCACTGCTGGGGCCTGGTCCCGTGAGGGAGGTGTGTGTGTGCGCATGTGTGTGCTC